>NW_022900937.1:22656571-22669732 GCF_012274545.1 Fukomys damarensis | reverse complement strand
AAAAAAAAAAAAAAGCCATCAGGTATAGTATGATCCTTTCCACAAGAAACTGACAATTCTTTTCAATATTCCTAATGTTCACAGCCACAGACAGACATCTCTTAAACACAAGTGAATAAAGAAAAGCAACTATCTCATCATATGTAAATTTTATTTTCTTGGGAGAGAAAATTCATTCTAAAACAGTATTTATTTTAAATTCAGAAGCATCTAAATTCAGAATATTTGCAATACAGGATAAATAGGATAAATAGGGGTATCTTTTCTGTTCTTTCAGTTAATACTCATTAAATGTTTCTTAAACTTTGTGAACAAGAAATCCATGAGATGAATTTCATAGTAAAGATCTCCAGGCCCCCATCACTGATTCTCAATAGATACAGCATAATGTCCAGAAAGTAGTGACTACACAAATAATCACTTAAGCATGCTGATACTGGTTAAAGTAACCAGACTTATTTAATAGATCTAATTTTAATAAGGAACCACTATATACTACTGATGTATTTGTGGAGGATTTAAAAACATTTTTATTCTAGCTCTTCCATGATTCACATAAATCATGAAATTACATTGTTTCATGATATACAACAAAAGCTCATTAAATATTTCTTGAACTACTCAGGTGAGTCACAGTCATTTATGTCTGATTTACAGCCAGTAAAACTATACCTCATCTGTTTAATGTAATTAAAGAGAGTTCACAATGTCTCACAAAGCATAGCACTACTTCGAGATGTTCTAACAACTTAACAAGTATGAAAATCACTGTATTAAACACTGGAAAACTCTCACCAAAGTATTTTGTCACATCAAATTTATAAGAGTATATAAATAAAACCCAGACAACCTAGAATGAACAACACATGAAGGAAACTAACTGTGATAAAGCACTAGGCTGGAACACTCAATTTACTATCTTTCCCTACATTTAGTCTAGTTGGATATAAAAGGAAGACAGCCACCTCCCCTCAGAATATGTTATGCCTGTAACAGAAATAACCTTGTTCTTCTCATGACAGCATAATAAAGTGAGCCATTTTCTTTTTCAAGCTGCCTGCTTTTCCCAGTTCCTTCAACTATACCCTATCTGTCAAACAACTTCCAAAGCATTATTTCCCAACTGGCAAACTCTAGATTAAAGGCAAAAACAGATTTCTAATTCTTCCTTTAAGTAAAAAGTTGCATAATGAATACGTAATTCCTCTAAGCCCTTTACTTTAAAAAAATAAGGTCACAAAAGTTTAGCCATCCTATTTTCCATTTACATGACTAAATTCAATTTAATTTACTACATAAATGCTTCTTAATTGATATGACCACCTAGAAGAGAATCTGAAATTCAGCAGTTAAAAAAAAGTGGATAATTTCATCAAATTATACATAAGATTTTAACAGGAACGTTTTCTACATACATAAAAATTATCAACATCTTTTTATTTATATTCAACAATCTAACTGGGAGAAAACCAAAAAAAATTAAATGAGCATTGTTGCTTTAGCAATCCCAAAGACTCCTGGCTTCAGAGAAAGGTATACCCATCTCAAGAATAAATATCTGAGATTAAGAGACCTGCTCATGTCTGCAATCACAGAACCTGACAGAGCCCTGAAAAGTCAGCATTCAGACAAACAAAATCTGCCAAATATAAAACACCTTATTCTATCAAATGGTTCCCATCAGGAGGAGTTAATTAGACTAAGAGTCCATCAGCAAATACATAATTATTTTTAAAAGATTATTTTTTAATTGGATCAAACACCAAACTCTAAGCCAACTGAGAAAGAGGGCAATTCAAGAGGGCTTCCTGTAAATCACACACAATGATCTAGCAACATGAAAGTGTTACAAATATAAAAATTTCCCTTCTTTCATCTACACTTGAAATACTACATGAACCCACACAAGTTTCAAGAGTCGATCTCAACAAGCAATAATGGAGCACATATTAACACCATTCCATAATCATAAACACTATTCAAATAGACACTTGAAAAGACTTAGAATCTGAAGACTTGTTCTATCAATTGAAGCAAAAAACATTTTTTTTGCCAGTCGTGGTGGCACACGCCTGTAATCCCAGCACTTGGGAGGCTGAGGCAGGAGGATCACTGTGAGTTCGAGGCCAGCCTGGGCTACATAGTGAGTTCCAGGTCAGTCTCAACTACATAGTGAGACCCTGTCTCAAAAAAACAAAAACAAACAAACAAAAAAAATTTTTTCCCTGAAAAATTACAGAGAGAGAAAATTTTAAAATATCATTAGATTTCCCAAGTGCAGAAATCCAAAAGAAATTTAAGAGAAAACTATGTATACGAAAAAAGAACAATCTGAAATCAGGAAAGACTGCTTTCGGTCACACAACTAAAAAACTTTTCAAAGAAATACAATAGAGGCAATAAGACACAGATGACACATGACACAAAAAAAACAAAGACTTGCTTAAAAATTTCTCATACAACACAAATAAGAGAAAGGATGAAAGGGGCACTGAGAGAATTTAGCTTCCAGGAATGACCATGCAAAAGTTCAGACCAACTCTTCCCCTGAGAACAACTGAAGAAACTAGATAAAATACAAAATATATGTGTGAATGTATCAAAGCCATAAGGAATAAAAGGGTGAAGATTCAGAAAGCAAAATCCAGACACTCATCTGATCTTTGGGGCTCCTTTTGCTTACACGTATCAGATTCTAAAGACTACTGCTGAAGAGGCCAAGACAACCACAGCTTTGTACAGACCCAGGCCCTGGGGGAGTTGAGGGGATTAGGATGAAGACTCGCCAAAAGGGCAGAGGCAGGTAAACATCTTAAGCTGTGGATCAGGACTGCAAAGGACTATAACCAAGAAGTAAAGTATTTCAGCTCACACAGTTGAAAGCTCAATTTTAAATCACCTCAATCCCCGAATGGATTAAAATGCCCTGAGATTATTAGCACCTCTAACATAATCACCTACCAGAAGCAAAGGTAAATCCTTTCTGGAAGAAGACAGTATCACTCAGATCATCTCTTCATATACAATACCTAGCACTCAATCACAAATAAACAAGCATATGAAAAGACAAGATAACCCTAGAAATCAAGAGACATAAAGGATATAAAAGCAACCCCCCATCCCAGGAATGCATAGGATGAGAGGATTAAAGAACTAAAAATACAAGATGAAAAGCTTCAGCAAAAACCTGAAAACTATAAAAGAAAATAAATGTAATTTGAGAATAGAAAAATTCAACAGGTGAAAATGAGAACTCAAACAGAGTGCTGCCTCTGGACAGATGTATGAAGTCAAAAGAAATTTGTTGTTGTCCTAAACAACCAAAGCAGGGCAGAGAAGCTAAAAATCATAGTTTTTCTGAACCAATCAGAAAGAGAAGCATGCAAAGAAGCCTAAGTGAACTAAATTCCAATGGGACTGAAGAAATATTTGAAGGGAATGGTCAAATACTTTCCAAAACTGATGAAAGTGATCATCCCACAGATACCAGAAGCTCAATAAGCAGATAAATACAAAGAAAAAACACAAAGAGGCATAACACAACCAAATTTCCAACAAGCACAACTGAAGGGCAATTCTTAAAAGTGAGCAAAGGGGGACTTGGGGGGAGTTAATCAAAAGAGGAAAAGACATATGCCTTGCTACTCACCAGAAAAAGATGAAGTTCAGCAAATGATGGAATAACATAGTATTTAAAGGACTGAAAGAAAAAGACTATCTTCCTAGAACTCTACACTCAGTACCTTACCCCAAAACATAGAGAACTGATGGTGAAATAGCAATGTCTTGAGACTGACAAAATCTGAGAGAATTAATCTCTAGCAGACCTAACTAAATATTAAAGACTATTTCTCTAGGCAGAAAGAAGCTTCCCATATGGTAGCTCAGAGACAGAAATAAATGAAAAGTAACTGAGAAAGTAAATGTGTGGGCCAATCTAAATGAATAATGACTTAGAAAAAAACAATGTCTTGTGAATCTTAAATATAAAACCAACTAAAATAAATACACAACAGTAACATAAAAATCGAAAGGGGAAAAATTGGAAGGGAAAGGCAAATGATTATAATGGCCTTATATTATATTGTCTAAGAAATGATACAAGTATAATCAAAGATGTATTTAGGAACCACTAAATGAAAAATAAAAGAAATTATACTGTCAAGCTAAAAGAGAAGGGAATACTGGATAACCAAAAATAATCAAAAGAAGAAAAGTGAGAAAATAGGCAGGGCAAATAATAATGAAATGGAAGCTGTAAAGCCAAAGTTATCAGCTATTACATCAAAGAGATATGTCCTATTAAAAGTACAAAACAACAAAAAACACTAACCAGATGCTTCACATACCAGTCTTCTATAAAGACTACAAAAAGGCTACAAACAAAAATAAAAAATAGAATCATTTAAATATTAACCAAAATATAGATGATAAAGCTATTATGTACATGTTAGAAGAAAGCTCAGTTTTAAGATGAATAGAATTCCTAAAGATAACAGTAAGAGTCCACTCATTAGAAAGATAATTCTGAATTTGAATGCATCTAATATAGTCTCAAAATATAAAAAGCATTAAATGACAGTTAAAAGGCAAATAAAGTGTCTGGAAAACAGAGACAAAAAAAGCAAATATACTTCCTCCAAATTTTTTTTCTAGCATCACAGACCAATCTTTAAAGATTATATGGCTATGATTTCATCACCTAATAACCACTTCTATGCTATATAACAAATGATAAACTTCAGAATAAAAATGAAACTTTCAAAGATGATTACTGACCAAGTACATTTCTGTTGCTTTTGCTTTACTCCGCTTCATATCACTTTTATCTCTTGGACAAAAAAATACCAAAACTACCCATCTTAAAAACCTACTTATGGCTTCAAAACCACTCTAATCCTCAGAAACTACACTTCCCTTCACTATAAACTCACTCATTTAACAAACAAATTATACCAGCCATCAGACATGTGTAAATACCAAATAGTTTCCCTGGTGTGAATATTCTGCAACAATGCATAAGATTCTAATAAGATTACTGACATTTAGAAATGGGAGGAAAGGAGCTAAAGGTGTAGGGAAGGTGTGATACGTAGGGGAAGAACAAAAAGGGAAAAGAAAAAAATGTGAGAGAATGAAAAGATGAAAATAAAGTGTATGTAGATGGGGAGGGGAGGAGGGGGTGAAGGGAGGGCAGAGGTAAGGGGAAAAAATGAGAATCAAGACTTGCCATGTAAAGGTACATGATCCCAACAATGAATGTAACTGTACTGTATCCCTAAATGTACCAATAAACTCAATAAAAAAAAATATATAAAGTCTATAGCTATTAAAAGTGATTACCTCTGGGAACAGAATTGGAACATACAATTTCACATTTTATTTTACATATTATTTGAAGTCTTATGATTTTTTAATTTGTAAGAGTCAAGGTCTGGGGATTTAGCTCAGTGGTTCCGGTGCCTGCTTTGCAAGTGCAAGGACCTGAGTTTGATCCCTGTACCAAAAAAAAAAAAAAAAAAGAGTCAAACCAACTAACTTTACCCCAAAACTAAAAATGTACATACATATTTAATAAAATGATACTGCTGAGGGGGAGGAAAAGGCAGCCCAGCCACCTCTTCCTCCCATCCTATTCACTTTCCCTCTCTTCCTATCTCAGACAGCAACCTGGATCCAAACTAATTTCTAGTGAGCTAAGACTCCAGAAATTTCTAAGGGAAGATGTATCTCTCAACCAGCAAATGGAGAAAGGGGTAAAAGACAGGGCAGGGGCACACACACTGTCCATTAGTAACGGAGAGGAAAATAAGTTTTCCTCATCCTGGCTGAGACGATTATTTCTGTTTATGGGAAGGAAGATCTTTCTGTCCTTATGCTTGTTTTAGGCATTCCCGAAACAGTTTTTTCACTGCAAATACTAGATGCTCATTCTTAAGCTTGGAAGGGGCATAATAAAATTGAGCTGCTAACCTCCATAATATAACTGAAGACTAGGGAAAAAGAGAAGTGATTTTCAAACTCTATGCTTCAAAGCAAGTTGTTTCTCAGAGTCCCAAAGGTCCTTGTTCTGAAGTATCTTTAATTTTTCAGACTTCCACAGCCAAAAGCTTTAGTTATGACTGAAAATTTAGTTTAAAATTTCTTGCTATAACATCATTTAAAATAAATTCTTTCTAATGGTACTTTTAAAAAGAAAAAGCAAAAACATACTATCTGCTTTTCAGATTACCCTACTGCTAACTCCTTATTAAGAATTAAAACGCTGGGCCAAGGATTTAGCTCAGTGGTTCAGCTGCCTGCTTCAGAAGCTCAGAAGAACCCCAGTACCCCCCCCCAAAAAGGAAGCCCTGATTTCAGCAAAATAAAATGTACAAAACTACCATCTCGCTCTGCCCTTTCTTGACATTAAAAAAGTCAAAAAGAAAAACAAAATCTGCTCATTTCAACAGATTCTATTACCAGGTTCATGTATGTGATTCCCCTTCCAAGCCTAAGAATAAACATCTAAAATTTGTGGTAATACTGTAACTTAAAATATCTCACAATTACTTAACATGGAACTTACATTTTGTTAACTCAGCCCTGAAAGCTATTTTTACTATAAAAAATAAAATCATATAAAAGCAATCATTTATAAGCAATGTGTACAATTATTCCAATCATATTAATTAGTCTTAATATCTTCCATATCAGTAACAGAACATGTAACTAGTAGCCCTTTTCCCCTTTTACTAGGGACTAAATCCAAGGCCTTTGCACTAACTACGTCTCCAGCCCTTTTTAAATTTTGAGACAGGGTCTCACACTAAATTGCTACATTGCCCAAGCTTGACTCAAACTTGTGAACTTCCTGCTTCAGGCCCCCAGAGAGCTGGGATTATAAGCATGTGCCACATCAGGCAAAGAACATAGGCTTCTGAGCCAGGCATGGTGGCGCACGCCTGTAATCCCAGCACTCAGGAGGCTGAGGCAGGGGGATCGCTGTGAGTTCGAGACCAGCCTGGGCTACATAGTGAGTTCCAGGTCAGCCTCAACTACATAGTGAGACCCTGTCTCAAAAAACAAACAACAAACAAACAAAAAAGAACACAGGCTTCTGAATTGGAAATACCTGGATTTAAATGCCAAATTTTCCACATGACAGCTATGAGACCTTTGGCAAGGCATTTAACATTTGAGACTCAGGTTTCTCATCTGTAAAATAGTGGTCTATTACCATCTTTTTCATAAGGTTGTATAACAAATGATATGATATAACAAATGTATAACATGTAAAAGAGCTTGGTGCAGCATCCGGAACTCTGAATGTTCTATAAATAACACTTTTTACTGGTACTGATATTACCTTAATTCCCTAGAATATTAAACAAACATTTTAAATAATAGCTATAGGAATATCTGTATGCACTGGTTTGGAAAGATCTATAAAACACTGTTAACTGAAAATACAATGTGAAGACAGTAAGTAGTGTAATCATACTTTTGGTTAAAAAACAGATACACATACGCAAATACAAGAGGGAAAAGTATTAGCAATACTTAGTCACGGGTTAAAATGAATTTGCTGGTAGATGTGATAAAATTTTTATAAACTAGTCTTTGAAAACAAACTTGTATTTTTAAGTAAAATGACTTAAATATGGCAACAAAGAAAAATGTTATAAAGTTAAGTAAAAACATCAAAAGTTGTACATACATACACCATAATTATAATGTAAAAAGGATGAGCCATATAGAGAGCAACTAGAAAGAAATAGATAAAAATTATACCAATAGGTCTGAATACCTCTTTGGTCTTTTCTATCCAAAAGTTTTGAATCATAAAAAACACTTTTCTTTGTAAAATGAATACAGAATTTGACTGTATTTTAAAATCATCTTTCATTTGATTGCACTGCCTGTCAAAGCTAGTTTTTTAAAAGCTTAAACACAAAACATGTCCTCACCTACCTTTACTCTCTGGTCAGTATCTTATTACTTATAGCAGTTTTCCTTGTTTGCTCTATTATGGATACAGAATTACCTACCCAGTAGCCAAATACAATGATATGTAAACATCTCTCACTCACCTGGAAGAAGTCTCATCAAATAAAATACTTGGGGTGGGGGGAAGACTACTAGATATAAACTCCATAAAAGGAGATTATGGGGCCAGGGATTTAGCTCAGTGGTTCTGCCACCTGCCTCACAAGCACAAGGGCCCATGTTCAATCTCTCATACCAAAAAAAATTAAATGAATAAAAGGAGATTATGTTTCCCCAATATTTTTCTTGGTATAGAGAAAACTCAGAAGGTTGAAACCAACAGTGATCAACAGGAAAATTCCTATACTTTCAAATAATTTAATAGAATTATAGAGTATTTTAGAAGTTCACAAAGAAAACCAAAACCATTTTACTATGATACCGTACTTTACAGTTTGTAAACAATTTCATTCTTCTGACAATCCCATTAAATAGGTAAGGAAGTATTCTTTCCTGCCTATAGCACCCAACTTAAGACATGAAACTGAAAAACCATGAGTCATACCCCCAATCCTGATTCCATACACAAATCCTTTATCCACTCTCCCATATTACATATATCACATATTAATTTTCAGACATATTACTAGGAACAGTCACATTTCTTATTTCCTTATAGCATTCTTCCCAGAAACCTATGATCTCTTTTATACTTCATTCTAATTGACAGGCACATCAGGGTATGGGTCCTTTTTAACAGATGACTTGGTAAGATCAATAATCTTTCCAAAGATGATAACCAACAAATACTAAAATGGCAACATAACCAGGAAGATGACCAAGCTAACAAAGGGTCAAAACACTATTTAGAGAGTAACTAAAGAAATTAAGAATGACTACCTAGGGACACGGACACACACACACACACACACATACACACACACACTTGCATGCATACACACAAATTCCATCACTAGACAGGTAAAGGGCTATCATATAAAGGAATCAAGGTATGTGCTATATGGTCCTGGGAGTTAAAAATAAAGGCAACTCAACATTCATTCAACAAACATTTATTGTCATTCACTCTGGCAGATGTCCAGCTACCCTAGGGATACAGAGATGAATAAGACAGTGCCAACTTCCACAAAGTGAAAACTAGCAAAGGAGACAAGAAAATAAGCAACATGAAAAAGTACCCTAAAAGATAAATAAACACTTTGTGAGGAGAGGTTGGTAGAGAAAAAGTTACTAACAGGGTAAGAATTTCAGAAGTGGGTAAGGTGTAGTAGGAAATGACTTTAACAGGAAGAATAGCACGTGCAAAGACATGGAGACATGAACTAGATTAGAGTGGTGGGACACAAGGTACATATTAAGGGTCACAAAAGGAGACTAAATTGGGATTGGAGGGGTAGTGGTAAAGAACACAAAGGGTCTCACAATCTCATGCCAAGAGGTTTAGACTCTAATACCCAGGCTGAAGAACATTAATAAGAGATTTTTAAGCAAAATAGTGGCATGCTTAGAAAAATATTTCAGAAAGCTTATTCCAGCAGGACAGACCTCTAGAGGGTAACAGTGAAGACAGAGATTGATGGAGACACTACTGTTAGTCCAGGTAGAGATACAGACAGAAAAAAACAAACAAACTATAGATTCACAAAATACTTAGGAGATAAGAACCAAACAAAACTATTAACTATGGAAATGAAGGAAAGTGAAGGTGTTTTAGATCTCAACATGGGCAAGCACATGAACAGTGATGGCCAAGACAGGTGACACAATCCGTGCAATAATCCCAACAATGTGACAGCCCTGACTTGGGAATTGGCTGCTGTCAGCGAAAAGGGATAAAGGAAGCAAGAGGGAGGAGGGCCAAAGCCTACCCAGTGAAGGGACCAAGCGGCATGTGAAGAGTAGACATTAGCTTACAGGTAGCAACTGAAGACAAGGAGAGCATATCAAAAGACTAAGTGGCACAGTTTGTAGTAGCTAAAGCTTGGAAACAGCCCATTTGCCTATCAACTGGAGACTGGATAAAGAAGATGTGTTTTGTTTTGTTTTTATAAAATGGAGTACTACTCTGCCACAAAGAATGAGAAACTAAAGACATTTACAGCTAAATGGATGCACATTAAAACCATACTCTAGTGAAATAAATACGACACATGTGTAAATACCAAATAGTTTCCCTGGTATGAGAAACTAAAAGTGTAAATAAGGATCAAAATGTGCAATTGATAATGTGAAATAGGAAGAAAAGGTCGAAATGGGGTAAGGGAAGTGGGAGGGAAGTAGGGGAAAGGAAAGAAGGGCAAGAAAAAAAATAAGAGAAAAGGAAAAAATGGAAACAAAGTCTTTGTAAATAGAGAGGGGTGGAGGGTTTGAAGGAAGGGCAGGGGAATGGGGGAAAAAATAAGAACCAAGATACATCATGTAAAGGTACAAGTTCCCAGTGATGAATGCAACTGTATTGTATGCCTAACATGTACCAATAAACTTAATGAAAACATAAAGAATAAGATAAATTTTGAGTAGCAATACTCGAGTGGGTGAAAGAAAACGCTGGAAAAAAAAATGAAGAATCCTTGAAAGTAAACAACAAATCAAATGATACACTGATGGTGATCAAGGAGAACATTACATTAATTGTACTGCATAAAGCAAAATTTTCTACAAGTTATTCAAAACAAGAATGGACTACCACCTGAGGTAAGGAATCATGTCATCAAGTAAATGGCCTCCAGGCTGAAGCTAACAGGTCCTGAGTCAAGAAGACTTGCAATGCACAGGGAGCTCTGGTAAGTCATCTTCCCAAGGTCCCAACAATCTTTTCCCCATTCTGCTCCTCTTTCGCCCCTTGCTAAAACTAGACTGTGTGTCTATTCATTTCCAACCCTCCCCACTGCTGACCATTTGCTATCATCAGCCTTTCACTCTCCTCTTCCTCAACCTCCGTATGTCCATACGCCTACTATTAAGATAGAAAGTGTTTATTCTGTGCTTCTACACCTGTTTTTCTCCACCTTTTACCACTGAACATTTCCACTCTCCTACCACTCCTACAAAAAGCTTTGAGTCTACCACTGTATAAAAATTAAATATGATAAACGACATCTGATTTACTGAGTGCTTGTTCCAGCTGTTCCTTCCTCAGTTCTCCATTCCCTCCATCTCTTCCACAGTACATGACCCAAGTGACAGACCGCGCTTACTCCTTTCACTTTTGCAATGAGGCAAAACATACCCTTGACAGAGAACCACAAGCCCTGTGTTCTAGACCTAGTTACACTACTAATCAGCTGGGAACCTCCACATCACCCCTCAGATCTCACTTCTTTTGAGCCACCCTGACACAGACTAGGTAATTCTCCAGCATACACCTTCTCAAACCTATTCTCCTTTGTAGTGCTTATCACAATGCCTTAATGTTATAATTACTAGCTGAATGGCTATCTTTCCTACCTACACCTTAGACTGCAAACTGTGAAGGCAGAAAACATACCCTGCACCTCATCGGTGCAAAATAAAAACCCACTGATTAATGTTGCAACATGTTAAGATCACTTCCTAAGACCCTGCTCTCATTATTTTTAATTAACCTAAGTAATAAAATTACTAGCACTCACAAACTTACAAAACTAAGCAGAAATTCCACGTATTACCTCAAACATACATATGATCTACATGTAAAACTAAAAAGAAAAAAAAAAAGTAAGAGGAATTTGTTTGCTAAGACTATTACATTTTTCTTACGTATCTCCATGAAAAGAAAGAGCTAGGGCTGGGAATTTAGCTCAGCGGTTCGGTGGCCTGCCTTGCAAGTGCAAGGACCTGAGTTCAATCTCCGGTACCAAAAAAAAAACAAAAAAAAAGAAAGAAAGAGCTAGATCAGTTACCTACATTTCAGGACTGAAAAGTGTGTACTAAATCTTGTACAGGCTAAATGTGCAAGTACATGAATCAGTGACCAATTTGATGTTAACACTTTCTTTTGTGTCCTGTTTGATTAATCCCAATGAATACCCATTAGGACTTTCGGTTTAAAGCTATTCCTTAACACCGGTTAAATCATGACACACACACACACACCTCATGAAAATCAAGTTTATCAGCCAAGTCACAATGCGATATAATTTTAAACATTCCATATAAATCAGAGCAAAACAAGTAATGGTTTAGCAATCACAAGTTACCATTGTGCCCCATCCGATGACATTCAAATGTAAAAATTTCATATGTCACTAAAGTAAAAGTTTTGTCAAGTTTTATGAAATACCACCTTAATCAAACAATTTTAACAGAGTACAAGTTAATCTGTCAACAACTGTGTACTGCTCTTCAACTATACCTGAAAACCTGGTGTTTTTGTTCATTGTCCCCCTTTAAACACGACTATACGTGATTCCAGTGATCAATGATATGCAAGAAACTGAAAACGTCTTTTGAGGTTCCGAATATTTATATATTGGCACTTGAAAACAAAGTATACAAATACTTAAAATCCGATGCTTGGATAATTCCCTAGGTTAGGAGTGATTAACAGGCTGTAAATATAGTTGCAATCCCCAGGAAAGAAGCATTTCATAATGGAAACCCTAAAAGACACAATCACTTGGAGCTGCTCTTCAAGTCGTCCCCAAGTGCTGTTAAGTCAACACCACTGGTCTTGAGGGGGATAAGTGTGTCCCCAACACCCTCTGTCTTCCGCAGACTCGGGCTCTGATCTGTGCGCAGAGTCTCCAGGGACCTGCCAGCGTTTCCCCAGAGACTGCAGGAGCTGGAAAATCCCAGGCCAGGCTAACAGAGTTCGAGCCCCCCTCCCCCTCCCGATCCTGAAAATTAATGAATTGGCCGTTCGACTGTTTATTTAATGAGGTGTGTAGTGGCCTCTACCGGTGCTAGTGTGAGCACAAGAATGTCCCACTCTTACAAGTGGGATGAGCCTGGGGGAGGGGAGCAGGCAAGGGGTGAACCTGCCTTCTGGGTACAAAGCGCAGAGCAGGACCCCAGCTCCTCCGACCCGCTTCCGCGGCGCGCCCTCCCCTAGCCTACCCTCCCCAAGCGAGATCCCCCCCTTCTCCCTGGCCCCGGGAGCCGAAGCAGAGAAGTTCCCTCACGTTCCCTCCCGGATCCCGAACAAAAACCCCGCCGCCGCGCCCGTCCGGCCCCGCTCACCTGCGGACCGCG
>NW_022900937.1:22655407-22655707 GCF_012274545.1 Fukomys damarensis | reverse complement strand
GCCCCGCCTCCTGCTCCTCGCCCCAGGGGAGAGTCTCCCCCCTCACCTAGCGAGCCTCCTAAGGGTGCGGAGATCTCCCCTCGACCAGTACTCGGAGTACCAGGCCGATCCCGGAGGCTGCTGCGGGCGCGCACCTTTGCTCAGCCCGGACCCGGGGCCTCTATATAGAGCCGCAGAGGAAACCCAATGGCCTCCAAAAGGAAACCTGGGTGCACTCAGGGTTCGGCGCGTGGATTTATGTGCTCGCCAAAAACAATAGCTAGCCCGCCCGGCTCCGGCCGCCCTGGCTCGTCTCTCGCG
>NW_022900937.1:22643373-22655351 GCF_012274545.1 Fukomys damarensis | reverse complement strand
ACACACACACACACACACACACTCTCACTCCTGAGAGCTGATCTGGGGACAGAACTGCAATAGTAGGGAGGAGCACTTGGCACTTGTGCACCTGGAAATCAGTCCTGTCTTCCGCCGATCAGCCTTTTTAAGACACTTGGTAATCGTGAAGCAGCACCTCAGCTCTCCAGTTAGCTGAATGCAGTTTGTAGTTCCACGGCTAAGAATACTAATTCTGTTACGGACTGCATCTTTGAAATTTTGTAAAAGAAATTTTCTTTGTATGGTTATACACTTGGAGAGTCACGTCTGGTTCTTGATATGGGTCCAGTTTGTATTCACTCTTCTGAATAGTGAACCTGATGAGTTGCTTCCCCCAAGAAAATGGCTATTTCTCTAACACCCCCCTGTGCCTTCTCTAGTTACTTTCTTCAGATATTTTATTATGAAGTGCCAAAATAAACAATATAAGGCGTGGATTAACATTGGGAGGGAAGAGCTCAGAAACCTCATTAAAAACCTCTTAAATCATCAAAACAGTGAAATTAGGGACTCTAGTCCCAGTTCTTTGAAACAATTGATTTAAAAGAGCAAACACACACTTATTGTTTTCCACTAGGGAAACCATTTAAACATCTTTTTGTTTCAGCTAGAGTTGTTAACCAGAAAATATTTTCTAAGTACCCCCCCATTGACCTGTTAAATTAGAAATAGATTACCTCCCAATTACTTCACAAGTATTTGCTTAATTAACTTTTAATAATCACATCATTATTCAGTTTTTCTGAGATAATTAATGAGAAAAGCTCTTTGGAAACTATTGCCTTGCAAATGTTGATTTTTTTTTTATTATCTTCTAAGGCTGAAAATTTTTTGTTACATTAAAACTAAAATGTGTAATGTGCCTTCTAAAATGAAGCTTACATTTATCTCCAAGTTTTGAAAAATATGAGTTATGGCTGATAACAGATTGATTTTCATGTATGACTTCTGTAAAGTGTCTTATTAATTTGTCAGCCCACTGTGTATCTTGAGTGTATATTAAAGTTTTGAACACTCTCTGAAAAATAGAGGGACTAAATCATATATTTCTAACTTGTGATTAAATTGCAATTTTCATAAAAGCTACTCTAATAAGACACTAATAGATGAGGCCCCAGATACAAAGTTACAGATTTTAAATCAGTTCCAGGGTAAGACGGTAAAGTAACCCAGGCACACACCAATTCTGATCCTTCATTTCAATGTCACTGTCACTGTTGACAACCCCTTTTAAAAGTCATCATCTGGAGCCATTAACCTCTCCTTTGTTTAGTAAGGCATATCTGAGAAAAGATTTTCTTAGGCATCTCATTCATCATTCTCATTCTCCCGAACCAGATTTTCAACAAATACCCCAATCTTTGACTATTTTGCTAAGCAGCATATTTTTATGCAAGCCTAAACTACTAATCTATGAGCAGATATTAAACCCCTGCTAAATTAACACTTTTTTCATCTAAATAAAGTTAGAGCATGAGCCCCATATTAAAAGAATAGCACACAAAGAAACTTTAGAGCAAAGAAAACAAAGTGGCCATTGTATGTTAGTGTAAGTTATCGGAGTACAGGCCAAAAATAACCAGACCAAATAGTCTTGTGAAATTTATTCTAAGTATATTTTGATATAAAAATTAAATGAAAATGAAAGCTTATGAATATAAAACTCGGTAGGAATCTTACTCTCTATAGTAAAAGGATTCTTTTTTCAGCATTTGTGAGGCAATATAGTTCAATGTTTCATTGCTACCAGTAATGAGATTCTGTCTGATTCCCTGGCTGAATCTAAGTATCCAGGACAGAAAAGAAAAAAGCCAGCCTCTGACCAGTGAATTCCAGGATAGAACACTTCCTAGTTATACAGATTTTAACTAGAAGTTATTCACGTCTTGAAAACAGGAGTTTCTTCTGCACAGACATATATTTTTACATTTGCCCTTTACATTTCACTAGGTAAGATTTTTTTTTCTCTTTCACTTTCAAAAGCCACCTGTTCTAGGAAGCCATCACTGATTAAGCCTAATTAAGAAGAATCTGTGCTTCTTAAGGACAAAGCATGCACAGTATTAACTTTGCTTGTCATGTGTTGCTTAATTGCACATCTTTAGTCCAATAACAATCTATTAATTCAGTAAATACTATTGAGGACATGCTTTTACCATCTAGATGTTAGGATAACAAAATCATTGGTTCATTCATTATTTAGAAATCACTCACATCATCTCAGGTCTTTCCTGCAGTATCTTAGAACCTATCCCCAGACCCCTCAGATTAAGGGAACACAGCAATGAGGCAGGTTGACAAGAGTTCCCAGTCTAGCAGAAAAAATAAACAATTATAGCAAAGCATGAGTAGTGTTATGGTAAAGGAAGATAAGGAGTGTGGGAAAACGTAGTAAAAGCATCTAACAACTAAGTTGGGAAGAGGAGTGTTAGGGAGATGGGGAATTAGAAGCAAGTATTGGTCTCTGAACAGTCCCTGTATGCCATACCTGCAATGGGAATTGATCTTAGATTTGCACTTAGAAGGATCACAACAACAACAAAACCCAAACCAAGACAAAGAACACTACAATAACAGTTCAGATTTTGTTACACATCTAGGAGGAAATGATGGTTGGCTCGGAGTAATGCAGAATGAATTAAAAGAACTGAGGCAAGAAGAGGGATTTAAAAGATAGAAACAACAGAGGAGTACAGGAAAGAGAGATGTGAGTGATTCTGGTTTCAGCTTGGGCAGCAAAATGATGGTGATGGTATTCATTGAGAGGGGGACAAGGAGAAGCAGATAAATGGGAGGCTTAGTTGAACTTTGGACAAGTTGAATTTGAATTACCTGTTGGACATCCCAGTATAAATATCAGCAAACTGTTAGTTATATGGGTCTGGAGTTTAGCAGGGACATAGAGTCAGTGAGGGGAGTTAATCACATGTACTATATATGCTGGAGTATAAAATGAATCTCCATTTTTTCAATTATGATCCACTCCCCCTAATGAAATGGTGATCAACTTGAATACATGGACTTTTAGAAATACAGATGAAATAATCAGGGTTCTACTTATAATATTTAAAGTATTAATTTGATTTTATACTTTATATATAAAATAGTACGAAAATACGTTTTTAAAGAGCAATTTTGCTAATACTCATAGCAGTTCCCTGTAATCACCAACATCACACTTTGAATCTCTGGTGTAGTTTTGCAAGACACATCGTCTTCACTTTTCTGTAAGACTGACTCTTTATATGATGCTAGCACTGGGGACTTTATTCCAAGCCACAGGTATCTAATCACACATCATTCATCCTGTAATCACATGGCTTTTTTTAGTGACTTTAAAAGACTGTTGACAGAAACATCCATACTTACAAGTATGAAGATATTTTCCTAGAAGCAATCTTTAAATATCTGTTAAATGTATTGCTTTTCTTACCAGCTCTGTCAGGTGGCTGAATTTGAGTCCTGAATTTGAGCATTTCATGTTGATGTATACTCCCCTCAAGAGCATTTTGTTGTTCAAAATATTTGAGAGCATCCAGTTATATGAAAGACTTTTTAAGGGTCAAAATATGTCACTCCATCTTTTCTGAAGGATTATTGGGTACAGAGAGGCTGTATTTAATATTTGATTATATGAGGTAATGCAAAAAGAGTAGCTGAGACTGCTCCGAAATAGTTTAGGAGGAAAGAGAAGGACTCAAGACTGAAGACTAGGACCCATCTGGAAGAACACCAACATTTTGAAAGTATAAAACAAAAAAAGAAACTTGCAAATAAATAAACAGACATGTAAAAAGAAAATGAGGAGCATGTGCTATCACAGAGGGCAAGGAAAGAGTGTTTTAGCAATTAAGTGGTGCATAGTGTCACGTGCTCCTGAACATTCAAGGAAGGTACAGTCTGGAAGCCATTCATTGGACTTTGTGATAAGAAGGGTGGTCAAGGGCATCCTTACCAAGTGCAACTGTAACAGAGAGTAAAGCTGCTTGTTCCTGGTTATAAACAGTTTCTGCAAGAAGCTTACCTACACTAGGAAGAAAAAGTGGGTAAGTCTACAATGGATTCTGTTAGGGAGGGAGCAGATTGAAATGCTGATGGAAGGAGGAAATAAAGAAGTATTGAAGATTCCAGAGGAAAAAGGGCATAATTGATAGCTTTAGAAAGAGTGCAGTAGATAGTTTGGCAACTGTAGTTCAACAAGGCCCGTGATTATCTGTCCTTCGCAGTCTCAGGTAACTGGCAAAAGGCAAAAGGCAAAAGGACTCCACAAAACAGAGTTACAACCTGCCCTGTGGTTTCCAGACAGCTGTACTGAGCATGTTTAGTTCCTGCAGCACCTTACTGAAGGCTGAAAATAAGAGGCAACATCCTGAGAGTTGTCACCTACTCCCCTAAAATGCTATCCTCAAAACACATATGGTTGGATCCCAGCAGAGAGGGATCATAAAACAAGGCAGCTCAGTTTTTCCAGCATGTGTGACAGGAACTTGCTTTTTGGTTACAAGTAACAGAAACACAACACAAAATATTTTCTTAAGCAGAAAGAAGTTTTATTGAAGACACATTGGGATCTTAGGACAAAGATGCAGCTGGACCTCAGGCATGGAGACGGAGACTAGAGAATCCAGAAAGAACCCAGGAAGTCTTTTGGAGTCTCTTATCTCTGCACCTCCTTCTGAACACGCTTTAGCTTTATAACTGCTACAGAATGGCCCTCTCTGTGTCCTAGTACATGGCTACTGCCAACTTCCAGGTTACCTGTTACTCTAATTCTGACAGTTCTAATTACAAATTTCCCAGTTAACAGAATGTTTGCCAGTACTGATTTAAATCCCCCACCTCAAACTACTCAGGGAGGCCAGTGAGTGGGAGGTGCTAAGATAAGACTCCCATTGCAACGGACCAGTAAATCAAGGAGGAATGTACAGTTTGTGGAAAACATGTCAGTCAAGCAAATCAACTGATGTCTACTACAGCTGGTTTTTGTGGGTCACTCCATCCCAATCTGGTACCTGGTACTTAGTAAATATTCACTTGAAAAGTAAATATTTAGTACTGATAAAAAGACATTTCTAAGCTGTGGAAGAGAATTTAGATATCAGGCCAAGGAATTTGCTTGTATGGGAGGAGCCAGAGAGGAAGGAGGCAAAGGGGTATATGTACAGAAAGGCTCATAGTTGTGTTGGTCTGCTTTCTGTCACTATGACAGAATACCTGAGAAAATCAAATCAAAGTAGAAAGGTTTCTTTTAGATCATGGTTTCGGAGATTTCAGTTCATGGTCACTTGACTCCATTGTTTCTGGGTCCGTGATTAGGTAGAATGTCGTGATGACATATGGCATAGCATATGGCATATGGCAGAGCAAAGCTGCTCACCTCATGGCAACCAAGAAAAGGGGAGGGATGAGAGGAGGAAGAGAACAAGATATATCCTTCAATGACATGCTTCCTCCAACTGGGCTCCGCCTCCTAAAGTTTCCAATACCTTCCTATAGTACTACTAGATGAGGATCCAGCCTTCAATACATGAATCTCTGGGGGAGCACTCCAGATCCAAATGACAGCAATAGGTAAGAGGAAACAAAGTTCATCCATGAAATACTCTGGAACGTCATCTGCCACCAGAAGAAGAGAAGTGTTGTAGGGTATTAAGGACAGTGGCAAATGTCTGGAAGAGTCACAGAGAGGGATTACATAAGGACCCAGCTGAAATCAGTAATGATACCTCTGTGTTTTTTTTTTTCCAAGCTGGTACTCATAGGCAAATAAATGCATGGTAAGAGAAGGTATATGTTTGCATGGACACAGAGCTGAAGATTTCTAGGCGTAGATAAAGAAGTAAAAAGAGAAATATTGAGAGACTCTAGGATGCTGAACAGTGAATTATTTCAGTGACAAGCCATGTGAGTTTGGTCAGCTAAGGAAGAATAAATAAATCCAGAGTGGGCAGAATGCCCAGGAGAAAGTGAGCATCCAGGAATCGGAGCATTCAAGAAGATCAAAGAGTATATGTAGTATTATGAGTAAGAAGTAGGAACATAAAGATAGAAGCTTGTGTACTTGGAACCAGAATGTTGAACTTTACTATTTCAGAAGATTCAAGGAAGCCAAGAAACTTTTAGATAATAGTATTTAGAGTACTTCATTTGGGTGCACTGCCTGTATGTTTTAGAGTTGCTCAGGGTTTCCTTCATGCTGCTCCGGCCTTGGCTCTATCCAATTGCTTAGCAGAACTTATATGTAGTATGCACACCTCCACCACAATGTAGCTATTTTCCACAAGGGACTCGAGGTGACTGAGAATAAAGATTACCAGGGACAATCAGCTTCCTTATTCCAAGCTGTGGCTCCTCCCTCTCCAACAGTCTGTGCTCCAACACTAGAGAGCTGAACAACAAAACAGCCTCAAGAATCTCACTTATTCCTTTAGCATATGTCTTATATAAAGGCTACCTGTGTTTCAGTCCCTTTCTTAGCCTTACAAGGTCATCCTGCGCTGAGAAACTCCCAAGCAGAATCTTCAACCTTACCAATAGTAGAGAATCAAAAATAAGAATTATTTGTCTCCAGGTTCTCCTAAAAGAGGGAACCAATAAGAATGCTATTCTAGGATGGTCTTTCTGCCCTGTGTGCTACTATACAATAGCTCTGCAGGCACAGAAGGTGGTGGGGACAGAGAAGGAAAAGAACAAGGCCAGTGTGGCTAAAAGATGGGTCATCCACAGGCCAATGAAGTCACCCAGGATGTCAAGTACTGTGGTATGGATATGGTTTGAGTGAGTCCCCCAAGAATTCATGTGTTGGGACCTTGGTTCTCAGTGTGATAGTATTGACAGAGGGTGTGGAACCTGTAGGAGTTGAGACATAGTAGGAAATAATTAGTTCCTTAGGGCACTGGCCTCAGAACGAGTCGATGTCGTTCTTCTGAGAATCTGGCTAGTTATCAGAAGAGGAGTTACAGAACAAGCCTGGCATATCTCCATGTCCCTTAGCCTCTCTGGCTTCTTATCTCACCATGTGATCTCTCCTCTTCTTCTTCTTCCTCCTCCTTCTCCTCCTTCTTCTCCCCCCGCCTCTCCTCTCTCTCCCTCTTCCTCTCAGACACATGCGCGCACACACACACACACACACACACACACATACTTTCTTCTGCCATGATCCCATCTACACATAATGAAGCTAGGGGGCCTTGCCAGAGCCAGTGTCATGTTGTTTAAACTCTTAGCCTCTAAAACTGTGACCTAAATAAACCTCTTTTCTTTATGAAACACAGCCTTAGGAATATTTTGTTATACTAATGGAAAACTCACGAATACAGTAATACATAAAGAAGTAGAAGAGAAATGTAAGCCATTTAATACTTAAGATACCTGAAGAGTGACTCTGACGTCAACATAAGACAACAAAAAAAGATTCTGAGCTGGATGCCATGTGAGAAATACTGAATATTTATGCTCCTCCTGTTCATATGTTGAAAGCTAATCATCAAGGTGATGGTATTAGGTGGGGCCTTTGGGAGGCAACTAGGTCAGGGATTAGAGGTCTTGCCTCTTCCACCATGTGAGGACATAAGAAGAAGGCGCCATGTATGAGAAAATGGGCCTTCATAAGATCTAAGTCCGCCAGTACCTTGATCTTGCATTTCTCAAGATCAAGAAATGTGACAAATTTCTGTTGTTCATAAGCCATGCAGTTTATGGGAGCCTGAATGGACTGACACCATGATTTTCAACATCAGACACAATTTTTGTTTTGCTGAGTTTTGTTTTGTTTTTGCCCAAGAATATAAGTGAAATGGCAGGGAAATGGCAAGGGGCCCAGGTGAAGAGTAATACCATTTATTGGTCACTTGAGATCAAACAAATGAGGTTAGCAGGAAAAGTGGCCTCAGGAGACAGATTCAAAAAAAAAAAAAGCAGAAGATAGAGGGAGTGTCTGTACAGGAAGGGGAAAATGGAGGCGTCTTTTTACAATCCAGTGGGACTTCCAGGGGGAACAGAGGAAATGGCTTGAAGGAGGTCCAGCACTAAGAACTCAATTCAGTGACATGGAAGCATGAGACCACAGGAACATTGAACACTAGGATGAGAAAGGGCTCTGACCTCATGGTGACGTTGAGCTGCAGTTTTTGCCATGAGGCCTGTGGCCTGTGAAGAGCACCGCCTGACACAGTTTTTGGTGTCCAGGTGAGCAGGTGGAGGCCCTAGATGCAAAGGAGGTTTGTGGCTCCTTGCACTAGGACTCTGGGTTTTCCCATATGCCTTCAAGTGGACAGCCAAGAACAGCAGTGGGTGGACTAACATTTCTTTGAATCAAGGGAAGACAGGGAGATGGTCTTCCACCTAGGATCCTAAAGGTTCCCAGGGAAGAAGTTCTCCTTCCTACTTAGCCCCAGCATTCCCAAAGACTCACCCAGGGACTATGTTTCACACACACACACACACACACACACACACACACACACGTCCCTAGGCCTCACTCAAATCCTCTTGCATTAGCAATTTCCAGGAAAGAGCCCTGGGAATCTGTATTTTTAAGAAGTTACCCATTAGCTTCAGAATTTTTGTATAGGAGGAGCACAAGGAGCTTAAGATAATTGGATGACAGAAGTAAGCAAAATATGCTGGGCTTTTCTCACAGATTTTCAATCCTTACGCCCAAGTTTATCTAATTATACTAAAAATAACACTAGACTTCAACTTATACAATTAACTCATAATTTCCTATTTTAGTACTTTTTATTCCCATTGTCTTCTTCCTATTCACCATTATTTTAACTGGATACCATACTCTCTTGATTAAAAAAAGAAATCTTCCCCTGTCATGTAATTGTGAGATTTTTCCAATATTAAAGAAATTCATGTTTGGAAGACCTAGAAAATGCCCAAAAGTAGATGGAAGAAGAAAACCACCTGTATTCCATTTTCCCACCCCATTACTAATGTTTAGTGATATCTTTTTCCATTTTTTTTCTATCTCCATGAGTTTTTTTTCTGTATTTGCAATCATAATATGCAGTCACATGTGCTTAATGCTAGAGACACAGTCTGACAAATGTGTCTAGTTCATTTCATCGTTGTGTGAACAACATGGATTGTTTTTACACAAATTTAGATGAGATAGCCTACTACACACCTAGGCTACATAACGCATCTACACAGGGTATAACCTGTTATTTCTAGGTTATGTATATATTATAGCCTGTGGACTATATATATTACATATATATGTTAGAGTCTTTTCATTGTAGGGTCATGATGATTAAAATATTACAAAATTAAGTCAGGCACAGAAGAAAACTACATAATATCCTGTAATATCAACACTGTGGAAGACTAAGGTGGGAGGATCACAAGTTCAAGCCCAAATGGACAACTTAGCAAGACCTGTCTTCAAAATAAAAATTAAGAAAAGAGCCAGGATGAAAAAAAAAGCGGCGGGGGCCGGGGATTTAGCTCAGCGGTTCGGTGGCCTGCCTTGCAAGCGCAAGGACCTGAGTTCAAACCCCAGTACCAAAAGAAAAGAAAAGAAAAGAGCCAGGATGTAGCTCTGTATGATGGCCCAGGGTTCAGTTCCCATAATCACATGCACACATGCACACAAAGAGATATGGTACACACAAAATGTATTAGGCTGCTGCCAATGTAGCATAGCATACTGTTTCATAGTAAATGTTTTTTTAGAAACAGGTAGAAGGTATACATTCTAAAATAGGGATAAAATCATAGTATAATAAATACATGAACCAATAACATACTTGTTTATTACCATTATCAAGTACAATGTATAATACAAAGCTGTATTGCCACACTTTATAATATTGGTAGCGCAAGAGGTTTGTTTACACCAGCACCACAACAAACAGACTAAAACATTGCACTACAATGATATGACAGCTATGACATCACTAGGGAAAAGAAATCCTGCAGGGGGATTTAGCTCAGTGGTTCTGGAGCCTGCCTCTCAAGCCTAAGGATCCAAGTTCGATCCCTGGTACCAAAAAAATAAAACAACAGAAAAGAAATCTTTCTGCTCCATTATAGCTTTATGAGGCCACCATAAGTACACAATCTAGAATTGATCAAAATGTTATGTTTCAATACATACACAAAAAAGTATCCTTCTTTTTTTTTTTTTTTTGGTACTGGGGATCAAACTCAGGACCTTACGCTTGCAAGGGAGGCACTGGAACCACTAGGCTAAATACACGGCCCTCTTTCTTAAACTTATTATTTCAGTATAAATACTTCTCCATGTTGTTATTATTATTATTTTGTGGTACTGGTGATTGAAACCAGGACTTTGTTCTTTGCTAAGCAAGTTCTCTGCCACTGAACTACATCTTTAACCCTTTTTACTTTTTATTTTGAGATGAGATTGTGCTAACGTTTCTCAGGTCGGCCTTAAACATCCAATCCTCCTGCCTCAGCCTCTTGAGTAACTGGGACCACAGATGTGCACCACTGTGTCTGGCCTATTCTTAAAAATAGATCTAATAGTTCTGCAATATTATATTGAGTAGATAAATCATAATTGCCCAATCTTTTGCATAGTCTTGGCTGTTTGGCATTATTCCCTCATTCAATAACTCTTAATCAACTTCTTACTCTATTCTAGGCAAGGTTCTGAGACCTGGAAATGCCAAGTATGTAAATTCACATGGGGATTATTTTCTAGGAATGGGGAGAGGAACTGGTAACAAAGGTCAAGTAATAAGAAATAGCATAAAATGAAAAATCAGCAAAGGAGATTAGAGGTCAACAGGGTTGCTACTTTTTATATTTACTCCAAAAAATACATTTTTTACACATACACCATGTTTAACACAAATAAGGGAGCAATGAGTAGCTTGGCTGATAATGCTTTTTACTTTTTCAAATTATTTTGTCAAGATTGTTTACCAGAGGAAAAAAATACTGAGTCAAGTAGTGTGAATGTTTTTCATGTTCTTCTTCTTTTTTTCGAAAAAAACTCGGGACCTTGCACTTGCGAGACAGGCGATGGAACCACTGAGCCAAATCCCCAGCCCTTCATATTGTTAATATATGTTGCAAATTATATTCCAAAGGGTTATACCAATGCATTACTATCTTTGAGGCCAGATCACTGCGTATTTATGTGATTTTATAAGCTTTGTTTATTTGAATTTCTTATTGATTTGAATGAGCTTTTAGAGAACAAAGAAGTGACCTTTTATTATGTTTGCTTCAATAGCTACCAGATTCTTGACAGACTCTTTGATAACATGCTCCTCTTTCTTTGCACAACCACCAGTCATACCAGTACTTTGCTAAATATTACTTCCTTATGGATTGTCTGGTATCATTATCACATATTAATATTTGAAGTTTGCCAGGACCTATTTCAAGGTTAATTTGTTCACTTGCCTATTTTGTATCAATATCACATTATTTTAATCCATTCAAGTATAAGATCTTCTAATATATGGCAGGGCTAATTTTACCTCATTGTTCTTGCCTTTAACATGTGTGTGTGTGTGTGTGTGTGTGTGTGTGTGTGTTCTTTTTAGTTTATTCTTCTAAATGAATTTTATACCAATTTGGTCCAATATTCATTCCAGTCTATTCCCCACCATTATTTTATTTTCAATGCTATTAAGGAGGAATTTCCTTTTTATCGTTATTTTTAATATGTTATTGCTATTATACAGTCCAGCTATTGATTTTTGTATATTTATCTCATCCTACCATTTCATTGAACTATGTTCTATCAATTCAAATAGCTTTTTAATAGAATGTCTTTGGTTTTATAGACATACAATTCATTTTCTCTTATATATCTAACAGGTTTTCCTATGTTTTTGGCAATATAGTACGTGTTTTAGAGTGTATTACCATTATATTTTTATTTTAAAATATACCTCTTAGCAGAATAAAGTTATTCTCTGGGCATTTGCTTTTTTTCTTTTCTTTTTTTTTTTTTTTTTTTTTTTTTT
>NW_022900937.1:22640618-22643213 GCF_012274545.1 Fukomys damarensis | reverse complement strand
ACCACTGAGCTAAATCCCTGGCCCCAAGTTATTCTCTTTGATGAATTGCCTTCAGCTTGAATATGATTTTGTAATGTTTATTTGTGTCTAATATATCTTTGCTTTCCTGTCCTGTCCTTTTTTTTTTTGTACTGGGGCTTGATCTCAGGACCTTATGCCTTCAAGGCAGGCGCAGTGCCACTGAGCGAAACCCCCTGCCCTTCCTATCATTTTAAAACTTCTTTGCTTTTGGTTTTAGCTGTATAGAGAGCACACCTGTGGGAATGCTCATTCACTCCTCTTCCACACGCTGTGTACTGCTAATACACACTTATCATGCAGTGTGACTCCCTGTCACCCACCATAGTTGATTGGCTTAGTGTACACACTTGACTAAAGCTTGTTCAGTCACAGTGGCCTCATACACTCACTATTATAGATTGACTCATGTAGATACCTGACCTAAATTAGACCCCTAAGAGACTCTTTGTCATGGAGTATTGAGGAAGTGAGCCCAGTGTTTAAAGATCTAAAATTTAAAAACTGCCAAGCATGCTGGTGCACACCTATAATTCTAGCCCTCAGGAGGCTGAGGTGGAGAATTGCCATAAGTTCAAGGCCAGTCTGAGCTACATAGTGAATTCAAGGCCAGGCTGAACTACATAGTGAGACCTTGTCTCAAAAAAGCAAAATTAATAATAATAAATAATAAATTAAAATAAAGCAATATTTTAAAACCATGAATTAAAGAGGTCATATTTTTCAACATGTATAGAAAATACTGTCCAGTAAGAGAATGAAGCTGACACACAGAATCTCAGCAGTGATGAATGAGACAATATTTGAATGTCATCCATATTCTAGTTTTTGGTGCTCCTGAGGTACAGCTGCAGGTCTCAGGTTTTGTGAAATGTCTCGGTCTTGGTCCAAAGAATCATCCTCTCTGTCTTTCTCTCTCTTTGGTAATCAGATTAGATTTACTCTCGAGACAAGAATACAAATTGAAATTGCTTTCTAATCCTAAAGGTGATGAATATTTTTTTTTATTTTGCACCAGTCAGATCAGGTCAGCAGGGAGCTAAGAGAAGTCAAAATAGACTGCACTGGTTCAGGCTACCTTGGTCCCATTCTCATACCTTACCTAGAGATTTGCAAGCCAGCCAGACTTCTCCCACTGGATTAAGGCCTTAAGCAATCCCAATCATGATGTGACTGCTTTTCCAAAGCACAAATATGAGCAGCAGATCAGCTTCATGGCCTCTGGATGACATGAGGGGAACAGGGACCAGACTAATAGCCTTTGAGAGTAACGTGCTCCCTTCCTAAACAGCGTCCTGCAGTGCTGTCTTCAGGGCTGCCAGCCATACCCCTTGCCTGCCAAAGGCAGTTAAAGAAGAAAAAGGATCACTTCAGACAACTAACTGTCCAAAAGAAACATCTGTTCTGTCACCTCCCAGCACTCTCAGGGGATTGGTGGCCAAAGTCAGAGTCTCCAAGCACAACCCTGAGGGTGCTGATCCCAGATGAAAACTAGATCAAAGATCTCCATATTTCCCTGACAGCTATGCCACCAAGAATGTCAAGATCTTTACATCTGCTTTCAAGACTTGGATTTAACATTTGGGATGATTTTAAGTCTCTTACTAGCAGCTTAGAAATCAAATTACTCTTCTGAGTGCCAGAACCCCCACTCTCACTGACTAAGCCACTAAATCAGACTAATTGAGGTAACAAATATGCCTGAATAGTGCTTCTTTGAGAAATGCAACCCGCAGAAGACATGACATTTACTTCTGACTTGGCCAAACATATTGACAACCAGGCATTTCTGAGACAGCTTTTGATTTATATTGATTAAAATAAATACGGAATGAATTTTAAGAATCTAAATGTACCATTGCCCTCATTCAAACACAAACAAAAGCACCAAATGAAAAATTTTAAGTAGAACACAAATCTAAACCAAGTCAGTAACAATTGAGAGCTTGTATCACCAGACAGCAGCTTTCAGATCCATATGAAATGATTTGAGAGATTTGGTGTTGTTCATAATGGGCCAAGTGTCAATGTCACAAATACCTTCCAGAAATTATTATAGTTGTTTTGACTGCTATGTTGGCAGTCTCAGCAGGACAACTAAGAAGTATAATGTTATGAACAGCATACATTCCTTTCTTTGTCCTAGACATGGTGCTTTGAAGACAGAAGTAAAGGGAGGACAAATAACTTTAACTATTTCTACCAACTTGACAGATAACTTTAAAACTTTCAGTATAGTTCTTTCAATCATAATGAAACAAATATTAAGGGGGAAATCAGAAGATGTCTCTAAGAGTTGGATTAATGGCAAGAAGAAAATTTTGTCATATAATGCAACGTGATAGAATGCATAAATGGTAGGACAAATGAGCCCACTTCTCTATTTGTAATTGCATGGAGAGGGAAGGCATTTTCCCAAAGACTGTCATGCACTATGCTGATATGCTAAACAGGCAGATATTTTAATCAATGCCTAGCACCCTAAAATAAGCTCAAAAGATATTGAGATTTTATTTTAAATGAATTATTCATGGACCACGGAACAAATTAAAAATAAAATTATTGCACAATCCTTTT
>NW_022900937.1:22621950-22640421 GCF_012274545.1 Fukomys damarensis | reverse complement strand
TGGCAAGTAGAGTATTTCAGCTACAACTCAGAACAATTAGACTTCTTTGTTCCCAGCAATATTACTCACTCACTAGTTTACTTTCATAGATTATCCTCAACCTCTGTGTCTAAATATGCCATATAGTGGAGGTATTCATGAAATGAGAGCAATAATGTGGACCTAATCAATATAGCAAGTAACCTGTAAAATATATAATTCATTTTTCTTCTGCCTTTCATACCAAGAAATATTTTATAAGAGAAAAGTACTATCTTCTAGGTCTGTCCTGAGTATTCCCAGCTTCCTTGATTAGCTATTATAATTTACCCATTTTCCTGTACCTGATAGAATAATTCTAAAACACAGCTTCAACAGGCAGCACAGTTGGATTAGAAGGTAAAGATGCTATAGTTGGAGCCAGGAAATCAAGGTTTGGCTTCTAGCTCTGCCCTAGTTGATCTTATTTATTACTCCATCTGTTTCCAAAGCAGATAGACTCTGAGTGCCACTGAGGTATAAGAGGTAGCTTTCTGAGTTGCAGGTGAAGCTGAAGTCCTGATTCTTTAAACCTTGCTCTGGTTGATTGTTTTGTTTTGTTTTGAGGCAGGGTCTCGATATGTAGCTCAGGCTGGCCTTAAACTCACTATGTAGCCCAGATCGGCCTCGAACTCTCAGTAGGCCTCCTACCTCAGCCTCCTCCCAAGTGCTGGAACTACGGCATGCACCACTGAGCCCAGCAGCCTTACACTAGCTGAATGGGGCTTGGGACAGCTGGAGATCCTAGGCCTCTTAACCAAAAACAGACTCAATAATGTGTTCAAGTATGCCATAAAATAGTATGAGTTTCTATGAGTTCTTATGGTATTAAAAACACTGGGTTGTCTAACACTGGCCTTTCTTGGTCTGAAAATACAAAGGCTAAGAAAGGATGAAAATATTAAGAATCATGGTGTGAACTTAGTGATAAGTTGGCCCTCTTGCATTTCTTGCCCTGGTTTCACTTTCCTCCTATCCATTTTCCACAGCCATCCTAGAGATGATTCCAACCACACTCCCTCCTGAAACCTGCTAATAATGCCTGTCTCGAGGCCTGTAGGGAAATGTCTAAATACAGCCTCTAAGTTTTTTGTATTACCCTAGGCACACCGATTTCTCCTATCAATGTGGCACAAAAATCCATGGCAACATCACATGGCTCCTGGCTCCTTTGGTACACGCTTTTTCATGCCTCTATGCCTTTGCTCAAGCTGTGCCCTTTGACTAGAATGCATATGCCTGGTGAATTGCAACCCCTCCTCACATTTGAACTCTTCCAGAAAGTTTTTCCTGCGCCACAATCCTACCCTCAGCTAACCAACTGCTCCCTTGCTTTGGGTTACCTGTCTTCCTTGAGCACACGCTTGTGATTTTATTTATTGCCATATTATGATTTGGAGGGCTGCTAGAGCAGAAACTTTGCCTCACTTGTCTCAGTGATTCTGAGGGCTGGCATTGTAGGCACTGGGGTAATGTTTGATGCGCAGATGGATACACCAACAGATGGTCGAATGGATGGATGAATTTGGGTTAATGTGGTCTTGTTTACCAAATTTCGAACTCTGGTGTAAGTGCTTTATGAAGAACAAGAAATACAATTTTATATAACGGACACTCATTTGGTACTAGGCATGCCACAATTTGTCCTTTCACGCCAGTTTCCTGTTTCCCTAAGGGGATCATAAGTTACCAATACACATACCAGTGCTGCGTGCTATAAATAGCATGAAATTTGACTCTCCTCTCACTTTGTATGGTGAGTGTCTGGTCTCTATAAGCCAAGTCCAGCCACCTATTGTATCAGGGTCCTCTCAGGAGCAGCATTATTTAATGGGTGGTTGGTTATAACTCTATGGAAATTAGGATTTGTTGCAAAACCAAAGGACTGTCCTCTTTCTAATCTCTCGAGGCCTTCCTATGAATTAGTAAGAACACTCCTTTATCTTTACTTCTGAACTCAGCTTGACTGAGTAAAGTAAATAGAGAAAGAATCGAATGGCTGTGCTTCCTCTCTAATTGAAAACATCATCATGGAGAGAATAATTAAGCTTAATTTAGGGATTTAGGACTTTTTAAAAGGGGTTGCCAAAAAGAAAAAAAAAAAGTGGTAGCTACACACAAGAAAAATATCAGAACAAAATAGAGCTCTCAAATTGAGCCAGCCTTGTCTTTCTACTTAATTTTTCTTAATTCTCTCAGCTCTGGGACATAAAAACCTATGGTAATTATGATGGTCTTTTTACACCATTTAAATCAGAGGCACAAGATAATGAAAATGCAATTGGCTAGTGGGGGATAAAAAAAAAAGACTTTCTACCACTAAGTACAATTGCCGTGACACTCCGGTCAGGAAGCCCTCATCAACTCAGCCCTTACGATATCATATTTTGGGAAATATGGGTCTCTTCTAAGCTTGTACGATTCCTGCTTTCAGGAGGCATTTCTTTCTGCACAACTAGAGGAGTGTCTTTCTGAGTTTGGACTTCCTAACCTTGAGAAGGAGTTGCCGCGCCTCTTCACCGAGTGTGAAATGAGCAGATGGCGTTGTCTCACTCCAATTTGTTTTGCATGGACTGAGGAGAAGGCTGCGGGGGAAAGGAGGGATAATGTATTCTATTTCTGCCTGCTAAACATGGCTTCTTGGCACAAAGAAAGGGTACTTCACTCACCGTGGATTATCGACTTTTTTTGGTGCCAGGAGTTGAACCTAAGGCCTTGTGCATGCTATGCTATGCACACGCTCTACCACTGAGCTACACCCCAGGCCCTAACTACTGCTTCTTCCTCTTCTTCTTCTTCTTCTTTTTTTTTTTTTTTTTTTTTTTTTTTTTTTTTTTTTTTTTTTTGGTATCGGGGATCGAACTTGGAACTTTGTGCTTGCAAGGCAGAAGGTGGAACCACTGAGCTAAATCCCCAACTCCTATCTACTTCTTCATAAGAACTGGAGCTTCACTTATTCTACTTCAGTCCAGAAGTTATTAGCACCATATTTTTCTCCACACCCCAGAGGGGTTGTATTCTCATTACAGAAACGCACATACCACATTTGAACCATTTACTTCAGCTGATAATTAAAGGTGTCTATTGTAGGCGCTTTGAAGTAATGAAAGTCACGCAACACACATTTAAAAGAAAACACCTCTCTCCAGGAATGTTTCATTTTCAACTCTACATTCAGCTCACTAGCAACCAACTCTATACTCAAAAAAATATCCCTAGGGAACTGAAAGAAGAGCTGCCTACTATCAAGGAAAAGTTGCTAAATTTCCAAATATCATACCCTTCTACAGCTGGCTCTCCATCTGGACTGCAAGAGTACAGTCCAGGAAAGGGGTTATGAGAGTTTACCTTCCATCTTGTACTAGGGGACATTGGCACTTTCTACCAGGTAAGCAAGTGGGAACCTAGTCTAGTCTCATCCAAGAAAAGGGGCCTAAGGGCTCAGAGGAGGCTAATTTGTAGGAGGTTGCCATACCTGTGTTCTGTTTCCACTATACACCACCTTGATACAGCTATTGTATATTTATGTCTTCCCTTTCATCTGCTGGGTGCAAAAATATCAGAAATTAAGATAGATCCTGCTGCCAGTCGTGGTGCACATGCCTGTATCCCAGCACTCGGGAGTCTGAGGCAGGAGGATCGCTGTGAGTTTGAAACCAGCCTGGGCTACACAGTGAGTTCCAGGTCAGTCTCAACTACGTAGTGAGACCCTGTCTCAAAAAAAAAGATAGATCCTGCCAATGATTTCATTAGGGAAAAGGAGTGCCCAGACGAAAGAGGTGTATCATCTGTACCTCATGCAAACAGCTTCAGACATCATCGTCTATGTGAGTCTCTCTTTACCAGTTCTCTACTATGTTTCATCCATAATGATCTAAATTCAGCCCAGCCCAAAATTTGCATAGAAAAAGCTTTTTGGTTATTAGATCTATCACCTTCTTCAGAAGAAAAATTAATAATCATCTGTTATTATGGAGCCCAGTCTCTGGAAGGCCTCAACTTCACCCTGAGGAACATAGAAGAAAAGCCAATATTCTTTCCAGGAGTAGGTCTTAGTAATACAATCTTAGAATCTCTTTGTACCAGTGCTGGCCCATTCTCCAGGATTCATTCAGGTGGTTTCATACTTTATTTAACCTGTTACTCCCTAGTCTCATCTCATATTTCTGTGACTTCCCTTTTGTTCAGCCCCTGAACAACCAAGGCTCACCTTAGCCCTTCTTTGCTTTGGTAGACTGCATTAGATGCCCTTCTTTTGCCACTCCTAAAGATGATTGTTATGGTTTAGAGGTAAAATGTCCCGACACACTCATGCATGAAAGAAATTAGAGATCATGGGGGTACCGAACCTATGAATACACTTGTCCTCGATGTGTTCAGTAGCTAAATGTACCATTAGAAATTGGGGCCTGCTCAAAAGAGGCAAGTCGCTTTGGTGACCTGAAATGGTATGTTCTTGGGCCTGGCCGCTCCCTTTTCTCTTCCTCTGCATGCCCTCCCACCGTGCCATTTCTACCTCTGAGATGGCAGACCATGGATGGAATCTGTGAGCCACAATACACCTCTCCTCCTTTAAGGTGGGGGAGTCATTTTGTCCCAGCAACAGTGGTGCTTTGTGTACTGCTGAGTCTTTAAGGGAGAGCCCCTGCTGCTCCCCTCCTGCCTAGACCACTGAGTAGGAGTGCTGGGTTGGGTGGCACTAAGTCACTGTCTGTAGATGAGGGCTTAACATAGCAGGTGAGGAAGTTATAACCCTGCTCATCTTCCACAGATACCTTGAAGCCCCAGGGATGGAGCCTAATCATAGTGGAAGATCGCCCCACACTGGAGTCACTCCTGGTTTGAGCCTCTTCTTTTCCTTGTGTTTATGACTTGAGCAGCCTTGATGGGTTGACAGCTGTCATTTGAACCTGGCCCTGCCTTTGCAAGGCTGTCCTGTAGCTCTAGGGTTCAGCCTCTGGTCATGGCAGTATGATTTGTGGCTGCTCTTGACTCTTTTGACTGTGGTGGCTTTAGCACAGCTGTGGGAAGGTCCCTGCCTGGGAACTGCTTGGTAGGCACCTTCTACCCCACCCAATCACTATGGTGGCAGAAAAAAAATGAAAAGTTTCAAAGGAAAGAGCAAAATGAACTCACACAGGTTTGCCAAGGGCCTGGTATTAAAACAGACAATCCCATACTTTAGCTTCTTGTCTAGTTTCAAAAAAATTTAAAGGAGACACATTCTATATAGCTCTATGATAAAATAACTTTCTAAAAATATGTATGCAATTATAGATATAAATATAATTATAGATATAAAACATTTAAAATAGATGAATTATTTAAATCAATCAGTTTTTATATTACTACCTCTTCCTCTGACTCTCATGTAAGTCTGATAAATTTTTTCCCTTTCTGTGCCAAGAATTGAGCCTAAGGCCTTTAATGTGCTAGGCAAGAGCTCTACTACTGAGCTATATTAGCATCCCAGTCTAGTATTTTATACCAGAAAAATCTGGAAATCTAAATTATTATTGAATGCTGAGCACCCTCCCCTTTCACTTTAGAAGTGGGTAATAATTAGCTCTGCAATTTTTCAAAACAAAATAAATAGATTAGGGAGATAGAGAACTGTGTAATCAACCCACTACTCAGAACCGTTTTCAAAAATTTGGTTTTCAACAGAACAGAAAATGTGGTCTTCCTGGAATTTATCTCCTAATCTTGAAAATACAGATGGGTTTCAAAGGATATTTAGTCATGATTTTCATTCTTTTTCACGTAATATTGTATTTTAAAAGTGCTACTTGATATCTACGAGACCTTATGAATTCTTTTAACAATTTCCCGTTTTGAACTAAGAAACAGTTTTGCCAAAAAAGAGCCCGAACCCACAAAGCCTTGGGACTATATTAAACAGTACTGGTCTTTCATTTTTGAAAGCTTGCCAGAATATTTTCTTCTCTAGTTTGTAATTTTTCCCTTTTCCCCCCTCACTTACCAACTGAATAAAAGTTAAAAGGTCACATCTTTCTCATCCCATCACCAAAGAAAACATTTCTCCAATTACCCATAAAGGGCAAATGTTTCCAAGAAATTATTTATTGTTTATTAGCAAAAGGCAAAGGCTATAAGAGAAGGCTCTGTGTCAGACATATGAATTCTTAGCAGTAACATTTTAAGTATTCCTATGTGTAGAAGAAAGAAAGGAGAGAGAGAGAGAGAGAGAAAACAAGGAAAGAAAGACAAAATTATGCTATATCCACTATATTTCTGCATGCTAAATGTGTCTCTACATTGAATCTCTACAGTGGATCTGAACAGCTCCTTGTAACACCCTCACAATTGTTTATTGCCTGGCACTTAGGTGCCAGAAATATAGCAGCAAAGAAACTAGACAAAAACTTCTGTGCTTTACAGTTGTGAGAAGAAAGTCTCAGTTTCCTTAGCAGTTCCCGCTTATTAGAAGTAAATATAACACATAAATGATTACTAGACTCCAAAGAAATCTAGGCTTCCACAGTCAAACTGTAAACTTCTCTGCTGCCCTCCTGGAAGCAAGGGCCAAGAAGCATCTGTCTTCCACCCTTTGCTGCCCTCATCTGAGTTTGTTAAACCCATCAATATTTTGCTGTAACCACAGATGGGTCATTGCCAGACCAAGAACCTCTGAATCCTCAGAATAATTTCTTTATAGTCATATCTGACAATTTTCCAGGTTTACCTGATTGTCCACAGGCAACAATCATTCTTAAACTTCTCTCACATTAGAAAATGTTGGTTTAATAATTGAACTTTTAAAAAATAATTGAACTTTAATGAGGTAAGGAAATATTCTCACATTGTCACACCTAGGTTGGTCATATAAAAATCAATGCTGCAGAACGGTGTAGGTTGTGGAGTAAAGAGAGAGAAGCCCAGGGATGCCCCATTTATCCATACTCCCATGTCCCTACCCTCAGTTTCTCTTATACTTAGGTTCCTCACTTTAGGGTGAAAAACATCTGCCGTTGGACTGAATGGCCTTGTCTAGGTATCATTTTTCAAATACACAGACACCTCATGGGGAATTATTATTCTCTCTTAATAGTCCTTGCATCTAAATGATGGAAGGGAACTAACACTTAGAGTTTAAACTGTGTGTTGAGCATTTTACACATCACTTTGGTTAAACCCTACAAGTGCTAAGAGTCTGTTTTCTCATCTTATAGATGAGCAAGCTTGGTTCAAGGGCTTGAGTGTCACCCCCTCACCCCAGATCACATAACCTTCAGGGCAGAAGCCAATAATCAAAAATCACCTTTCTGTCCTGTGGTCTGAATTCACTTATCAAATTCCTTTCCTCCAGGGCAGATGAAACCTATGACAGTCTCCAGAGTAGCGACTGCCTGGCAAGAAGGTTGAAAGGGAAGGGAAAGAACAGAGAAATGAAATGAGGGACAAAACGGAAACATCTTGCTGAGTTTACAGTTTTCTCTGAGGTCAGATCCAGCACAGAGCTACAGTCTTACCACTTTGATAAAATTCCCGATTCTCAGAAATACTGACTCGGCAGGACCTTAGAGGTCATGTAGCCCAACCCACCATAAAAGCTTTATTCAGTCATTAACTCACTTTATTACTGTTGGTGATCTGGGAAGTAGTGTCACAGACTTGGCAAAGAAGTACATTTCTCTGAACCACAGTTTTCCACTATCTCATTGTAGGCTTGTCTAGTGAGAATTGACTTTAATCATAAGAATTCTTTACGTCCATTTAGCTTTCCACAGTTGTCAGAAATACTTTCTTTCATTCATACACACTGTGCCCTTTAAAGTCTCATTTCTGTGCTACAGGGAGGGGGAGGAGTTGCCTTTTACTGTGGATGAAGCTAGAATCCAGACAGATCTGGAGTCAAAATTCCCATTTTACAAGATACCAGCCATGAGAACTTGGGCAGATTATTTAATGTCTGTAAGAGTTTTTAAAGTTGCCTTTTGCTTTCAGTCTCCAGGACCTTGCCTATAAAATGGGGACAATAATACCTCCCACATGTGGTTGAACAAAGAGTGAAGCAGAGTTGTAGATATAAGATGTTTGCTCATGGCAGGTGCTCAGGGCTGCTTGCTGTGTTATCTTTTCTTCTGTTTTTACAGCTGAGGAACTGGAGGTAACAGAAGGCAAAGCAACACTCCCAAGATAAAACAACTAGTGAGTGGTGAACAAAGGCCAGGCCTTTTAAAATTATAATTCTCAGCCTCTTTGTGCTACAATATCCTGTCTAGAATAACTTTCCCTTCCTTTCTACTCTTCTGATTTGTGAATACCTTTCCCTTTTCACTTTACCCCATGGCAGTGCAAGCTCTTCACTCTCTTTTTCCACTCTAATTTTGCTATTTCTGCTTTTGTCATTGCTGTTCCCCACTACCCTTTACTAGTTGCTATGTGGTTTATATGCTCTTTGAAGGTTTAAGACGAATGGACAGGGTGCTTTTCAGCTGTATCCCTTAAATGAGAATCTGGTTCTTATATAGAAGAAACAGCAGCTGTGGTGACATCCAGGCAGATGGACTGAGTCCCCTGGCTTCTGGTGCCTGGGTGTAACATGCTGCCAGCCGCCTTCTGGATTTTGATTACTGTTCCCATAGCACAGCAGCTTCTCCAACAATCTTCTAACAAATGGTGATTTAAGCATCCCTAACTTCAGCTTTTCACATACCCTTCTAACACAGGGAACTGGTGCAGCCCATTAGGGGAGACTCTCAAATGAATTATTACCCAAGAAATTGGTGTTTTGAAAGAAGTAATTTTTCCAAGGCTATACAGAAACACATGCAGGTCTTCCAAAATTGTCTTTATTTAGGACATTCAGCATGCATGGTCATGGGGTTGCCCTGGATTGGAAAATAAATGTGTAGGCAAGCAGATTTATAATATGGCATGCATACAGAGTGTGCACATTTCTACAGAGCACACAATAAAAGATACTTGTCACTCATTTCTTTTATCATAAATTCAAATGGTACAATTGGAATATTTCCCAACCCAGAGAATATACGGTATTATAGATCTGAGAGAATTCTCAAGAGATCATCTTGTCGACCTATCTGTCTATCTATAAGCACAGGAAGTGTGTAAACTAATCAGATTTGAAAGGTAATGTTCCCTTATTGAAGATCTATCTCTATTCTGCTAAACAGCCTGTTTACATATCTGAAATTATTTTCTTATCATCAAACAACTCTTTGGGAGGTCCCATGAATAAGACGGATCCTATTTAGTTTTCTTCCTGGGGAAGGCTCTAGGGACAGCTTAGAAGACTAAGCAAGGAACCCTTTGTCACTCCCACTGGGTTCTTTCTAGGCTTCTTTCTTGGTGCAGTTTCTTGTCTACCATAGTCGGGTTGTGCAAGACTGAGTGACCATCACTGATTACTCATGCAGGTAGAGCCATTGCCTGTCTTCAAAGATCCCAGTTTTCTGGCAGGATAGAACAAAAAAAATTAGCTGTCGGCAAAGGCTCAGTGCTTCTGCTGGATACTGACTGAAACTAGAACTGACACAGTCCGTGGACAACTAGCTTTATTCATATGCTTTATCACCCACTCCTGGCACGGTTGGGATGGACTCCTCAAAGGCTCATGTGTTGGAAACTCGATCTTCAAATTCAAATGTTAATGGTATGTAACTTGGAGGGGGAGGTGCTTTAGGAAGTAATTAAATTAGATAAGGTCATGATGGTGTCCCCTCATGATGAGACCAGCATCTTTATAGAAAAGGAAGATGGACATGACCTTCCATATTTGTTCTGTCTTGTCAAATGATTCCCACCATGTCATAACTCAGCAAGAAGGCCCTTGCCAGATGCAACCCTTTGCTCGTGGACTTCCCAGTCTCTAGAATTATAAGAAATACATTTCTTTTCTTTACAGATGACTTAGTCCAGGTATGCTGTTATAGCAGCAGAAGATGGACTAAGACCTCCCCAAAGCACTGATCAAGCCCTCTTGCTATGAGAGGAGAGGAGGGAGAGGACACACTTCACAACGAACAGTGGAGATGGTTTCCTTGATCCCATTGGGTTCAGAATACCCTGCCTCTCACCCTGTGCCACCTCTCATCCCTCATGCTAGTCCCTCCTCCAGAATATCAAATCAAACTGATCAAATCAAATCAAATCCAAGGGAGAAGAAAGCAAAACTGCAAAGTACGTGTGGGAGCAGGCAAAGCACAGGAGCATTTGCTGTGCTGCCTGACCATCTATGACACTCTTAAACTTCTTTACACACTTGCCAGAATTTACTTGAAAGAGCAAATCAAATTTATATCCCTTTTGCTGGATCCTGTCTTAGAAAAATCCAAAGCGACCTAAGTAATCTAAACCTAACCTTTGTGCAGTAACAAAATATCAGTGTTTTCCTCAAATGATTTTAAATATACTTAGAAACAACATTGCAGAAGAGAGGAAAGAGTATGCACAAGTAGCTGGTTTAACCATTTTTTGAGCTGATTACAAAAAAATTGAATTGTATTTTTTTTCTGGAAGAAGAAAGGGGAACCCAATAGCTGATATTCAGTCTTAACTGAATTTGTTTAGAGACGTAGTTCAGTGGTAGAGCACTTGCCCAGCATGCATGAAGCCCTGAATTCATTCACCAGCAGAGCAAAGGAGAGGGGAGTAGGGGGAGAATCTATATTCCTGCACAGGAGCTAATCACCTCCACCCAGCCACCTAGTATATGAATTCCACCCAAGGACTCTTCCTGGGCCCACCCCAAGACTAACATTCACTCCCTGTAGACCCCAACTATTTAACATAGTTGCTTTCTGCTGGTCCATAAGTCTAGTATCAGCCCCATTTACATCTGTTTCTCATAAACATAAAAACATATTTTCCTTCTTGTGCCTTCTTTTGTTTCTCTCTTTCAAAGAGTTCCAGATCTTCCTGGTCTGGGTGTGGGATTTTTGTCAGCATCTGGCCAACTAACCCAGCCCACGTGCTCTTATCAAAGTCCAGTATCCACAGTCTTGGTCTTGCCCCTCAGAAGGTTCCAGTATGTCAACCTGACTGTAAATTTTCAAGCAGGAGCTGATAAGGTTGTTTGGTGAGGAGGACTGATTGTCAGCATAGCTAAGGATGTACAGTCAAACAGGACACTGTATCCTCAGCTGCACTCTGTCTAGATCCTAGTTCCTCCAGTGAGAGTATGAGTGATTCCACCTTCACTCTTCCCTTCCTCAAAAGGGAAAATGAATTGGATGTATATGAATTTGCTAAGGTTACCAGAACAAAATACCACAGATTGGGCAACTGAAATAAGTCCAAGATCAAGGAGTCTGCAGCTGTGGTTTCTTCTAAAGCCTCTGTCCTTGGCTTTCAGGGGGCTACCTCCTCACCATATCCTCAGGTCTCTCTCCTTCTATCGTGTGTGTGTGTGTGTGTGTGTGTGTGTGTGTGTGTGTGTGTGTGAAAGCCCACCCTTATCGCTTCACTGTAATATAATCACCTCTTTCAGTCTCTGTTACCAAATACAGGTACATTCTGAAGTGCTAGAGATTATGACTTCAGATATGAATTGCAGGGAGGGCACAGAATCCAGCTTATAACTGCTGGGTTTGCTACTCTTGTGGCATACAGTCTATGCCACACCATCTCAAGCAGCTCATGGGTGGCTTCCTTGCGCTTGGCATCACTGTCTGGAGAAGCCAGTTATGGTGAGGGCACAGAGTTGTTTTATTGAGATCATGGCACAAGGAGTAAGTAGCAACTGACAAAGGAAAGAACCGGTGTAGGCCCTTTTCTTTAAAAGGTAACCTCAGGTGTGGCGGGTGTTCCTGGGCTACTGCAGCATGCGCTGAGAATCCCCATGGCTGCCAGGTGCTGGCAGCATCCCAGGCTCTTCCTTCCTCTCACCTGCCAGGCTTCAGCCCCTAGGATCTGAGGACAGGACTGCCTCCTCCCTGCCCAACCTCTCTTAGTCCTCACCACCTGTAACCTGTTTCTCCACCCCTGTCTCACCTGTTTTGACTCTTCTGAAGATACATGCCTCTTGCCTTGGCAAAAGATAGCTTCTTCTCCTTTCTTTGGTACCCTCTCTAGTTCATTTCCTCTGTGAACCACTTAGTTCTCCTGGCTCTGACTTTGATTTGGCATCCTTGCTCCTGCTTTCAGCTCTCCTCCTGACAGTTCACGAATCCCATGACTTACTTTCTAGGTCACACTAACTCGGCCCCCAATGCCTCTGTGTCCATTGGCTCCCCCAGGCAGCTTTCTGCCTGTCCAGGCTAGAACACGGGCATGTATCTGAACACAACTCCTTGGGCACAAAGATATGATGAATTTAGTTAACACAGAAAGGAGATTTGGCTTCTGGGACTGCAGGAGTGAAGCTTCTGATGTGGCTGGGAGACTTATGACCCTATATAACCATTTGGTGAATCTCAGGGTAATTGAGAGAGTGACCTTCCTGGGTTTCCACCCAGGCTAAGAAATGAGTCACCCTCATGGAAAGGTGGACGTGTGTCGATAATCTGTCTGGCAATCTGCTCCCTTCCACATGGCCAGGGTTAGGAAGGTCCATGCTGGGGCAGAGGAGAGGAACTGACAGATTATTCCCAGAAACACCTCCAGCAATTGGTCAGTGGCTAGATTTTGCCTAGTGTAGATGCCTGAGTCCGAAAGACCTGGGCTGCTGCCTTTGCAATCCGTACCTAGGCCTGCAACTGCTATCTGTCTTGGGGACTTCTTAGGCTGCTCCTCTCCTGGTGCCCAGATGACCCAGTAAGGACCCACACTGCCCTGCAGGGAGCAGAAAGCCAAGGGGCTGCCTCCTTTCATGGCTTCTCAATTAGCATGTTACTCAGCCCAGCTCCGGGCCCTTCCCACTTAAACTCAGTGGCTCCTGCTGGGGTCCTGGTGTTGCTTGAAAGGAAAACAGATTTGAAAAATAAACAAGTGAGCTGAAGGCCTACCTGCTAACCATGCCTGAATGCAGCATTTATTGAGAGCTAGAACCCGCTCTACTTCATCCATCTTGCCAAGGGGCCCAGTGTTTCCAAAGTCAAATCTTGAGGGGAGGACCCAGGCCTACAGAATCACATTCCTTCATGAAGAAAGAGAAGGAGGAACTTGGCTCTATGGGTTCCAGTGCCTAGAAAGCAGCACTAAGTTTGCCCTTTGATACCCAGGGACAGTGGAAATATTTAGGTGGCCTTGGTTTTAGACAGTTTCTTCTCATTGAAACAAAATACCTGATACCCCCAACTAAAAGGAGAGGTTTGTTTTGGCTCAGAATCAGAAGCCTCTGAAGGGTCAGGCATTTAGCTCAGTGTCACCACATCTGCCTAGCAAGCGCAAGGTCCTGAGTTCAATCCCGGGTACCAAAAAAAAAGTCTCCATCCTTGCATAGTTGGTGGCATGATAGAAGGGGTTGGGCAGAGCAAAGATGCTCCGATCAAGTTAACCAAGAAGCAGAGAGAAAAGGGAGGAGTCCAGAAGGGAGATAAACATTTCCAGGCCACAGCCCTCATGACTCATCTCTTCCAAGCAGACCCTGCCTCTAACAGCAAATCTGCTATGTCCCCCATAATCCAATCAAATTCCAAAAGCCCCACCTGTGAGCTCATGGGGCTTTTGGGGGACATTCCAGATTGAAGCCACAACACCTGGCATTAAGAGACCTTGGGGAGACCACTGATGCCAAGCCCCTGAGTCTCCTCTTAGATGTGGACCACGCTGTAATGTGACCCGAATCCCAGGTGATGTGCTGTTGAAACTGCTCAGCTACTGACACTTTAGCACAGCTTCTGAAGAAGCTATTTCATCCAATCCTCAATTTAAGTATTCAAAAATTCCTTACAAGCTGTCTTGCTTGGATCAGATCTTCACCTCCCAGGCAGGGTTCCCTTTGGAGCAGTGTCCCCCTTACACGCTGGTCTCAGGGAAAGCTACGAATCATGGGGCCGCAACTCTTCCCTCAAAGTCCTCATTCAGAACACTTCTGCCTACTTCAACCTGGAGCAGGAACACAAGGTAAGAAGTCAGGTGGAGCTGGGCTTTTTCAATATGCTGTTGCGCCAGATGAAAGCTATATAGACATTTTCATCACCCTTGTGTCACCCTTGAGAAAAGTGAGACTCAGAGAATTAAATAAATGCCTGGTCCGAGGACGCACACTAGTCAACAACAGAGTCCAGATTTGAATCCAGATCTGTATGATCCCAAAGTTCTTCATGATTATCGTCCTCACCAAAATAACTCTCCATGCACAATGCAGCTTTTTGCAGTTGGAGGAAGAGCAGAAAATAGCTCTAGAGCTTGCCCACCACCTCATTCAATGAGCTTGACGCAGAGGCATACATGGGATACAGTTGTCTCTCCTCCACACGCGTCTTGTCCTGGTACTTCATCTCCCTACGTTGCTGCAGTTCGTGGCATCCACTCATCGTGCGTCCTCACGCATCCCACTCACAGCCAATGAAGGGTTTTTCTTCCATGTACACGAATTCTCAGCTTTCAGGTCTACCCTCATCTTCATCTCCAGGAGAAAAGGCACTGCCCTATTCATTTCCTGTATTTTCTTGAATTGTTCTTGTCTCGATCAATTACTATCCCTCCTTTGTAGTCCCTCCCCCACACTCCAGCTTCCTGTGAAAGCAGGCTGGAAGCCAGGGTGTCCCCATAAATACTGAAATGCCCGTTCCCTTTTGTCATTAGGCATTACACTTTAGCCAAATAAAGCGTGGCTGCTGGGCGCACTGGAACCCTTTCAGAGATGGTTTATTTTCCTATGATCGAGCTTCTTTCTTCCTGATGAATCAGCACTCCCTCTCTGCTCTCAATGCGCCAGCAGTAACAGGGCACAAAGCCTGTCAAGCCTCAGTCCATAAATGACTAAATGCACCTATTATTCCACTGTTTTTCCAGCTGATTCCTCCTGAGTTCAATACTCTGTTCTAGGCAGTTGTAAGCGTCTGTATATCTTGCTAAGGGCTCAAAAAAGAAAGAAAAAAAAAAGCATTTGATCTCTTGGGTGTACTGCATGGTTTGGGAAAACAAAATGAAACAATTCTTATTTGAAAATCACGTTCTTTTCATAATCCTTAAATACAGCGTCAGCCTCATCCCAATTAGCCCAGAAGTACGTGTCGGGCTGTGTCTGTGAAGATGAGCTCTGAAGGAAAAGAGCAGCTTGACACACCTCTCATGGACTGGAAACGTGCTCCCCACCTGCCCTGATGCACTTAGGAGCTATGGAAAGTGCACAGTTATTTAACATAGTTTGAACGCAATTATTTCCTCTTTAGGGTCTAAGGGTTGTGATCAAATGTGCTTGGGTTAATTCTTGCTGTCACATCGCTACTTCTGCTATGGACTCCATCAAGTCTTCCTTTTTTTCTTAAGTGCCTGCTTTTTCTAGGCACTGTGGGAGGGACATATTAGAAATGGACAAATAGATCCTTTCAAGGGCCTCTCAATACCAGTAATGTAAGCAGATTGTATCACTGGTGGCTGGACCCTGAAGAGAATTTCAATTCTAGCTCAAGCAGATGGAAATAGGCTTTTAAAATCCTTCCTCTCCGGATTCTAACCTGCTTGGGAGCTAGCTGCCCACTTTTGCTGGTCTCCTAGCAACCGAGCCCCTTCTTCTGCAGGCGCTGCTGTCCACAGGGCCAGGCTTCGGAGAGTCAGCCTCTCCCTGCCCTCCCAGGCTTAGGGCAGGGATGTCACCAAGGGGATGAGTGTGAGCACTCGGACAAAATGCTAAATGGTCTGTAAAGGCTTGGTGAGGGTGACAATCCAAACGGAGCACCTTTTGCACATATTTCAGGGGATCTTGGGATTGAGATTCATCCTTCTGCTTCCTTCCAATAATAGCTTGCATGCATGGAATGCTTTGTATTTTACAAAACACTTTTGCATCCATTATCTCATGCAATTCCCAAGGAAAGCCTTGAGAGGCCTCTGCAATGAGGAAAAGCCTAAAGAAATTGTGTTCGTTCACTTTTGGATGCTTTTTAAGGACCCCGGAAGAAACTCCAGGTCATTTAATTAATAAAGTTTTTTAAAACAAGAGGAAGGATTCTAAACACCAGTCTTCCTCCTCCCCCTCCTCCTCCTTCACCTCATTATCAGAAATTTAGGGTTCTTCTTTTTTTTTTATTTTTGGTTTTCGAGACAGGGTCTTGCTTATATAGTTCAGGCTCATCTTGATCTCACACTATGTACCCCAGGCTGCCCTTGAACTTGTGGCGATCGTTCTGCCTCAGCCTCCTGAGTGCAGGGATTAGGCGTGTGCCACCATCCCAAATTAGGAATGAAGGGTTCTAACCTGCTAAACTCTGCCTTTGTGACTGAGAGCTTGAAAGGAACCCAGGAGAGATGATGCTGCCTCTTTCTTCCTGCTGCCTTTTCACTCTCCTTTGTTCCCTCCCCAAAGGCCACTCTTGAGACTAAAATTGCCAGAGGAACTTGGTTGTTCAAAATGGCCTAATTCTGAGTTTTATCCATAAGATTCTTCTCTTTTTGTGATAAAAGGAAAAGCAAAAGAGAGAAAAAGCTATCTCAGTTTGCTTGGGCCATCATAGCCTACTAACCCAGGCTGGGTTGATGAGGTGAACATGAAAGAATGATCTTTCTAGAGGCTGAAAGTCTTGGATCAAGGTTGGGCAGGGCTGGTTTTGGGTGAGGTCTCTCTTCCTGACATGTGCATGTCTCACCTTGTGGCTGGTGAGAGCTCTGGGGTCTCTTCCTCTTCTTATAAGGGTGCAGTTCTATGGACTGGTCTACTCTTTTTTGGGGGGAGACCAATTTATTTTGAAGTCTAATTTATTTTTGGACTGGTCTACTCTTAACCTTAACCTTAACTTAACCTCGTCCAAGGCCCCATTATCAACACCATTGCCTGGGGGGCTAGATCTTCAAGAATCTGGGGGGTACAATTCAGTCTATAGTAAGATCCTTCCTCCTCCTGCAGGATGGAAAAGAAGCAAAATCTCTCCTACTTAGAAACCTGGAGTTGGAGCTCCTTGAACAGTGGGGTCAGAAAATTTGGCCCCATGTTAAAAAATCTGTTTCTGTTTTCCTTTCTCATTGTGAATTGGAATCCTTCGCGAGCTGTTATTCTCTGTGGCCTACAACATCTTTATCATTTTAATAGCGTTCGGACAACTAGCAAGATCGTTCTGAAGGCTGTTGGGGGAGAAAAGGATCTCAAAATGCAACCGGGCAAGGTGCTTCTGCCTCCTCGCTCATCGTAGTACAGGCTCCAGATATCTTTGCTCCTTGAAAGAGACGGCATCACCACCATAGAAAGCAGCTGCTGCTGCAGTTATGGCTCCAGCCGCCAGGAAGAACACATACAGCCATTTTCCAGAAACACAGCCCACTCGCTTGCCCTGTCTGATTAAAATGTCCCCAAGCCATTTATTTTTCTTGATTGTCAGGCCAAAGAGAAAAATAAACATGCTGGTTTACAGCAGCATAGAATAGCTTTTTTTTAATCAGATGAGACTTTCAGTGAAAAGAATTGGACCAAAGTCCTAATATCATCAGCTCACCATCTCGGAAAAATGAAAATATGAATGTAAAAGTTTAAAATAAAAATTTATTTACTTTGGAATAATATTTTTACAGAAAATTTGCAAAAATAGTATGGAGAGTTCTGCATAACCCTCCAGCCAATTTCAATATTCCCAATGTTCTCACACATTCCCAGGTATAACTGTCAAATTAAGAAACCAATTTGAGTACATTACTGTTAACAATATACATTTTTTTCTGTGTTAGGCATTGAACATAGGGCCTCCTGCCTGCTGAGCAATGGCTCTACCACTGAGCTACACCTACATCCCCAGCCCTTTTATTTTTATTTTGAGACAGGCTGGCTTTGAACTTGTGATCTTCCTGCCTCAGCCTCCTATGTACTTGGGATTACAGGTATGCACCACTATTTTAATTTTATTCAAATTTCAGTAATTTTTCCACCAATGTCCTTTTCCTGTCCCAGGATCCAATTTCAGGTCCCAGCTTGCATTTAGTTGCTATGTTTCTATGGACTCTTCCCTTAATCTTTCCCTGTCTTTTATGATCTTAGCACTTTTGAAAAATTCTGCCCAGATATTAATTTGGATTTATCTTATGTATTTTCTCATGATTAGATTGAAGTTATAGACTTTTTGTGGGTCTTTTTAAAAAAAAAAAAAAAAAGAATACCCCTGAGAGCATGTTTCTTTCTTGTTCCATCACATCAGAAGGTACTGGATACTTGGCCATTTGGCGAGGGTGGCATTTGCTAGGTTTCTCCACTGTAAAGTTACTATGCTTCTCTTTTCATAACTATTCTTTGGAAGTGAGCCACTATATATCCAGTTCACAGTACACAATCTGGAAATTCAGTGTTTCTGGAATGAAAGAAAGTCAAGTTCTCTCAAGTAAGATTACCAAAAAAAAAAAAAAAAAAAAAAAAAAAAACAAAAAAAAAAAAAAACAAAG
>NW_022900937.1:22582038-22621938 GCF_012274545.1 Fukomys damarensis | reverse complement strand
AAAAAAAAAAAAAAAAAAAAAAAAAAGAATCAAAAGAGTAAATCGCAAAGTAGAATGCTGATCTAAATAAACCATTCCAAAAATCACATAAATTTTATTTGGAATGTTTTAAATTGATAATAGAGTCTTTTTAAAATTCCTTTAAAAGCACCACACCTCCAGAAAACAGGTTATTTAACCACTTTGTGATATATATCCTTGTTATTAGGAGAAATATCAAACTGCTAGATGTCTATTGCAACAAACCTTGATAATAACTGGGGATTATTTCTAAATTATAATCACAGAGAAGCACTGACAGGGCCAAAATGATAATGCCTCTTGTGAAATGTGAATGCTAGTTTTCAGGTTTAAAAAGAAGAGAGAAGGATTAAGGGCTCCTTTTCAAAACAGAAGATAAGAGCCCTATAAAGTACTTCAGGCCAGGGATACTCCCTTGTCCTGCCTGGAAATGCAGGGGTGGGGGGGATGTACCATTTGACAACGTTTATGGCCTGGAGGGTTTCTTGATGTGCCTCTTTCCAGTTTGAGGTTGGAAAAAGAGAATTTGACTGTGTTTGAAGAAGCCAGATGTTTTTTGGGAAAAATCCAGCAAGGCAAAGAATAAAGCAACAGGCTTCCAAGGCAGACCAGTATTAGTAACAAGCTTAAGCCCCAAATTTATCCTAAAGCCAAGGCAAAAACAACAATCACCAAACAAGACAAAACCAGACTGTACAAATGGATTTTTTTAAAGTAATAAAAACAGATAGCAAAAATAATATTTTTAAAAAGTTATACAATGGAAAGAATGTCTGTCTCTTAGCCCAAACCTCTTGACCATTTTTTTTTTTTTTTTGGCTTTTTGAGACAGGTGTCTCACTATGTAGTTGAGACTGACCTGGAACTTACTATGTAGCCCAGGATGGTCTCGAACTCACAGGGATCCTCCTGCCTCAGCCTCCCGAGTGCTGGGATTATAGGCGTGCGCCACCACGCCAGGATTGACCCATTCTTGAAAGGCAATCTCAATGAATGATTTCTTGTTTCCAAATTCAAAAATGCTCACTCTATCTTTATTCACCCTAACAAAAAGGATAGAAGCTGGCAAAGCGCCCATCAGTAGTGAACCAATAAAGCCAATTCTGGCTCATCCACACAATGGGATGCGATGTCAATATTACAAAGAACAAATTCATCACAAGGGCTTGCATGGCCAGGTCTGCAAAATATATCATTAAGCGAAAAATAGCAAGGTATATAGAGCATGGTTTGTCTTTCTGACTTAGGTCACATAAACTTCCTTCCAAAGTAACTGACCCAACAGTACCACTAGGGTTGATCTTATCTGAAAATCTGTCTAAAGAAATCACAAACTTTTGGGCTGGGGATTTAGCTCTGGTTCTGCTGCCTGCCCCACAAGCGCAAGGGTCCTGAGTTCAAACCCTGGTATGAAAAAAAAAAAAGAAAGAAAGAAAGAAAAAGAAATCACAAACTTTCACTTGATCTTAGCCAAAAGGCCTAGGAGTGATTAGAAATCACAAACTTTCAATGGGATATTGGAGAAGAGTACATCTACTTTTATTGTGGGATACCATGTTGTCCTGACTCTTTAATGTCAGTAGAAATTCTGTCCTTGACATCCATCAGTACGAGCCTTCCCATGTAACTCATGGCACAGTGCAATAACTTGTTCTAAACGTTGTGCTTGTTTGGTTTTAGAACACCCTTTAGGTCCATTTTAATAACTCTGAAATCAGGATGTGTCTTAACATCCCCGTCGGCTGGGCAGCAGTTGATGATGAAACTGTCATCACTCCATGTGCAACAAAACTTGCAGAAAAGGGATCAGAGATTAGGAAGAAAATCCAGGAGATACTAGTGAAGAATTCTGGTTTTTTTTGTTGTTGCTGTTGTTAAATCACAGCACCAAGAGTGTGTGTGTGTGTGTGTGTGTGTGTATGTGAAGGGTTGGGGGAAGGAACAGTCTTTAACAATTCTAATTTTTCTGTTTGTTTGTTTGTATCGGGGATTGAACTCAGGATCTTGCACTTGCAAGGCAGGCGCTAGTGCCACTGAGCTAAATCCGTAGTCCAAACAATGCTAATTTTTAAAAAATGATTTAGGAGAGCTAGATTTTGAGCATGAAGAAATTTTTACAAATACTGTAACTAATTTATTTTGCTTAGATTTTCCTTTTTATGTATGCACAAGAACAAATTAGGATAAAAATCTATGTCTAAATAAGTTTAAAGAGTTCTTTCTGTAAGTATAAAGATTTCTAAGAGATACAGCAGAATGATATCAGAGTTTAATTGGCAGTCTTTATTATATTTTAACAGAACATTGAATAATGACATATTTTGCAAGCAGTGGTATTTTAGATTCTGTGAAAAGTGGGGTGAGGTTCTTATTTAGGAAAAAGGAGAAAGAACTTTATGAGAAATTTAGAACATACAGCTCATATCTCTGGTGGGTCCTGCCCTTAATGAAATTACCTAACCTTCAAGCACCTTTTTATATCGATGAAAGGTAAATCTTAGATTTGATAAATAATGTTTGGGAAAGAGCAAGAGAGAGAGAGAGAGAGAGAGAGAGAGAGTGTATGTGTGTGTGTTTAGTGAAAGTGAAAATGTTCCTTATTTACCTATAAATTGCCTTTATTTTAAGACAAGTAATAGTCATTCCCATGTCTGATCATTTTTTCTCTCTGTAACCTAGATTTCCAGGTGTCAGACTAGCTTGTGAGGTTACTCTAATGATACTATACCAATTGCAATTGCAAGATTCAGCCTCAAAGTTGCTCCCCAGTTGGAAAGCATTTTTTCAACTACCTGGAATGTGTCTCATGTATCCTGAGTAAGTTGCTTCATCACTGTACGGTTATGAAGTTTGGTTAATTTTCTAACATTTTGGTCAGCTCTCTTTTCCATTCTGGCATTTTATGGCTTTTTTATTTTTTCTCCCCAAGCTAAACTGTATCTTGCTTTGTTAAACATGTTCTTCATAAAGAATCATGATATTTCAGGAAGGATATGGTACACAATTATTAAAAATATACAATTTTCAAACTCCCTTTTTGGCCGGGCATGGTGGCACACCCCTGTAATCCCAGCACTTGGGAGGCTGAGGCAGGAGGATTGCTGTGAGTTCAAGACCAGCCTGGGCTACGTAGTGAGTTCCAGGTCAGTCTCAAGTGAGACCCTGTCTCAAAACAAACTTCCTTCTTGGATGGAAAGTCACTATAAAATATAGAAAAATCAGAAAGTCACTATAAAATATAGTGACATATTCATTTGGCGCTCTGAATAGAGAAAGTTTAGGATGAGGTTGACATTTCACACTTAGCATGTCATTTGACAACTTTTCATAAATTGACCCTGACTTTCAGGAAATAAAATGAAAATGGTGGAATTATCAATCTGAAGACCCATAATCTAAAAGAGCAACCTTTGCTTTTTTGTGGAACATCTTCGTAACGTCACTGGCAAGTCAAGATTGCCTGACGTACTGGTCAAACAATTTTTGAGAGTCAGGTCCCAAAAGGTCTCTGGTCTTAAGGGAGAAAGTCTATATTAGTAACAAAGAGGGATAGGATGAATAATGAATTGAAATTTTCCCTCATGACAAGGTATATGTGGCAAGGTGATCATGTGTGTCAACATCAGGGCATCCTTTCTCGTGAGAGCCAAGAGGAAATCTCTTAAAACCACCAGGAAAAGTTATTCCCCCACACCAGGGCCGTTTCAGAGACACTGTATTAGTGACACACTCTCCCCCCCCAAAACAACGATGAAGTCCTCTGTGTGTTAACAGCATAGCTTTTAAAAAGCAAAGCAATAATCAGCATTTTAATGAAACCTGATAAAAATAATATTTTAAACTGTATGGCCACCAGATGTACACAGTCAGCAAAAAATGTGCGCAATTTAATTGGTGTCTCCAGCACCTTCGGTTTTCTGTATCTGGTCTGTTCTGGACCTTCCATTTCCCTTAAGGTTATTCCCATCTTTGCCAGCACCAACCTTCCCCCTTTCCCGGTAGGTACCTTCTCTCCTTTCTTGGTAGGAGCCTTTTTAGTCTTGGGCTCAAGCTTTCAAGGAGAAAGTTCAGCACACAATCTCACACATCTTCTCCGAGGCTTTATCTCCTTCCGTACCCATGGTGGTGGAGATGGCAGTCAGGAGATGCCAGGCACTGGGGTAGAGCTTTTGGTCAATCGGGAGTTGTCCTCGCCTCTTCTTCATCCTGTTCCCACATATTTGCCTTTTAACTTTGATTAGGAAGTGTTTCCTCCTCTCTAGAGATTTTTAATCTTAAGATAGCCTCTTTGACAGTTTTATTTATGGTTTTTTCTTTTGTTTGAAAGCTTCAACAAAAGACTTCTCCACTTTTTTCTTGAGCTCTCCTTATGGTTAGTCACTTATTAGTGTGTAATCTCTCAGAAATTTACTTTGATGTAAACAAGTACCATATGGATACAGCCTTTCTTTTTCTCAAAATGGCCAGAAAAAAAGTCTCAGTATTGTTTATTTAGAGCCATCTGATTTCCATTAATTTGAACTTTATTCCATTGATCTCTTTGTGTCAGAATCATAATGTGTTGATTTTTATTTATAAAGTATTTTAATATCTCCTAGCATAAGTTTCTCACATCAGCAAGTTACCATGGCTCTTTATTCATTAGGCAAATGTTTTTCCACACCCCTTAAATAAAGTTGTTTTCTTTACAGAAATGAAATACATAAATTTATTTATATCTTTTATTAAAGGGATTATTTTTACAATCCATTTTGTTTTCTGCCTCTTATATTCTCCTGCTGTTTCTTGTTTTCTATATTCTGTGATATATTAAAATAATAAAATTTTTTTGGCTTGAATTCTCTATGGTAATTTAGAATTCAGAAATTCTATGTTTAATTATTCTACTAGGTCTGTAGGTTTAGAATAATAATCCTTAAGTTTTTATTTCTTTTTCAATGGCAAGAACAAAAACCTTTCCATAAACCTCATTTTATCTTTTTTATTTAGTTATTGGTGAATGAAATAGATAGCTTTAAACTTAATGTCTGCCAACAGAGAAGGTATATGGAATTGGCTTGGTCCTTTTGACTAAAAACTTGAAAATCAGGCTAATAGAGCAGATCCTAGCTGACATTTGTTGGTGTACATTTCTGAGGAACCTAGAGATTCATTCCAATCAACTGGAATCCACTGCAACCTGTAACTTTTCTAAACAGGAGTCAAATACAGTTGGCAGTTTTCCTTCAATATCCCACACAGTACCATTCCTATCCTTGCTCACAAGGTTGAGGTGACTTTTTATCCAGAACATGGTAGTTCTTCACATGTTCCAGTCACTTCCTGTTCTGTTGCATTCTGGGAATTAGTCTCCAGATAAAGTAAAGAGCTAAGCTGATGGGATAATAGGTGACTGAGTCCAGCTCAGTCAGTGCATGACTCCTCCACAGTTAGGAAATGACAATCTATATATTTTTTTTAGATTGTTGAGTCTGCACTGACTTAAGTATAGATACCAAAGGAAGAATCTAAGTACTTCCCTCCTTCTCTAGGGCTATTTGGTCTGTCCCTTCAAATAGTGGAGCAGGGTGTTCAGCATTTTGTTCTATCTTTGCAGCATTTTAATGGTAAGGCAGGAGGAACTGCTGCCACACTAATCCAGAAGCCATCTCTCTATATTTTTTTTCAAAGTAAATGACATAGCTTAAAACCTGCCCAAGTCAGAAAATGCAAAATTTGCAGTTCTTATGGGAATATTATATCACCATCTTTGCATTCATTTAAGGTATTTCACTTAAGTAATCTAAGATACTTCCTACTTTGCATGTATTAATGCAACAGTCATAGGTTAATATTTCATTGGGTTGAATTAAGAATTTACAGACATGTATACTAAGGGTGACTATCTGAATAGGGTACCAGTTGCAGGAGGGGACAAACCCATCCATTTAAAAATGATTCATACTAACCATAATTGTGTTTCATTATGAGAAAGTGTAATATAGTAGAGATACGTTTCTCCTAGTGGGGCATCAATGATTTTTTTAATAGAGTCCTGCATGGTGCCTGCAAATATGAAAGGTATTTAAAAGCAGGTAAAATTCAGAAACAACATAGAGGAAAAAAAGGAGGAAATAAAATATTTTTTCCTCTAGTCTTTCAATTTTTTTTTTTAACTTTGTGCAGTAACTCTGATCTTTGTGATTTTATCACTTGCTTTTATAACTCTGCCTCTAATAACTGTACAAGCCTGGGCAAGTCCTGCATCTGAGTTGCACCAGCTATAAAGGGAGGCAGGGATGTGTGGGTGAAGGAAGTGGGTAGCATGGCTGCATCCAGGGCCAATATTTCCTTGGCAGGTGTAGCTAAGGATCAAGCTGGGATTTTCAGTGAACTACACGGTCTTGGGAGTAGAGAGTGAGGAGTAAACATTTATTAATCTCTCTTAATAGACTTTGACACGAGAAATCTGTTATCCAGATCCTGCTAGACTCAGAGTGAGGGGAGCACAACTGGGGTGTCTTGATCACATCCCAGTACCTCATTTTGAGAGACAATAAATTCAGAGAATAAAATGTGCCTGGGGAGGAGTAGCCAGGTGGCAGAAATTAAAAACAAGAACATACACACACATACACCACACACACACACACACACACACACACACACACACACAGATTGGAGGAGGAAAGGTTATGATAGATAAAAAATATTTTAAAATTAGAATATTTAAGAGTGGCACTATGGAGAAATGATGCTATGAATTGCCTCTATAGCTCCAGAAGGCAGGACCCAGAATAAAGCCTGGAATTCTGGGGAGAGGGGTTTGACTGAATGTAAGGCAAAATTTTCTCACATTGGAGGTGGTTTAGCTATGACAGGGGCCGCCTGCTGTGTCTGTGCATTTCTTTAGTGCTTCAATTATATGTTAAATGAGAATTAGGGAGACACATCTCAAGATTTCTATTTGGAAGGAACAAATAATTAGGAGATTCCTGATGTTCCTTCCAACTCTGAAATTTCTATTCCAGCTCCTTAGAGTATAGGATGTGTAATTGAAATATGATTATATTCAAATGCATGTAATACTTTTGTGTCCAGTCAGGCTGTGTTACAACAGAAATGTGTACCATCCATGGTTTCTCTGGTATGAGAAACTAAAAGTGTAAATAAGGACCAAAATGTATAATAGATATTGGGAAATGGGAAGAAAATGCTCAAATGAGAAGGGCAGCAAGGGAGGGGGAAGGAGGAAAGAAAACAAGGACAAGAAAAAAAGAATGGAAAGAAAAAAATCGAAACTAAGCTTTTGTAGATAAAGAGGGGAGGAGGTGTAAGGGAAGGGAGGGAAATGGGAAAAAAAAGAAGCAAGATAGATCATGTGCAGGTACAAATTCCATATGATGAATGGCATCATTATGTATATCTAAAATGTACCTGTAAAATAAAAAGTAAAAAACAAAATGTGTCCTATGGTGTCATCGGAATCACAAGGCAGTCGCCTCAAAAGGTTCCTATTCTTTGTTCCAGAATTTCAGAGCTACCTTTTTGTAACCCAGTCTTTCAACAGTCACCAAAACAAATCACAGTGGTTTTATTTTCAATGTAGAGCAGTATTTTCAAAATACCTCTCCACTGAGGTTAACTTACTGTCACACTCCTGCCTCTTGGCTCTCCCCATCTGCTGTTAAAGTTTCAGCCAAAAGACCCAGGAAAGGAGGAAAAAGGCTATAGAGGAAGAGACTCTCAGGGCCTGCCTTTTCTTGGTCAGGCTACTTAGTGAGACCTGAGCAGACAGAAAAGGGATATAAAAGAAACACGCTTCCTTCTGAACTAGGAATCTAAAAGGAAGAAGGGAGAGTGTGATGGGTACATTTTAGGTGTCAACTTGATTGGATGGAGAATGCCTGGGTGGCTGCGGCAGCAGTTTCTGGGTGGGTTGATGGATCCACCTTCAGTGTGGTGCCCACCATGCAATCAGGTGGGGACTGTACGGAGCAAAAGAGGGAGGAGATGGGAGTTCTCTCACTGTATGTCTGCATATCTTCTGCCAGTTCTCGCTCTCTCTCTCTCTCTCTCTCTCTCTGGAGAACCCATCTCAGGAGAATAGAGTATGCCCAGAATTCTTCACCAAGGCCTCCACTCAGCGAAAGAAGGAATGTCAGGCAGGTTGCACGGAATACTGGGGAAAGCAGGTATTTGTTTTGCTTCATGTCAGCAACCCCGGAGGGAGCTCCTCTGAAAGGCTATGCTGCTTCCGCCTGCAGCATCACAGCAGAGTAGCTCGGTGACAGCGTGATTTGCAGAGGCAGAGCTGGAGTTTTCCTGTTTTTGATGTGGTGTGGGTAGAAACTAGAAGTTCCCACATGTCCCCAGGCAGGTGGGCATTCAGGGGGTAGCTGAGTGGTGAACTTGACCTGCAGTGGTAGATGTAGGAGTGAGAAGCAGTTGCTTATCCAGGGGACAGGGAGAAAACAAGGCAGAGCCTCAGAGGGGCCCATCAGCCAGAGTGCACTGCTGTGGCTCCGTTTTGCTGAGAGTCCAGACCTCGGACAATGGCAGGGGAGGCCCATAGACCAAGTGGGGCTGAGTCAGACAAAAGACACCAGAGAAGCACAGAGGTGAAGCAAAGATCTTCCTCCAGCAGCCAAGAGCATCCCTTCTCTGTACATCCAAGAGCCATCTTGTAGCATAGCAAGGAAGATGGCAGGGTGTCCGAAAGGAGGACCATTTTCACATAAAGGGATCAAACATTTTCTTAAAGACACTGTTAAAATGATTGCACCATACCAGCTAATGAGATGAGACTAAAATTTAGATATTTTCTTTGGCTTCCCTGCAGGTGGGATCTATTGTACAAAAGCTAAAGAAGAAACAATTCTCTTTACTCATCTGAGGGAGAGTATGAATACATTTTTGACTTTTACAGATGCCAATAGCATTAAAATTATGTTATTGACCTTGTGGGCAGACAAGTGTCTTTCCAGTGCCTAGGGTGGTGCCTTGAATGTAGGATGTGCCGAGTAATTATTTGCTAAATTAATTAAGAGCCAATTCTGAGTAATAGAATGGAAGAATATTTTTACAAACTCAAAGTCTATTACTGTGGAGCCATCAGTCGCTTCCTTAGAAATATCAGTTACTTCCTTGGTTCGATGCAGGCTGTCTGGGGAATCTATACAATTCAGTCTCATCTGAAACAGGACTAGCAAGATAAGGTATCTCATCAGGGAGACATTGAAAAGATGAAATGGAGTAGGAGGGACTAGCATGAGAAAGGACTGTGTAATAAAGGTCACTGAGAGGAGACGGAAGAAAAAAAATCAATGAAGAGCTGCAAAAGACAGGAAAAAAATGTGTAATAGCTGAAGTTAATTGAAGGCCATGACAAATGGAGTTGGGTTTGGGTTATGTGGATGAGGCTGAGTTTAGTCCATTTTATTTTTATGCAATACCCTTAAAACTCCATGTCATAAAGCACTTAACATAAAACACTCAATAAGAGAATCAATTATAGACTGGAAAAGACATAAAAATAATTTAAAATTTTTTCACATTGCTTTTCATACCAATTAATTTCGAAATGAGTTGCTGGTTTGTTGATTTGCATTTTTACTATTGAATACAATTCTCTGCATCAGCACAGCTCAGTAAGTTTAGGATGTGGAATCAAAGCTCCTGGAAATAATGTTCTCATAGAACACCGTATGATAGAATTTCTGCAAGGCCAAAGATGTCTCATGCATTTTTTTTTGCATCTATCTCTTCTGATTCCTTTTTTTTAATCCACACAATAAATCTAATATCTGTTCCCACTCAGAATCCCAACACCTCTTGTCTAAACTAGGGTTAGAAGACATAGGTGACTCTCACAGACAGACTTCTCCACTAAATGCCAAGCTATTGACTGAACATCTTCATTAGATATCTAACAGACACTTCAAACTTAGATTTTCCAAATTCCTCAGATCTGCTCTTCAGAGCAAATCTCAGTAAATAGCAATTCCATCTTCTGATTGCTTAAACTAAAAACCTTGGAGTTTTAGGCTTCCACGCCTCATGTGCATTCCATCACCAAACTCTGCAGGTTCTACCTCCAAACATTATCACTCCATGTCACTTCCTCTCTTCCCTTGGCTGGGCCACCAGCATCTTTCATCTGGGTACTGTGACATCTGTGTACTGGGTCCCTCTTGCCTTCCTTAAAATAGTGACAATGCTGTCTTTAGACTGTGTCACCTCTCTGCTTGAGGTCTGTCAACAGCTTTCGGCTTACCCAGAACAAAAGCCACAGTCCTCACATGGCCAGCCAGGCTCTCCATCCTGACCCTCACTTTTTCCACTCACTTTACCCCCTTGCACTTTCCCCTGTCTCACTTTGTTCCTGACACACTGATGCTCAGAAAAGCAGCTAGTCATGTCCCTGCCTTTGGAACTCTGCCTTGGTTCCTTCCAACGGGATCACTCTTGCCTGGAGAGAAGCATGGCTCCCTCCTCCATTCCTTCAATTTTCTGCATGGGAAGCATCACATCAGGGGAGGCCTTTGGGGATCACTCTCATCAAAATAGAAATTTGGGGCCAGGGATTTAGCTCAGTGGTGGCACCGCCTGCCTAGCAAGCACAAGGTCCCGAGTTCGATCTCAGTTCAAAAAAAAAAGAGATAGCAGTTTGTTCCCTCATGATCTTCCCCACCCCACCCTTTCCATTCTCTTTAACCCACTCTATTTTCTACATAGTCCTTCTCACCATCTGAGCGACGGTGTGCACTTTTTTATTATTGTCACTATTGCTTGTCTGATTCCTTTAGCTCCTTCTCCCCTAGAATGTAATTTCTCTGAGCCCCTTCCAGGGAATTGGGGGGAGCAGGATTGTTTGTTGCTTTATCTCCAGAATCTAGAATGGTACTTGGAATATAGTAGTTGGTTAATAGATATTTGTTGAATGGATTGAATGATTGTGCATGTTATTTAGCTATACTTAGCCACCCCTTGGCACTCACATTTATTTCTGGTAGGGCCCATGAAGATAAGAAAAAGGTAAGGGTGGTTGGCCTAGATGGGGACCTAGACAGGTCTAGGTGCGACCCTGAGAGGTCACTTGAGTTAGAGGAGCAGGCATCGTTTATAGAGGTCCATAACTTATGGACCTATTGTCTTCTTTCTTAGACTTTATTTCACTTCTCATCTTCCCTCTAACTGCAGTCCCTATCCCCGTGATCAAAAAGCACTTATGAAGATTGTACTTCTAGTTGTAGGGCATCTGCCATGAGCAGCTGCAGGGCTCCAGGGTGTAGACTGCCCGATATTTTTAGGCAAAGAGAATGTTCAGCAATGAGCTCATTTGTGTAAACTAGAACAGAAAAGGATTGAACCACCTGCCCCGCTACTGGAGTGTGACTGGTGCCTCTAGGCCCTGGGGACAGCCTTGATTCAATTAGTACTTGTAATTGAAGGCCAACTGTAATTAGCTAGCTAATGCAGAGGTTGATTGTGGATTCTGGGAAACTCAAGTTCAAGCTTCGCCACTTGGTAGCTCTGGGAAAGTCACGTAAACTGGTGAGGCTGCAATTTCTGTCTTCATGAAATGGAAGCAAGAGTGGTACTTGCTTTAGAGAGCTGAGGTGAGGGTTAAAAGAATATCCAAGTCAAACGCATTTGCACGGTGTTTGCCCTATAGCAAGAACTCAACTAGCACTAGAAGCTGCTGTTAGGATGGTTCTTTCTACCCAAATTGCACAATAATGTTCGCGCAACATGGGAGATTCCTGACCAGAGGAAAATTGCTTAATTCTTCTCCTGCCTTGGTTTAATGTGGACCATTTGGACTCTGAGTTTTCAGTGACTCTGCTGTGTCCTTGAAATTACTGCATAGCTATAACTGGGGATTCGTGAGAGAGTCTGATGGATTAAGAAACAAAGTAAATGTTTACCTGCATTTTATGTGCTTGGTCTGTTAAACAGCTCTGTTTGCATTGACTTGGCCGGAATTGATCACCATTTACAGGAGACCTTAACTACACTTTTATACATAAAGTTGATTCTACCGTTGTTGTTGTTGTTTACAAACTCCTTTGGTAGTATTTTAGGATGTTTAGAGTTTACCCTGCCATGATTATCAACTGAAAAACAAATGTGCCTTGCTCATATATGGGTCTCCAATCATGTGTCCACTCCTGAAGGGAAGGTGGCTCAGTGTTGTTGAGGGTATCCTGGGATAGCTCCTCCTTAGCTTGATATTTGTCTCTGCAGTTTTTGTACATATGCTATCCTGGAAAGTCTTTAAGATGAAAAAAATGGAGGTATTGCTTACTTTGGCTGTCCTCCATAAAACTTGGCTGTGCTAAACATATGAGAGATCTCACAGGCAAATGGTTGAATGAGGGGACATTTAGTGAGACTGAGTTCCCAATTCACACCCTCATTCTGCTGTCTCAGTGCCTTTTGGAGTCACAAATGGCCTCTTTTTTCATTCCCTTACTACTCATTTCTTCACATGCGTTGAGCCACAGGTTTCTGATAATATGCATTTTTTTTTTTTGTCTATTTGTGTAAGTGGAGCGGGGAGAAAGAAAGGGAGAGAGGAGAGACAGAGAGAGAGAGGTGCTGTCCTGGGCATGAGATGAGATTCAAATCCACTCAGGAATGTCTGACGAACTGGAGGATAGGATCACAATGAGAAGTTGGCTTTTATGAAGATTTAGTGTAAAACTGAAGGGGAGGTCATTACTGGAGCTTGTGAACGGAGAGTTTGTGAATATCAGCCTGTGAGTTTGTTCCACAGCCCCTCCTTGCTCAAGGACTCAGGCCTGAGGTTGTACAGAGATGGGAGAAAGAATGATTTCCACCAGGTTTACTCTGACTCAGTAAGGAACACTGCTGGCATGGATACACTTTGGAACTTTAGGGACACAAAATAAGAGGACTTGTGTAGAAATCAGCATTCTCACAGAGGTGCTAGCAAAGGTGGCCAGTATGAGGCACCCCTCCTGTAGCTGGGAACCATGCTAACAGTATGGTCCTCATGTTGATACTGATTGAGTATATCCATGTGCTAGGCACAGTGAAAGTCCATTTAATTCCATTTTGCAGGTCAAGAAAACAAGTTAATTGTCTCAGGTCATACACACAGCATGTGATGTATTTGATTTTAATCTAGGCAGTTTGATTCTAAACTTCACGCTCCTAATCACTCCTGGATACATGTTAGGGGTTGTATGAAACAGAAGAAACAGCCCAGAAATAGACTCAAATACATGTGAATGATATAAACATTATAAAGGATATATTTTAGGGCCGGGGATTTAGCTCAGTGGTGCTGCCACCTGCCTTGCAAGCACAAGGTCCCAAGTTCATTCCCTGGTACCAATAGATAAATAAATAAAGACTATATTGTAAATCACTACAGGTAAAGATAAATTTATAAATAAGTGATATTGGGACAATTATGCAGCCATCTGGAGAAAGATAAAGTTGGATCCTTACTTCACACTGTACATCCAGATAAACTCCATATGGATCAAGTAGATGTCTTAATATAAATACAAAATCTTACAAATCTTAGATGAAAATGCAAACAAACTCCTTTATAACACTGAAGTGGAAAAGGCCTTTCTAATGATTTGAAGTGCAAAAGTCACAAATGAAAACTATGATAAATTCAATTATATAACAAATTCAAAAGTTAAAAAAAGAAAAAGGAAAAAAAACTCTCAAAAATAGACTACTCTCTGCTTATCTAAAAGGAATGAAAATCGATATGATGAAGATAAAGGACTCAACAGAAAATTGGCAAAAGACATGGATTAGTCACAGAGAAAAACTGCTTAAGATTCTTAAATAAAATGAAAGGATCTCACCGTAACTCATAATAAGAGGCACGTGATGAGATGCCATTTGAAATGATGTTGAGGTACCAATTTTTGCATATCTGATTGGTAAAAATCCAAACATCTGACAACATACACTCTCGTTAAGTATGTGGGAAAATAGACATTCTCCCTCATACACGAGAGTTCATAAAGCTATGGTCTTGTGGAGGGCAATTTGATAATATCAGTTAAAACACAAATGTATTGATCTTCTAATCCAGCAAGGCTACTTATGAAAATTCACCATACAGATTTCCTTGCATATGTACAAAATCACAGAGGCCTGAGTTAAGTTATCACAGCATTGTTTGTCTTGGAAAAAATCAGAAATAACCCAAATATCCATTAGTTGAGATCTGATTGAACTAGAGTAAACATTCAAAATGCAATATTCTGCACTTGTAGAATAAAAGGAAGAATACACAGGGACATCTTTATATATTGATTTGTTAAAATATACAGCATGCATTGTCAAGTGAGAAAAGGTATAGAACAGGGTATATGGTTTATTACCTTTTGAGTAAGAAAGGGAGAAAATAGAACTATGTACTTGTGTTGGCATAAAAAAAATGGAGCAAAATGAAAACTAGGAGAACTATCTCTTGGGGGGGAAAGAATAAAGAACAAGATAGACGAGGATGGGAGAGAATCTTTCATCTTATTATTTGTTATATTATTTCCATTTTTTTAACCATGAAACTATATTGGCTAACAAAAATAAAACAACTCAAAGATCTTGGCTATTTATATATTTATGTCTGTCAGCCACTTTCTTCAATGCCATGTGTTGAGTTTAGCCTTGAATAAGAGACTGACATATCTATCTTCAAAACTAATGAACTGGAGGCCAGGGATTTAGCTTAGAAGCACTGTGCCTGCCTTGTAAGCACAAGGTCCTGAGTTCGATCCCCAGTACCCCCCCCCACAAAAAAAAACTGATCCCAAAGTTCTTGGCTGTGCAAATTAGAACAAAGTCAGCTGTATTTGGCCCAAAAGTGTTGACAGCAGAGGCTGAGCATGACAATTTCTTAAAGACTTTTTGAAGACCTTTATTACTCAGAAGTATTAGGCCAAAAAGTGACAATAATTCAACTTAAAGTTATAATTGGCTTTCCCCCAGAAGAAATAGTTCTCAAGACTGTTCTAGAAAGGAGATTCAGGTCAAAGCCATCAGGAGCTGTACAGTCAGTGCTGTGACACTGGGGAACTCTCTGTATGTCTAATTCATCTGACAGTGAGGAGGAAGTAAGTCTCAGAACAGGAGGCATGGTCAGGACAAGGGAGGTCAAGATACACCTTTAGCCTCCATCACTTTGTTTGTTTTTTGTTTTTTGATTTTTTAAATTTTTTGAGACAGGGTCTCACTATGTACTTGAGACTGATTTGGAACTCACTGTGTAGCCCAGGCTGGTCTCCAACTCACAGGGATCCTCCTGCCTCAGCCTCCCAAGTGCTGGGATTATAGGCGTACACCACCACACCCGGCTAGCCTCCATCACTTTGAAAGACAGTTGAGGGGCCAGAAATTGAGAACAAAACACCTGGACAAAGTAAATAATTCAAATGAAGATTAAATAGATAAAATGAAGGAGGAGGATACTAACAGTTTTTCAGGTCCTACTCATTGCAAATATTTTGTTAAACCATCTCGATATCCCTGTGAGCTAGGTTTTATTATTATACACAGTTTAAAGACAAGGAAATTGAGGCTCAAATGTAACTAAGTCAAGCACAGGAAGGTAGTAAGGAATGAATTCTAATCTCTGTGCTGCCGAAATGCCTGCCTTTTCTACTGCAACTTACAAGTCTGCATTTAGCAATGGGCTCTTTAGAAGTTGTCCCCCTTCTCCAAACAGCCCTGATTTCTCTTGCTGTCCACTAACAGAAGAAAACTTCAAGCCTTCTAAGATATGTATCCTTGGACTCACAGATCTTGCTGGATCCCATGTTCGCTTGCCTTTTTCCTGCCAGTCACTGAGCCCTCCCTTCCCTGGCCTGGTCCTTACATCTAGTTGATATTACGGCATTATGGATACCTCTTGAAAGGATGCCCACACTCTCTCGGGGTTGATGTCTGTTTTAGAGCTTTTTGTCTTTGGAGGAATTTGCCGAGGGATGAATTAGCTCCCAGGTCCACGGATAGTAACTTTTGTAAAAATCCAAGTTGCCCTTTCCTGCATGGCTTCCTAGGTAGCACCCAGGCACTCCCATTTCCCCTGCCACTGACTTGTCTCCTGCTCACTGCTTCAGAAAACTCTGTGGTATGATGCAAGGAGTATTGTGTCTTCCCTTTGATTTGAGAGGCTTTATTTGATGGTAGAGGTTCTTTCTGACTCCGTCTTACTTTTTCTGAACTGGGGTTCTGACACCAACCCTTGAAGCGATGGGTTTTATGGCCAGATCTGCCTCGTGACCTTTGGAATCATCGTGGTCAGCTAAGCCAGCAGCCTTATTTCCAATGGCTCGGGACGGTGGTGGTAGTGAAGTCAGTATTCCCCTCCAAGCCCTGCACTTTCCAATCCCCCAGAGAGACAGCACATCCTTCCCTCTATTACAACCTAGTACTCCTTGCCACCTGCCCAGTGCTCCTGCCTATGCCATCCATAAAATTTCAGATACACTTAATCACTTAAACATCAGTTTTGTGGTGCTGTACGTCTGATCAAACCATAAACATACAGGTATATAAATGTGTAAAACACACCAAATACTGCTAGTATTTAAATAGCTGCATATGCTACCATCCTGAGGGCTCACACCAATTTTTTCCTCACCCATTCTCTGTGATAGCCCATAGACCTTTTTATGAAATAAGACCATCTCCATGAAGTTAACTTCCAGTGCTGCACACATTCTCACTTGTAAGCAATAAAGGGACATCTACACAGCCTGACTCTTTATAGATAAATTTAACACATACATATACATCATTCCCCAGTGTCTCAGATTAGGGGCCTCTGGAAGAAAACTGTTCATTTATGTTCCTCTCATCGCTAGAAGCCATATTAAGCAGTACTTTTTTTTTTTTTTATTGATGAGCCTAGAGCCCACAGGCCTGAGTTCTGTCTCCTGCTGGTCAGCCTCCAGCCAGCCCAGCCAGCCCCCAGCCAACCCCTTCTGGGAGCCTGTGGAAGCTATTTCCCATCTTGGAATCTCTCAGAAGCTGCTGGAAGAGGTGCCACTGGCAGTTGCAGTCCCTACTTGAACTCTGGGAAACAAACCACCCACTTTCCATACTGTTGCAATTTACTACAAGTCTTAGCATGAACAGCCCCTGTTTCAGCCTGGCACCCAAATGTCTGGGGTTTGGAAATTTATAATTGGTACTTGAAAGAGCCATGAGCACTTCTTGGAGGGGAGGAAAAAAAGGGTTGAAAGGCTTTCTTGCAAACATTGTTACTTACACATGCCAGGTAACTCATTAACGTTCGTCCTCCTGCCTCTGTTGCCTGTGGCAGAGCGAAGACTTGGAAGGGACATCTGTGCCTCTCCATGGTCCAATGTCACAGCCAGCTTTTTATGGCTCTCATCCTCTTCTGTCTGGGAATGGCACAGGAGTGACTGGGGATTCAGGTGGGAATGGCCAGCAGGTCTATGCGCTCACAGATATCTCCCAAGATTTGGACATGTTAAAGTGAGAAGCGGCAGTCAAATGATTTCCCTCTTCTTCGTCAAGGCTCAGCACCAGACATGAACAGAGAGCTCTTAGGTGAAGCAGAAAACCCAAGCATGCTTAAATGGATGCCTGTATCTCTAGATTTTAAAATTCAAAGCCTCCCATTTTAAATAGATGTTAAATAAATTTATTTTCATGGCATGAAAAGTATAAGGTATGTCTATAGAGATCTTGAAAAACCAGAAGTAACAAGCACAGGGGAAATCCCAAACATCTTCGCACCATCCAAAGTCAAGTGCTATAACATTTGATGTATTTTCTCCCAGACTTTGTAAGGCTCTGGCTTTTGAGATTTTGTTTTTTGAACTCATTCCTTTGCCAATATTTGCCTCGCCAAATACAAAGCAAACATTGTAAGACAACTCAAAGGGGTGTGTCAAAGGAAAACCTACTATTCTCAGTCACCCTGGGCTATATAGAGAGGCCTTAGAGGCCGCTTTCTCACCCAGAGCCCTTTCTAGACATATGGTCAAATCTTTTCACAGTCCAGGAAGCAACCTTTCCCTCCCTACCTTGGGAAAGTAAAAATTAAATTTTGGGAAGATGGACACCAGTTGTTGCCTTTACACACTTCTCTGGTGACTTGGCAAATAGGGTTCACCCACAGCCCCCTTGGGACATACTTTATCAAATCTCCCCCTGGAAGTGTTCTTTATACTCTGTCCTCTAAACTCAATCCTTGGGGATTAGCAGCTTCAGTAGCATCCTTGGGGAGTAGAATGCCCAGAGAGAGGGTAACAGCCCACTGCCAAGATGTTTCTGTGATCACTTCTGTTCCAGAGGAGTGAGGCTGAGACTTGACAAGTTTGACAGCATGTTAAAGAAACCTAAACAGAGGCTGGAGGAGTGCCACAAAGGTCATTAGCACACGAACACACACACACACACACACACACGCTCATCTCTTGTCCCTGTCCTCTGTGCTATCAGGCACCAGATGAACTTCATTGCTCAGAGTCCAGCCACAAAGCCAGGATCAGCTCCATCACTTGCAGGATCCAGGGCAGAAATGGAAATGCAGGGTCCCTGGCTCAAAAGTGATTAAGAAAGTCAAGGCGATGGGGGGAGGGTGTCATCGTGGATGTGCGATCCCGTGACTGTGCACAGAGCCTGCAGGGGTGGTTCACAGATTTTTGCACATATGTCTTTAGGGACCTGTTTCATTTTCAGGAATCCACTTTGCATACACAGAACTCAGTCTTGCTTTCTGTGAAATAGAAGAGTAGAGATACACCGTAGTGCAAAAAGCCAAATAGTTTACTCCTGGTCCCTGCCTCTAATATATTCAGTTATTAATGATTAATTCAGGGCCAGGAATGAAAGTAGCAAGTGACTGAGAACGGGGAAATCGTGCCAGTTGATATGTTATTAGGGACAGAGCAGTCGTTTATTTCCTCCCATTATGTTCCCAGTTACACTCTCTTCCTCTGTCTTCGCACATTTTATATAAAGAAGCACTTATGCCCGGGAAATGCTCAAGGAGCATTTTGGGTTTCACTTCTAATTCCTCCAAGACGCTTAGCACAGTGCTTGGCACTAACTGGCAATACTGCATGAATCAGTTCAGGAATTGCCAGCGTGCTGAATTTGTGAACATAAAGGGACACATGGCGACCTAACATTTCTTTTTCTTAAAAAAAAACAAAAAAAGAATAAAAAGTACAGAAAATGTTTCTTTGCTGCACCCAGGCAGAACAGAGAGAGACACACAATTGCACCACGTTCAAGCTTCGGTGGAAAAGAGTAAACAAGGGAGAGATTATACATAATTATAGACAATCATGTTTCAGGGGGGTAAACAGCAATCAAAAGCTAGGAGGTGCTGAAGCCTGGCCCCTTTCCAGCTTCAGCCCTGGAATGAGGGCTGGAGAGAAAGCCCTGGGTGGGAAACGTGCCCCCCAAGAACTGTTTTCAGTTCCCCAGGGAACAGCCTGTTGAGCTGTTTTGTGTTATTTCAATTTTCTGTTCTCTGCCCAGGGGTGGGGTGGGCAGTTATGGAGGTACGTTGGCTGTTTCTTTAGCACTTTAGAGTATGTATATATATATATATATATACACTAGAAATACTTGTCTAGGATGGGGGGGATTCCCTTTGTTCAACACATCATAGCACAGAACATTAAAATGTATTATTTATAAAAGCAAACACATACTCAGAGACACAGTTTCTGCAAGTGCCTATGCAAGAGACTAATCAGATTCTCATAACTCAGAGTCCCAATATATATTTTGAAAAATATTACATTTCATTCGCACATTTTGTGGTCAAATTACCCAAGTAATTACACCTAGATCTCTAGTAGGTGTTATCTACAGAGACTCTACTATCTTTTTTTTTCTGGGCATAAGCAGACCAGAGGCATTAAAACTAATTGGATGCTATCAAGTCTGGCTTGGAAACAGGGAAGCCTCAGTTGTGAGCTTTCTCTGGGCACCAGATGGCCACAGAGCAGGTTTAGGAGGGAGCGGCTTCCCTGTCCTGCTCAAAATCTGCTCTGCATACCTGTAGGCCCCTGAGCATCATGGAGTAATCTTTACCCCTACGTTTAAATTAAATGTGTATTTCACACATAATTATAGGGTTCTATAGGATTTCCAAGATGGTATCCACCTGAATTAATCATGTTAAGCTTCTGCGCAGGTAATTAACTAGCCTGGGGCATCGAAATTACCAAAACTGCTGCAGCATTGGGACATTGAAACATCCTCAGAGGCCTAGCAAAGGAAAGACTCAGAGACAGTAGTTCTTAGACATGCCTGTGTGTTAGAACTGCCTGGGAAATTTGTTCAACAAGCAGGATCTTTGGTTTTCCTTTCTGAGCATAGGATGGTTCCAGATATGCTGAAAACCAGGGTTAGGGTCCCCAGACTGCACAGTCCCATGATTCTGATGAAGTGTTCAGAGGCCACACAGAGAGAAGTTGCTGTAGGTTTTCAAATGAGCAACCTTCCAGGTCCCCCAAGGAGCTGTGGACCCGCAGGTGTTGAGCCCAGCCCTCTGGCTTTTTGATTCAGGAGGCCTGGGGTCAGCCCGGAGAACCTGAATTTCCAAGTCCCAAAGAATGCTGCTGCTGGGTGTGAACACATGAGATCCTTAATATTCAAAGGAGGAATCCTAGGTCAGCAGTATTAGATCAGCCCACTAGACACAAAGAACGTCCAGCTTCACAGTACACTTTAAGAGACAGGATCTGCTTTTCACTAAAATTCCCAGGTCATCCCCAGCCCATGAATTTTCAAGATATGTTGATCCAGATTTAACTTCAATGGGCAATCTTGAATTCATATTGGGGTCACCTGGGAAGCTTTTAGACGGCATTGATTCCCTATAGAGCTCCCATTTCTTGGTCTGCGTGTAGGCCAGGTATTGGAAGATTTATAAGCTCCCTCAGGTGATTCTCATATTCATATATTCCCTCTGTCTCCTCTCTCTCTCTCTCTCTCTCTCTCTCTCTCTCTCTCTCTCTCTCACACACACACACACACACACACACTCAGGGTTAAACCCGAGGCCTTTGCTCTGAGCTACACACTCTCAGCACCTCCCATACTTTTTTGAGACAAGGTCTCACTAACCTTCCCAGAGTGGGTTCATATTTCTGATCCTTCTGCCTCAGTCTCCCTAGTACTTGAGAGTAAGTAGAAGTCGCCATGCCTGGCTCCCAGCTGATTGTAATACGGAGCCAAAGCAGAGACCCACTGCTTTAGAAGATGTTGGAAATTTCCATCCCTGTAGAAGAGACATCATCACTGTCGCACAAGTCTTCATCCTGCTGTGTTACCTCTTGGGATACAGGGACCCCGCCACACAGCATTCACAGGCCTGACACCACAGGTCAAGGAAGAAGGAGAGTCTCTTAGGATGTAAGTACTCTGGGCATGTGCACAAAATAATGTAGGAAAAAGAACAGAGCCTCTAAAATTCTCACAACCCTCTAATTAGTATTCTGTGTGAGATATGAGAGGACATTGCTGTTATAAAACAGAGGGAAAAAAATCATGAAAAAAGAGCAGTTTGAGACTAGGGAAGAGTTCTTTGAGACAAAAAACATTGTTAAAATAAAATGCTCAATAGAGCAGTAAATAGTAGACTGGATATTTCAAAACGAGGAATTAGTGAATTAAAGGTGGTTTCCAAATGCTGAATTAAAGTCACCAATCATCCAGGCCATTTTATTAAAAAGAGTCTCCAGATCTCTGGGCCCTCCCTTGCTTGTAGAATCAGAATCAGCAGGTAAGGGCTGGCGTCCGTCCGTGTCTTTAACAAACTCTGTAGGTGATTTTGATGGGCTGCCAGGTTTGGGAACCAAGCCACTAAAAGAGAGCCCTAGGAGATTCTCTCAAGCCCTGGAACAAGAGACAGAGGGAAATGTTTAGGAACAACACATGCTTAGAAAGGGTCATGATCTTGCAAAACTCCTTTGGGTGGGGGATGGGAGGTGAGTTGCTGGCCCATCCGCCACCACGGGTGATGGTGACTTTCCAGTTGTGTATGCTGAGGTCTTGAATGTAGGATGGATCTGTGAAATATACTACATAGAACAGCAATTCCAGAGGTAGAAAAATATGAAGGTGTGGATGAAATTATGAAGAGAAGATTGTCTTTAGAACAAAAGGGATCCCAACGGAGAGGCTAGGTTTTTTAAACAGCTTTAAAATTTAATTCTTATACAGTTCACCCATTTAAAGGGCATGCTTCTGTGGTTTTCAGCATATCTGGAACCATCCTCACCATTTTGGAGTAGAACAGTTTCATCATCCTATAAAGAAGCATTGTTCTCTCTGGAAGTCTTCTCCCTGTTCCCCATCCCTGACCCAGCAATGGCAACCATTAATCTATTTTCTATTTCTATGCATTTGCTATTCTTGACCTTTAATATAAACAGAATCATACAATATTGGCCTTTTGTGTCTGTCCTCTTTCATTTTCTTCCCTCTTCTTTCCTTCCTTCCTTTTTCTCTGCTACACTGGGGATTGAATTCAGGGCCTTTTCACTGAGCTACAACTCCAGACCTTTTTTGAAAAATTTTTATTTTGAGATAGGATTTTGCTAAATTGCTCAGTCTAGACTTGAACTTTCAATCTTCCTGCCTCAGCCTCCCAGAGGTTTGGGATCATAGGCGTATACCACTGCACCCAGGTAGCCTACTATTTTCAAAGTCCCTCCGTGCTATGCTACATGTCAATACTCCCTTTTTATGGCTGAATAATATTCCATTGAATGGGTAGACCATATTTTGTTTACCCATCTATTCTTTGATGGACACTTGTTTTCACTTTTTGTGTATTATGAATCATACTGCTCTGAATATTTGTGTACAAGTTTTTAGGTGGACATATATTTTCATTTTTCCTGAAAAAAAAAACTATATATAGTTAGAATGACTAGGTCATGTGTTAACTAATGACTGTATCATGTAGTGGCATTTTGAGGAACTGCAAAACTATTTCCAAAGTAGCTGCACTATTTTATAACCTACCTGCTCTACATGAGCATTTCAACTTCTCCACTTCAAAGTCCAGTTGGTCTAGCTTTTTTGTTGGTGGTGTCATTTGAGCATTTGACATGATAACAAAGAAAACTTTGGCTAAGGCAAGGCCACAAAGATTTACCTCTGTGTTTCCTGTTTCAGATCAATATTTTTGTTTGTTTGTTTGTTTTGGTTTTTTGAGATAGGGTCTCACTATGTAGTTGAGACTGACCTGGAACTCACTATGTAGCCCAGGCTGGTCTCGAACTCACAGCGATCCTCCTGCCTCAGTCTCCCGAGTGCTGGGATTACAGGTGTGCACAACCATGCCCGGCCTCAGATCAATATTTTTATATGGTAGGGGGAGTAGCAGCCTACAATGGGCCCCGTGCCAAAACAGGGTCTTGTTCCATAGGGTTAAGGAAGACTTTGAGGAAATAAAAGTTATTTTGAAAAATCCAGATGTAGTTGGTTGCTTTGTGAAGGGTGGAAGGGAAGAAATAATGTATGAAGGACTCTCACTCACTCCACCCCATCTCAGTTTCCATCCTGGAACCCTGGGAGGAGAAAGCACCACATACTTCTGCTTCTTGGGATGGTGGATGGCCACATAGTGACAAGAGAGGACCCAAGAAGATCAACCTTGCCAGTGTCTCAGCAGAGATGTCAAACTGTGCCTCTGTGATCCTCCTGACCAGCTCCACTTGGCAACTCCGATGTGCACAAGCTCAAGGTAGGAGATGGTATTCCTATATTTGGTTGTAGGATTTGCATAGTCTCAGCAGTTTCATTTAGATCTGCGCTTTGTTTGACTTAATATTTGTGTATATGATGGAAGCTTGGAACCTGTTACACTGGACCCTTGACTTAATGGACCTGATCAATTCCAGAGGGTTGATTGTAACTTAAATTGGTTGTAAGTCAGTACAGCTGAAAACTGTACCTTTCTACAGCCAATAGATAATGAGGCAAATGAATTTTCCATTAACTTAATTAACCCAAGTTGTTTGTACGTCAGGCCTGTTGTAACTTGAGGGTCCACCATAGTTACTTTTCTCTCTCTCTTTGCTGAGACAAAATACTTGCCACCCAAAGTTAAAAGGAAAAGGGTTTATTTAGCTCACAGTTTGTAGAGGTTTCAGTCCATAACTGGCTGGCTCCAAGGCAGAGTGGCATATCAGAGGGGCATCGCAGAGGAGAAACGGTTCATTTCGAATAGTATCTCTGGTGTGAGAAATTGAAAGTGTAAATAAGAATCAAAATGTATAACAGATAATGTGAAACAGGAAGAAAAGGTCTAAAGGGGAAGAAGAAGTGGGAGGAGTAGGGGAAAGGAAAGAAAGGAAAGAAAAAAATGGAATCAAAGTCTTTGTAAATAGGGAGGGGTAGAGGGGTGGAAGGGAGGGCAGGGGACTGGAGAAAAAATAAGAACCAAGATACATCATGTAAAGGTACAAATTTCCAATGACGAATGTCATCATATCATATACCTAAAATGTACCAATAAACTTAATAATAAAAAAAGAGAAACAGTTCATGGCACCCACACAGTAGCAAATGCAACAAAGGAAGCTTAACAGCATCTTTCTGCCCCTTTTATGGTATCCAGACTGCTGAGATTAGGGCAGTGCCAAACCAGTCAGTGTACTGGTTTAGGAATCACCCACCCTAATCCCAGGACCACACCTTAGATTCAGCCACCTCTAAAAGAACCACCTATGACCACATGAGGCGTTGAGGGGACATCTAGACCCAAACCGTAATAGTACCCAACTTTGCTTTATATGTGGCTATCGAGTTATCTCAGTACCATTAGCTGTAAGGATTGTTCTTTTTCTTATTTGACTGTCTTGAAAATCAGTTGACCATAAAATAATTATTTCTTGACTCTCTGTACTGTTCCACTGACCTATATACTCATCCTATATCAGTACACACAGTCTTGATAGCTGCAGATTTATAGTTCACAAATTGCAAAATACAAGCCCTCTAACTTCATTCATCTTTTTAGAGATCATTTTGGCACTCTGGGTCTCTTACAATTCTACATGTATTCTAGAATCAGCTTGTCAATTTCTGAGGGTAAAAGCTGGCTGGGATTTTTGATAGAGATTGCATTGAACTCATCGGTCAATTTGAGGTGTATTGCCTTTTTGTTTTTTTGTACTGGGGATTGAACTCAGGACCTTGTGCTTGTGAAGCAGGTGGTGGCACCACTGAACTAAACCCCCAGCACTGCCCCTCTTTTTGGTACCAGGGATCAAACTCAGGCACTTGCACTTGTGAGGCAAGGTGCAGTGCTACTGAGCTAAATCCCTGGCCCCTTCCTCTTAACGATATTAATTCCTATGATTTTAGAATCATGCTGTGATCCTAAACATTTATTTAGGTCTTCCTTAATTTCCTTAAAAAGTGTTTTATAGCCTTCAGATCATACATTTGTATTTAATTTATTAAGTTCATCCCTAAATATTTTTATTCTTTTTGGTGTTGTAAATAAAATTGTTTTCTTAATTTTATTTTCAGATTATTCATTACTGCTCTATAGAAATATAACTAATTTTTCAATAATCCAATATTCTAACTTTACTGAACTTGTTTATGAGTTCTACTTGTTTTTTAGGAGCTGTCTGAATTTCTACCTATAAGATTGTGTCATCTGCAGGCCAAGATAGTTCTGTACTTCTTCCTTTCCATCCTGGCTACCTTCTATTTCTTTTTCTTGCCTAATTTCTCTGGCTACAGCCTCCAGCAGTGCCCACAAGTGTAGACTTCCTTGTCTCCTTCCCCTCACTCTTCCCTCATTAAGTATGTTAACCGTCTGGATTTCTGTAGTTCTCTCTTTGTTAGGTGGAAGATATAGTAGGCTACATAGTAGAGGAGAATTACATGAATGGGTGCAATTCAGGTTGATGTTCAGATAAGGGAATTGTCCTGGATTGTGTGGGTGGGCCCTGGTAGTCAGAAGGTCCCTAAAAGGTGGAAGAGAACGGCAGAACAGGAAGTGAGGTGAAACCGGAAGCAAGATCAGAGAAATGCTGTGTTGCCATCTTCGAAGATGGAAGTAAAGTTGTGCAGAAATCTTTGGGAGCAAAGAAATGGATTCTACTTTAGATCCTCCAGGAGAAGGGAGCCCTGCTGATACCTTGGTTTTTTATTCCAGAAAAGTCAGACATCTAAATAATAATTTTTTAAAGTAATAATTTTTTGTTATTTAAGCCACTAAGGTTGTAGTAATTTGACAGAGTAGCAGTAGAAGTAATTCATTGTCCCAAACAAAAATTCTGTACCCATTAAACAATAACTTTCTATTTCCCACTTGCCTTAGCCCTCAGAAACCATCATTCTACTTCCTGTCTCCTTAAACTTGGCGACTCTGGGGATCTCATGTAAGTGGAATCCTACCATAGTTGTCCTTTTGTGATTGGTTGATTTCCCTTAGAATAATGCTTGCAAGATTCATACATGATGTGCCATTTGTCAGAATTTTCTTCCTTTTGAAGTCTGAGTAATATTCCGATATATACTGCATAGTGCTTTCCCGTACATTGCTGGACACCTAGATCCTGTCCACCTTTTATCTGTTGTGAATATTTCTGCTCTTACCATTGTTTGAGTTCCTGCTTTCAAATTTTTTTGGAAGAAAAGAAATTGCTGGACCATATGCTAATTCTATTTTTAATTTTTAAGAAACTGTCATACTGTTTTCCATAGCAATAATACCATTTTCTATTCTACCAGCAGCAACAGTGCTGGTCTGGTGTTTTAAACTGAGCCTTCAGATTCTCTGGGCAATATGTATGGCTTCAGGGAGAGATAGGCACAGAGCTGAGCCAAAGCAATCGAGTTATTTCTTGATGTTTTCAACTGTAGAGTTATTTGGACAGACCTAATCTTTCTACTGGGATTGTACATCAGATGCTAAAGCAGCTACATGTAACAGAAAACTCAACTAATAGTGTCGTAAAGAAGGTTGGGGCTTATTCTGTCATGTAGAAGAAGTTTAAAGCACTGCAGAACTGTACGACAGTTCCATCATCGATGACTAATGAGTCTTCTATCTCTGGTTTCACTTTCTTAGCATGTGGTTCCCTCCATCACCTTGGCCTTGTCACAAAATGATTGCAGCAGCTCACCAGTCACTTCCATGTATTGGGCAGGAAAAGGGAAAGGGGAGAAGGATGCATATAAATTGAATGAACATCCTTTAAAAAGCTTTTTTCATAACTAATTTGACCAGAACTGAGTCCTACTTGTAAGGGAGTATCAAGCATAGTTTTTACCTGGACACACTGATTCCCATGAAATTGGGATTCTATTAGGGTTCTGCGTAAAGTAGCAGCAATCTCTGCTACCAGTCTTTGGGTTTTTTTGTTTTTTTGTTTTTTTTTTTTTTTTTTTTTTTTTTTTTTTTTTTTTTTTGAGACAGGGTCTCACTATGTAGTTAAGATTGACTTGGAACTCACTATGTAGCCCAGGCTGGTCTCAAACTCGCAGCAATCCTCCTGCCTCAGCCTCCCAAGTGCTGGGATTACAGTTGTGCGCTACTATACCAAGCTGTTCTCTTCTCAGTAAATTTTAGGCCGCCTAGCTGACCTACCTGCTGGTAGAAACTATCTCAGCTCAAAGAATTTTGGGCGATCTACTGCTTAATGATTGCCCTCTCCCCGGAGGCTACTCCATGTAAGAACTCTGTTGTTGGGGTGGTCAAGGTGGTGTCGCTGCAAAACACATACAGGAACTTTCTGAGCCAGCTGAACAGAAGGGTGACTTAGGGCCAACCACAAAACTGTGGGACCCAAATCCTATTCTGGAGAGGTGAATAATGGCAAGCTGGATCTTCAGATAGTTAAATCCTCCCTCTCCTACACGTTACAAGATGTGGACAGGCAATGTGTATTCTTAAGAGTTGTTCCAATCTGTGTGTAGATTAAGTATTTTTTGGATTCATTTTTAAATGAACAAATTCCAAGCAATGGTGCCGAGACACAGCCCATTTAGATTTAGGATTACACTTAACTGCATTCTTCTGCTAGGGCTGCTATCGCCAAGTGCCACAAAGTAGTGGCTTAAAATCACATTTATTTTATCATAAGTGGGAAGCTAGAAGTCAGAGGTCAAGGGGGTAGCTGGGTTGGTTTCTTTTTATTTATTTCCCTCCAGCTTTATTAAAGTATAATTGACATTAAAATTATGCACATTTACAGGGTACAATGTGATGTTTTGAAATACATACACATCACTAAATAATGACAAGAAGATAATTAACATATCTTACACATCACATACTTTTATGGTGGGAACTTTAAACGTCTACTGTCTTAGCAACTTTCAAGCATATACATTATTATTAACTCTAGCCACTATGTGGTACAATAGGTCTGCAGAACTCACTTGTCCTAACTAAAACTTCTTGCCCTTTACCTGATGTCTCCCCATTTCTCTGCCACCCCCAACTCTGTGTGCATCTGTGGCACCTCATGCTACATTTACCTTTCTGTGCCTGACTTACTTCATTTATAATGTTCTCCAGTTGTTGTCATAAATGACAAGATTTTCTTCCCCTAGCTTTATCGAAGCATAACTGACAATACAAATTGAAGTGAATAACAAATGGAATATTTCACTTCACACGTTTTGATATACATATGCATTGTGAAATGATCACCACATCCCATCTAATTAACCATCTGCCACTTCACATAGTTATTTTTTTCAACCTATTTATCTTAAAACTGAAAATTTGTGTGCCTGTATTAGTTTGTTGTCTGTTGCTATGATAAAAAGCCTGAGGCCATACACTTGGTAACAGACAGAGATTTATTAGGCTTTGGAAGTCCAAGTCCAGACAACACCATCTATTTGAAGGCCTCCTGGTGGCATCACAACAGCAGGAGCATGTGTGGAAAAGATCACATGATATGGAAAGCCAGAGACAGGGGAGAGGCCAGCCTTGCATTATTTTTAAGAATCTACTCTCAGAGAAATTAACTCACCTTGTGAGGCTAGCAGTAACCCTTTCCAAGTGTGATGTCCTCAATGACCTTGAGGCACCAGCTCTCAAATTATTTACTTTTCTTTTTCTGCTATAGTAAGGGAGATTGCTTTCTTGATTTCTTTTCCAGATGGTTCACTGTTGATATATAGAAATACTAATTTTTGCAGGTTGATTTTGGTTGTTTTGTTTTATTTGAGACAGGGTGCTATATAGTTCAGGGTGGACTTGAACTCACTATGTGCCCAGGCTGGTTTAAAACTCATGGTGATCCTCCTGCCTCAGCCTCCTGAGTTCTGGGATTACAGGCATGTGCCACCACACTTGGCCTACAGGTTGATTTTGTATCCTGTACCTTTACTAGATTTGTTTAACAGTGTTTGTGGAGTTTTCCACATATAAGGGTGTATGTAAAGTCATGTCATCTGCAAGCAGAGACACATTTACTCTTTCCTTTCCTACTTGGATGTTTTCAGTTTCTTTTTCTTTCCTAATTACTCTGGCTAGGCCTTTCAGCACTCTACTGACTAGTACTGGTGATTGTGGACATCCTTGTATTTTCCTGAGGTGCAGCAAAACCTTTTAGCTTTTTACTATTGAGTATGATGTTACCTGTGAAATTTTTATATGTTACCTTTACTGTGTTGAGGAACATTTCTTCTATATCTAATTTGCTGAGTTTTTACTACAAAATTAGTTGAGTTTTATCAAATGCTTTTTCTTCATCTACTGAGATATTATGATTTTTACTCTTCATTCCCTTAGCATAATGTATCGTATTTTCTGTTGAACCATCCTTGCATTCCAGGAATAAATCCCTTAATTGTGGTAAATGAATCTTTTAATATGCTGTTGAATTTGGTTTGGGGATAGAGAGAGACTTTTATACCTATGCTCATCAGGAAAACTGTCTGTAATATCCTTTTTTTTTTGGTAGTGTCCTCGTCTGGTTTTTATATTAGGATAATGTTGACTCCATAAAATGAGTGTAGAAGTTGAACATGTAATACTTTTAAAACATACATATGTACATATTTATATAAATGGCTATATATGAACATACACACATTTATATACATATATGTAAATAGCTATAGCTACATAGTTATTTTCTTTTGTAAATGTTAAAAAGATTTATATTATGACCTCACTTTAAGATATGAATGTATGAGTGTGAGTCTATGTATTTGTATTCACAGAAAATAAAATTTAGAATACTCACAGAATGGGTAGTAGTAGTACCTCTGGGTGGCAATTCTGGTAGTTTTTGTTGCATTATTTTTTATTTCTGGGTTGTCTGAATGTTTTTCACTTAACCATTCACTGATTATGTATGATGATCAGTTTATATGCCAAGTTGGGTAGGCCATAGTCCTCATTATTCAGTCAAATACTTGACGATGTTGGGTACCTGTGATTAACATGTATGACAGTTATCTTTAACCAGAGAAGATTCTCCTTGACAGTCTGAATGACCCTGGTTCAGTCAAGGGAAAGGCCTTATGTGGAAAACTTAGGTTTTCCTTAAGAAGAAGAAATTGTATCTATGGATTGAAGATTTCAGCCTTGCCTGGCTAGTCCCCACGAGTACATAAGCCAGTTCTTGGCAACAATTCTCTTAAATAGATATATTGTACAGGTTCTTTTTCTCTGGTTCATTGGAGCCTGATACAGTACCCGGAAGTGGAGTACTGATGTAACAAACACCTAAAAATGTACAGGTGGCTTTGGAATTGGATAATAAGAAGGACTGACAGAATTTTGAAGGACATGATAGGAAAATCCTAAATTGACTTGAACAGACTATTAGTGTAAATATGATGTAACAGCTTACCCAGGAAGAAGTGAAGAGCAAAGTAGAGAAAACTCATGTTGTTTTATAGTAAAGACATTATCTTACGTAGAATATTGGTAGAAATATGAATGTTAAAGATGCTGTTAGGGAGAGTATCTTAGTTACTTTCTCATTGCTGGAACAAAATGTCTTGACACCCACAAGTTATAGGAGGAAAGGTTTATTTTAGCTCCCAATTTGTAGAGGTTCCAGTCTACACCAAGCTGGCTCCAAGGCAGGGTAATATGACAGAGGAGAAATACTCCAGGTCAGGGTAAGCAGAAAAAAGCAATAGCAGTGAGCCTCTCTTTCTCTTTTCATTTTGCCCAGGCTACAAGCCTGTTGGTTGGTGTCACTCATACCCAGAGTAGGTCTTCTGTCTCCAAAAAATCCATTCAACCACACCCAGAGCCACATTAATCCAATCATTAGACTAATCCAGTTACCACACAACCATGAACCAGTCACTCCCAAGTGAACCAGTCACTCCCATCTGGGACCACATGAGGCTTTGGGGGACAATTTAGATATAAACCATAACAGAGGGCTGAGGAAGAACATGTTTTGAAAAGTGGATGAAAAAGGTCTTTGTTATATAGTGGTAGAAAGAGAATCTGAATTGAATCCTTCAGTTATGTGAAAAGCAGAACTTATAAACAATGAACTTGGCTATTTGACCAAGAAAATTTCCAAGCAAAGTGCTGAAGATACAGCCTGGTTTCTTCTTGTTTATGAAAAAATGTGAGGAAAAAGACATAAATTTAAAACTCTTAAGCAAAAGGAACTGGTACTAGATGATTTGAGAAATTCTTAGCTTGTAAATTACAAAAAATAGTAATATGAAGAGATTCACTGTTAGGATCTTAGGCTTTGGAAAGGCCAACAGTGTGGTGGGATAACTTTTTGCTAGTGCAGAAAAGATGAAAGGTAAGACACATGGATCCTCTTATTCATCTCAGCAGAAGCCAGAAACAGATAAAGGACTATCCAGGAGCAGTCTGTGGAAGACCCTCTTATCTAAGGACACCAATCTGTGAAATATATGAGAGGCTCATAAAGTTTTTGAAAATATTAGCAGACATACTTCCAACTAGGCCTGAGAGGAAGATAAAGAAGATGAAATAAATGAATGCCATCAAGCTCCCAGAATTCTACAGGCAAGAAAGAGGCTGATAAAACTACTCCACTGCAAACATGGATGGCCCTTCAAGGAAAAGGATGAGTAACTGAAAGGGATAGAGCCTCAGGTCTGAATCTCAGACCCCTGGGAGCAGAGGAAGAAGCAGAGCCATAGGCCCAAGGGAAGATTCTTGAGCTGCAAAGGGTAGTCCCAGGCCTTGAAAGCTAATATAATTAGTTCTATTAGATTTTGAAATTTTGGGGGAGCAAGTGACCCCTTTATTCTTTTAATTCTCTGCCTTTTAGAGTGGAAACACTTGTGAGTGTTATGCTATGTTTGTACTACTGTTATATTTTGGGACCAGATAATTTGTCTTCTGGTTTCACAAGTGCCTAGATGGAAAGAGATTTAGCCCAGAGATGGATTATCCCTAGAGTCTGTCTTGTACCTAATTTAATGATGTGATTTTGGACTTCAGTTAATGCTGTAATAACTATACTTTGGGCTGGGGATTTAGCTCAGTGGTGCCACCACCTGCTGCCTGCTTTGAAAGCACAAGGTCCTGAGTTTGATCCCTGGTACCAGAAACAACAACAACTTTAAACTTTGAGGATGTTGGGATGGAGTGAATATAATGCTTTTAGATGGAAGTGAATCTTTGGAGGCTAAGGATCAGATTCAGCTAAAAAGTGTTTCCATAAGAGATATCTATATCCCAATAAATAATGTTACTACTTTATGGGGCACAAAAAGGTTTTTGAAAATGTGATTAAGGATCTCAAGATGGGTAGAATATTCTGGATTACTCATGTGGACTGTAATTTCAATCACATAAGCCAAAAATACAGATGAAAAGTGGGAGCTGGAACAAAGGATGTGACAGTGGAAATAAAAAAGGCAAGGAAATGGATTATCTCCTAGAGTTTCCAAAAGCATAGCCCTGCTGACACCTTGATTTTGGCCCAGTGAAACTAATTGTAGAGTTATAACCTGCAAAAGCACAGAGACAATACATTTGTGTTTTTGTTTTTGTTGGGTTTTTTTGTTTTGTTTTGTTTTGTTGTTGTTGTTTTGGGTTTTTTGTGGGTTTTTTGTTTTTTTGTTTTTGTTTTTGTTTTTGTTTTGTTTTGTTTTGAGACAGAGTCTCCCTGTGTAGTCCAGGCTCTGGCCTTGAATTTACTATGTAGGCCAGGATGGCCTCAAATTCATGGCAATCCTCCTGCCTCTGCCTTCTGAGTGCTGGGATTATTGGCATGTGCCACTATGCCTGGTTCATTTGTGTGTTTTTTAAGCAACAAGTTCATAGTGATTTTTTTTAATAATCACTAGGAGATGAATGCATTACATAATTAGAAACATTATTAAAAAATACTGGTTTGATACACAAGGACTAATAAGTTGGAGCTCCAGTACTTAGTTAAGAAAGTTTATATCTATTTCTAAGAGGGTTAGTCTGTTCTTCTTTTTCATGTGTTACTTTTGCAAGTCTTGGTGTCAGGGATGCAGTTATCACCTAAAAAGGAACAAGGAGGCTTTCATCTTTTTCTAGGTTCTGAAAGAGCTTCAGTTGCCATGAAAACAGTGGGACTCTGCCCCAAAGATCTGAAAAGGGACAGTTCCTTGATCACATTCTTACAAGGTCTTTTTTTTTTTTTTTCTCCAATAGAAGAGTTTTATTTAGAGGGAAATAGTTTGATTTTTTAATTGAATTTATTGGTACATTCTAGGTATACAGTATGATTACATTCATTACTGGGATCTTATACCTTTACATGACAGGTCTTGGTTCTCATTTTTTCCCCTTCTCCAATAGAAGAGTTTTATTTAGAGGGAAATAGTTTGATTTTTTAATTGAATTTATTGGTACATTCTAGGTATACAGTATGATTACATTCATTACTGGGATCTTATACCTTTACATGACAGGTCTTGTGTCTCACATAATATTCCCCTTCCTCTACTCTTCCCCCTGTCCCTACACCTTTAGCCCTTTTCTTCCTATTTCACATTGCTCATTATCCCGTTAGGATCTTGAGTACTATTTTAGTTTTTCACACCAGAGAAACTATTTGGTATTTACACATGTGTGACTTATTTATTTCACTTAGGAGTATATCCTCAAAATGTATCCATTTTCCTATGAATGAATCTACTTTCTCATTCTTTATGGCTGAGTAGTATTCCATTTTATAGAAAAACTACATTTTCTTTATCCAGTTTCCAACTAATGGGCAAACGGGCTATTTCCAAGTTTTAGCTATTAAAAACTATGCTGCTATAAACATAGGTGCACATATGTCACTGTGATATGGTTCTTTTAATTCTTTTGGAAAGATACCCAGCAGAGGGATGACTGGGTCAAATGGAACCTCTAGTCCCAGCTCTTTAAGGTATCTCCATATTGACTTCCACAGTGGTTGCACCAGTCTGCACTCCCACCAACAATGGAGAAGAGTTCCTTTCTCCCTCACAATGCCACCAACATTTGTTATTGTGTGATTTCTTGATAGCAGCCATTCTTTGTGGGGTGAGGTGGAATCTCAGTGTTGTTTTCATCTGCATCTCTCGAACTCTCGAATGACCAGTGATGTGGAACATTTTTTCATGTATTTACTTGCTGCTTTTACTTGTTGGTCTGAGAAATATCTGTTCATTTCAGATGCCCATTTTTGAATTGGGTCTTTATATTTGGGGGGGCTGATTGTTTTGAGTTCATTATATATTCTAGATAATAGTCCTTTGTCTGAGGAGCAGCTGGTAAAAAATTTTTCCCACATTGTAGGTTGTCTCTTAGTTCTGTTGATGGTTTCTTTTGCAGTACAGAAGCTTTTTAATAAGATGAGATCCCACTTGTTGATTCTTTCTGCTAATTCCCGTGCTACTGAGGATTTGTTCATAAAGTCTTTTCCTACACCAATGTCTTCCAGAGTTCTGCCTAACTTATCTCTCACCATGCACTAAATTAAAATCCAAGTGGATTAAAGATCTAAATATAAAAAAAGGTCTTTTAAAATTGTAATAATTACAATAGTACATCAGCTCAGCTGTTCACATGTATCTCTTAAAATCCTGCAATGGTCTTTTGGGTTAGGTTGGACTGTGCCATTTTACCCATAAGGACACTGAGGATGAGAAGCATTAACTAATTCTGTAAGGTTCCACAGCTACTAAGAGAAAGAACTTAGATCTGAAATGAGAGGTATCTGGCTCCAAAATCCATTGCTTTTCTTTTATTTTAATAATGCCTTTGGTTTTATGTACTGCTTCTTACATACTTTTTATGATGTATAGCTTCACAGAAAATCTCTCATTTCATAAATTATTAAATGGATGGCATAATAAAGTGTTCCTCTATAATTCTTTAAATTTCATTTAGATTGGGGCTACATTTCCTTTTTAGTCTAAATTTTATGTGTTTTTCTTTCTTTTTGAATTGACAGATAGTTCATTTTATTGTCCCCTTCCCATCCAGCAATCTGATCTAATTTTTCTGTGTTTAAATTGAGTAACTAAGTAAATTTTCCTTTATCCTATTTCCCCTGTTTATTTTGTTGTTTTTCTTTAATTTTTTCACTCACTAAATATTTAATGGCCTGATACATGCCAGAATACTCAATTGATTACTAAATTCATTGCTCATTTTCATTTTTCTTATTTGGTAATTGAGTTGTTTAAGTCTATACATTTCCTTCCAAGTACAGCTTTGGCTACATCCTATAAATTTAAATAGTCAGGATTCCAAATATTAAGATTTGCCAAATATTCTGTAATTGTAAGTTTCATTCCAAGTAGTTAGAAGATTTTGGTTATTTTCCCATTATCTTTTTATAGTAGTGTTGAATTACACTCAGAGAATGTAGTTTATTCTTGTTATACACTTTAGAATATCTTAGACTATCAACTTTTGTGAAAATTACATGGACATAAAAGACTGTGTATTCTAAATGTAGAAATCAATATTAGTATTAATAGCAGATAATCTTTATTCTTTCCATTTTTCAGCTTTTTTTTTTATTTCTCTATTTTTTTTTTCCTAGTTTAACTGTAAGTGTCTGGAATACGATATGCTAAAGAGAAAGGGCTTTTACTCAACAGGATTTGCTGTGTACATGTCAGTTTACCAGCAATGGGATAGGCTGTCAGCCAGGATATAAAAATAGAGTTCAGCGGTATCCTGATACTAGCGTACCCCACAGAATGTCTCTCAGCTTATTTTCCCAGTGGAATCCCTGTGGTTTTTTTAATATCTAGACTTTATTAAACCTAGCATTTGTCAATATATTTTTAGCTGATGTTTACATAGGAAAAATGATATTTACATACCCAAACCTCAAGTCAACATTTTAACTAAACAGCATGCAAAAACTCATAAATCCCTTTTTAAATACAAATAATAGAATGTCAGATTCACATGCAGATGTTCTGACAAGCAGGCGGAGGAGTCCCCACGAGGGTCGTGGGAACCCTGCATGCTGCTGCCTCCAAAGCAACTGGCTTTGGTTTGTTTTCTTACTGTCATTTTCTTAGGTCTGATTTACACTTAGTAAAATTCACTCTTGCAGAGTACACAGTTCTGACAGTGATATCACCACCATAATAATTAAGATGTAGAATATTCTGTCCTTTCAAAATCTCCCATGCCCCTTCAGAGATGATCCCACATCCTGTCCCTGATCCCTGACAACCTCTGATCTACTTTCGATTGCTATCCTTTCCTTTTTTCTGATGATGCATAAATGAAATCATACAGCAGGTAGCTTTTTGGATCTGGCACAGCACATCTGAGATGCACTCATCTTGATGTGTACAACCTCATTTGTTCCTTTTTATTGCTAATAATGTCATGAGTAGGCTGCAATTCATTCCCCAATTGAAGAACATTTGAGTTATTTCCAGAATCTGATTCTTATAAATAAAGCCACTATAAATATTGACATAAAGACTTCTGTGTGAACATAAATTTTCATTCTTTGGGGTAACTAGCAGAGAGATTGGTGGATTGTGTGATTATTGTATGTTTAATTTTATGAGACTGCCAAACTTTCGCAACATGGTTGGACCGTTTTACATCCTCACCAGCATTGGATGAGAGAGAGTTCCTGCTGCTCCACAGCCTCAACACTGGTATTATCAAGTGGTTTTTAAAAATATTATCTCGGGGCTGGGGAGTTAGCTCAGTGGTTCCACTACCTGCCTCACAAGTGCAAGGACCCGAGTTTGATTCCTGGTACAAAAAAAATTTAAAAATAAAAAAAAAAAGTATTATCTCTTCTATAGGTGTAGCATTTCCTCCATGAGTAATGACGGTATCTTTTTATGTGCTGATTTGTCATTCAGAGATCTTCTTTGATAAAGCCTCTGTTTAAACATTTTGCCAATTTAAAAACTGGGTTATTTATTATCTTGTTGATTGGAAGATATGATGTATATAAAAAAATTCCTGAATCAAATCCTTTGAAATTTGCCAGTGTAATCTCTCAGTCCGTGACATGTCTTTTCATTCTTTTATCAGCATCAGAAAGACAAGTTCTTAATTTTGGTGAAGTCCAAATTAGCTTTCGTTTTCCTTAATAAGTTGTTTATTCATGTCACTTCTAAAAAATGTTTGCCCAGCCAGAGTCAAAGATGTGTATTTCTGTGTTTCCTTTCGAGGTTTTATAAGTTTAAGTTTTTCATTTAGATGTTAGAGCCATTTTAAGTTAAACTTTATCACTTTGTAATTTATTTGATTAGAGAGTGATGTATATTTAGCATTTTGCACTCAAATATGGCAGTAACACATTTAGGCATTTTGTCATGCTTCAAATGTTTTAGAAAAATTATCTTAAAATTTGGGGTTGTTATAGAGTGTATTACATTTATTTAAAATAACATCCAGTTTTAGAGGGCAGAACTTGTGTTTTTCAGGAACACATTAATAAGATATATTTATTTTGTTGAAATGGAAATTTACCTTGCTAGGTAAATCATCCAACACATTGTCTGATGTTAGCACAAACCCTAAGTTTTTCATAATTGTTATTTAATAGCAAGGATGGAATAAATATGAATGAATCAAACTATATTCAGGTCACTAAAATCTGGCTTTGTTTGCTTCGTTCTAGTCTCACTGAATATCCTTTCTCCCACAATCATGTTACGTCTCCAAAAACTGAGTGAAATTTTAATAAGCTGGAGGAAGCAGGTGCCCAGGGGAGAATAGATCTTTTGCACTACCAGAAAACCCCTCTGTAAGCATAGCAGAAGAAATCAAAGAATTTGCCAACTAAGGAAAATCACACAGCTTGTACTTGCACCTGACAAAACTATAAGTGGGCAAAGCATTGAATGCTTTTTATTTTGTAGCCCTTCCTGTTTTGTTTGATTTTTTTCTTCTGTACATAACTCAGCTCCGTGTGTTTCTTGCTGGAGATTTCCAGTAAATCATTGAGGAACATATATGATAGGATAATGCTTCATGACACCCTTTCATCCTCACATTTACCTAAGATTTACTGATGTCTGTGACCTGCTCACCATGTCGCCATGAATAAGGAAGACAAGTGCTTGGGTTCAAGGACTTTAATGACTTGACATTGATGGGCAATGAACAGAAGACACTGACTTGGAGGATGGCGAAGAGTGTCTGCGGTAATCACTATGGCAGTTAGGATGTTGACAGGCACCATGGTCACAGTACAGTTGTTGGGGCTGCCAGGGGCTTCATTAGATATATTTGTGCTGGGCTCTAACAAGGTTGGCAGTGGTCTCCTGAGAGTACTCAGAAGCAGGAGGGGGTTTTCTCTTGTGTATTAGTTTCCTCCACTGATGCAATTTAACTACAAAGATAATGCCCTAACAATCAGAAGACTGAAATGGGGTGAAAATCATTGCATGGACAGGGCTGTGTCCCTTCTTGAGGCTTTAGGGGAAAATCCGTTTCCTTGGCTGTTCCGGTTTCTAGAAGCTACCTGCTCTCATTGATAATATTCCTGTCCTCCATCTTCAAAGCCAACAACATCCCATCTTCTAATCTTTCTGTGACTCCAACACTCTGGCTTCTCTCTTTCATTTATTAAGAACCATTCTGATCAACACTGAGCTTTTCCAGCTCATTTAGAAAATCTCCCATCTCAAAATCCTTAACCACATCTGTAAAACCCCTTTTGCCATGTAAGGTCACATAGCCATAGGCCCTAGGGATTAGGACACGGATGTCCTCGAGGAGCCATGACCCTGCCTGTTGCACCATGGTCTTCCAAGGCCAATCACTGACCATGTGCAAGGTCTGAAGGGCATCATGGGGGATTTAAGGCCTAGGAGTCCAGCGTACTCTTCCAGAATCTGGAGGGAGCCAGACCAGGGAGTCTATGGATGTATCACTAAAGTGAACAAAAGATCATTAGGAGCTTACAGCAGACTTGGAACTTCAAGAAGACTGTAGAGTCTACTTGGAGGATATCGTAAACAGCTGCTTTGCCTTGGACAGATCTGATTTGTTGTATCACTCAGGACAGCAAGGTTATATTGTGGTAACAATCTCCAAATCTAGGAGGCTTATAACACTCAAGGCCTAGTTGGTAGTGTTCTCATCCTGTACAAGTTGGTGGAGTTCTGCTCTGTGCTCCTTACTCTGAGGCCCAGGCTGATGAAGCATCCACCATTCATTTCCAAATCACTAGCTGTCATGGCAGAGGGAGAGAGAGCAACAAAAGGACAAAAACATAAGAGATGTCACGGTAGGCAGAGAAATACTGTACCTATTTTAGGAATACTAAATACTCAAGCTAAGAAGTGATATACATTACCTCTACCCGCAATTCATGTTTCTAAACTAGCAGATGTCCCCATCCACACACAGTAGGATGAGGAAAGGCAATCTTACCATGTGTCTAGGAGGCAGAGAAGTAAGAATATTGGTGAATAGCATTAGTGACTACTAGCCTTTTTTTTTTT
>NW_022900937.1:22562022-22581506 GCF_012274545.1 Fukomys damarensis | reverse complement strand
AAAAAAAAAAAAAAAAAAAAAAAAAAAAAAAAAGCTGATGTCAGTAGAAGCAAATGGCAGCTCCACATCATCACCCTGTCAGCCCTTGGTAGGCTTGGTTAATTCTGAGCTCCTCACTGCAAATTCAGTCCCCCCAAAATGGCAAGGATCTGATCTGCCTTTGAATTCCTGCTGACCTACAAGGTCATAGACTTGGCAAGATCTGTTCGAGTAAAGCTGAGAGGTGGCACAATTTTATTCCTATCCAGATGAGCTATTTGCATGGTATTTGTGTGGTCTATTGATACCAAGACACTGAAGTAAAGTTGGCAAGGCCATGTGACTCATGCCAGCTACAACTGATTATCGGCAGAAGATAATAATCATGAACATAAGGTGAGCAACAATACCAAGCTCTTGTGTCTGCCTCCCCTCCAATCCCTGTCCCCCACCTCAGCCTCCACAGGGGAGGCTCAAATATTTTAGAGGTGAGAGGCTATACCCCCTGTCCCTTGCTCTTCTGTGATGGGTGCTCGGCAGATACAAATACCTGAACTCAGACCAGCTAGATCCAAATGATTATTGGGCTTGGCGATCCAGAGTGTGGCTTATAAATTTAGAATGGGGATATATTTTAACCAAAATCCTCTTATATTTTGGTGAGAAGCCAGAACACTTTGGCTCAGAGAGGAAGTTGAGGTAGCAGGTAAATAGCTTAAGTAGAGCCAGTTAGTTCTTCTCACCATAGTTCTTGTAGGTAGGAACAACAGGCTCCCAGTCCCAGCTGGGCTCTCAGACATCAGACTTCACTCTGGCAGTCATAGGCAGGTGGCACCCAGCTGTACACTCCTCATGTCAGCTCTGTCGCTGACTTATTCTCCTGCTGTTGCTTCTCTTCATGGTTCTGGCGCAGCAACCCATGCAGCCAGTAGTCATCAGGCTTTTGAGCCTGTGGCTGAGATCCAGGTCACTCACCAGTGCTACTCCTTGGAGTTCCCGTTGGTGCAGCCAGCTGGCCTGGCCCTGAACAATGGACCTTGAGTCCTTAATGCTATTTGCTTGGATGGGTTTCCTGCATTCCCAAGGGCCCTTGGATAGGCTGCTGGCAGCTTGTATGGGAAGATTTGTCTCTGGGCTCCCTGATGATGTGTGAACCAGTGAGCCTCTCATGGTGTGAGCCAATGGGGGACCACCCAGCTGCAGACTCCAAGTCTCTACAACTGTGAAGAAACATGGGTAGCCAGCCCAGCTTTTGAGACCAGCTTTTATATGGGCAGAGGGGCTTTGAGACTAGAGCCATCATGAGCAAGGCTGAGCAGCTGGACTGTGGCCTCATCATCCCTTGTCTTAGCTGGTAAAGGATCTTCTCCATGGAGGCTTCTGTGTTTCCCTCCTCTTCAGAGTCAAGACAATGCTATACTTTCAAAAGTGAGGAAAGATCTTTGCTACCATGTGGCCAGCAGGACAGCTCTGGAAGCAGAGGTTCATGGCTTGAGCATCATGTGTGATGGAACACACTGTACCTTACGTGAGGCCTAGCTTCAGACGCTCAAGGGGTGGGATCTACAATAACTGAGTAGAAAGGTGTTTCTGAATTATTTGGTTGAGTCTGTATTTTCCTATCGGCAAATACAAAACCTACAGATATTGAAGCAGGGCTGGTATCTTGGATGGCCAATGCATTTTGAAATTTCTTTGAAAAATTGAACACAGGCAGTTGATGGAGGAAGGCATTCTCTTCCTGTAGAATCTATACTGAGGACTGGGGGTGGGGACACAAAAAATGCTCACGTTTTGACTCTAAGACCTGTGAGGGATGAATGTCCTAAGGGTGACCAGACGATTGATGAAGGCAATTTCTCTTTATAGAAGCAGTCTAACTATGCTAGAAATGAAGATAGAATAATGGAAATAGAATGTCTCCACTTTACAACCCTTAATAAAATAGATTAAGTAGTAGATCTAGCAGCTAATATTACAAAAAGAACACAGACATGAGGTACTTCCTGATGGAAAAACACAACACAACCTGTGACATATTCTTGTAAAAGAAAAACCCCACAAAATCCATGAATGTGATGAAGCTCTTCATCTAACAACCAATTTAAAGAAAATACAGAGGACAAAGGAACACACTAAATAATACCACAAGGATGCAATCAGTGAAATTCAGGCTGTGGGAAACTCTATAGTTCAAATAATCCAATTTCCTCAATCAACAGAGATATAATTACATGAAAAAAGACTAAGGCACATAACCCAATGACACTATATGGACCTCATTTAGATCCAGACTTGAACAAATATAAGCTGAAACACTGAGAAAATATCAACACTGAGTCAATATTTGGAGACATCAGGAGTTGTTATTGTTAGGTATAACAATGGAATTTTTATATCCAAAAGAGAATACTTACCTTTTGGAGATAGATGCTAAACTAATTACAGATTAAAAGGTAACTGAAGTTTGCTTCACTGTCATTCAGATAAAGTGAGAGATGAGTTGTGATAGTAAAAGCAGTGAACATATAATAGAAATAAGCCTAGCCATGAATCGGTCATTACTAGAGCTGATTGGTATATGGGCACTATCCTACTAGTCTCTTGGTTTTTAGTGTTTTGTTTTGTTTTGTTTTGCCTTGCCTTTCTGGGGATTAGACCTAGGTCCTTACACATGCTAGGCAAGTATGCTACTACTGAACTACATCCAAGCACCTTTAAAATTTGATTTGCTAGATTCTCCATCCTGGCTTCAAACTTGCAGTCTTCCAACCTCATCCTCTTGAGTAGCTGGGCTGATAGGTACATGCCACCATACCAAATTTATTCTTTTTGTTTTGTATATGTTTGAAATTTTCCAGAACAGGAGAAGGAGGGAGGGGAGGGGAGGGAAGAGGAATACTAGAGAATATTAGTCAGGTGATAATGAAGGGAGTGGATAGAGGAGAGTGGCAGTAGGGGTGGGTTAGAAGGTGGTGAACTGTAAGAGGATCATGGGGTCCGACTCCAGAGCATGTGGCCCCCAAGATTGGGAATTCTCCCACCTTCTCCTGGGCAATAGCAGTATGGCTCTGAGTTTATATGAACACCACCTGCCCCTCCCCCTGGAAGTTACCAGCTTTCTTCTCCTTCTGAGGCAGGATGCGTATGGTTCTTCCTTGGACCAAGGACAAAATTCCCGGCTCTGGGCTCTCAGAACATTGGTCATGAATCTAGAAAGATTCTTAATAGGACTGAGGGCAGCTCAGAGCCCTTAATAAAACTATTCGAGATGCCAGGAATTGCTGAGACTGAACCCGCAATTAGATCGGCGACTGGAATATATTTACGTCAAATCAATCCAGGAGGGAATTTCCATCGTGGCTCACTTTCTCTCCCATAGCCCGCGGTTGGAATCACGACCCTTCAGTCAGAGTTCACTAGAAATACAGCGACATCCATCTTCTAAAATGCTTTATCACAGTTCTGCAAAGTCCCAGTGCATCCCCTTGCTCCTGTGGATTTATTTACATACTGATTTATTTATCCCTCTCTCTCCAGCATGCTGCCCTCTGGAGATGATAGCATTTTATTTACAAAGATACTGAGGTCATGCATCCAAACAGTGAAGCTGGGGGGAGGCCATGCTTGGACAGATGAGCCTGGTCATGAATAAGTGAAGGGAGGGACCGCGAAGACACAGCCTTAGGCCTGGCAGATGCTCTCGGTCATCTTGCCACGGAAAGAAAGGGCTTGCACTGGAGGGAAGGTCAAGAGGAGAAGGGAGTAGGGAAAGAAACCGCCCCCAATGGTACAATGTCCCCTCAGCAGGGGGTTCTCTGCATCCATTCCCCGCAGATCCTTCCCAGTCTGAGTGGGACTCAGTTAAAAGAGAAAAAAGACAGAAAGAAAGAAAAATGGAGAACACACAAGAAAAGGGGCCTAGAAGAAACTGAGTTGAGAGAAGAAATCTGTCCCCTGGCAAAAGCCCCAGGCTGGAAGAGAAAACCTTCCAGCGCTCTTTTTATAGATGGCTTTTTTTTTTTCCTTCCTCCCAAAGCTAAGTAAGTGCTGGAACGCTCCATTCTGATTAGCATTCTTCTCTGTGGGTCCCGTCTTCTTCAGACTCTGTCTCAGAGCTCTTGCTTTTATACCTAAGGGAAGGGTTCCCTGAGACCACATGACCTCTTCACAGTGAGCGGGAGGGATTCTCGCTGGCATCGTGCTGGGCCAAGGTGGGCTGTTGCGGGAGAGGCTTCTCCTTGCCAGGGAACTGGGCAGACTACAGAAGCCCAGAGTGCCCGGAACTTGGCTTCCAACTTCCTTTCCAGGGTGGAGGCTCAAAGGCTTCAGTGTTTAAGGAAGATACAACTGTGTTTGCGTGGGATGGGTTTGAGGATGACAGGCTGGCAGGAGAAAGTCAAGGGAAGGCTGGGCAGCTCTCTGGGCAGGGCCTGTGTGTTCACATTGCAGCTTGAACTTCTAATTGAGTTTTGAAGTTGGAACCAGAGTCTGTCCACTTCTTAAAGGGGCAGTCCCTGTGTAGTACCGATGGAACAATGCAATTAGCTCTGCTGTCCCTGCTGAAGGCTCTTAGACCAAACTGGTCCTCTTGCCAAAGGCCGCATTCTTGGACCTGATGCCTCAGAGGTTTGAAAAAAAAAAAAAAATTGCAAATCAAGCTATATCCAGGAAAAGTTCAAACTAGTATGTCTTGGCCAACATAATGAAAAACACAGACAGTTGCTTTAAGAGAGGGACCCAGATAAAGGGTCAAGTTCTGCTGAGAGAGGCAGGCAGCAATTAGAGGGAGCTTAGGTTGCAGTTTGGCGGCAAGAGGGTCAAAGCAAAGGAAGGACAGTGTGCATCTGATTTCAGGAAGGGAGTAGCTAGCTGCTGCAGCCCTGCTGAGCTCAGTTAGAAGGAAAAGAATCCTGAGAAAGCCGAGAGGGACACCGGATAAAGCAAGGAGCAGGGCTGGATTTACGAGGGCATTGAGGAGCTCAGCTCAGTGTGTACTGCTTGTCTGGACAGAGTCGAGGTTCTGTGCTAGTAGAGCCCAGCCACGTGTAAACGGTGTAGTCTGTGGGAAGGAGGGGAGATGTTTACTCTGATTTGAGGTTTTGGAATTAAGAGTTCTCCCTGGAATGCTTAAAAATAAAAATTTCAGCCAAAGAGAAAAGTAAGTGGCACTGGCTGCAATCATAGAGGGAAGATTAGTCTCAAACCCATTAATTATAAAATCGGGATCTATGGGGACACAATAGCAACCTTTAAGATTTAGGGTCAGCCAACCTGATCCTAAGACATCTGAGGATTAGAAGGGTGAGTCAGAGGTGTGAGTCCCACTAAGCTTTCTGGGCTCCGGCACATGCTCCTGTCCCTAGCCCCTTCCCAGCTTCATGCTAATTGTTGGAACCAGGGACAGAGAAGCTGCATTTTCATTCCAAGCATTTGAAATATGCTGTTACTTAAAAAGAACTTATTTGAAAGTGGGCTAATGAGGGGACATATGCTGTTTTTTCACTAGGAGCTATAGGTTTCAGGACAACCAAATAGCCCACTTGATCCGTGAAAGGATGATAGTGAGCCGTGTATTTACAAGGTACCAATGATCACCTCACAGTAAAAGTGCTGGATGGGGGGAAGAGGCTTTGAAATGCAGACTTCAAGGCAGATTAGTGTGATTGATGTTGGTGTCACTAAGGTAGGCTCCCCGACATGACATCCCTCTGGTGTGATACTGTGCAAAGGATACAACATCATCTACTAGGCTTTATGGATTTACAAAAAGATTTTTCTAAACCAAATCATATTAAGACTTTAGAATTAACTTCCATCTCATGGGAACTGTGAGAGTGGAGAGGAGAACGTTAGATGTTACCTCAATAAAGAAATTAGGCAGATCCAAAATGTGGGGTATTCTGTACAGGATTTTCATAAAGCAATGTCATAGAAAACCATAAGTAGTGGGGGGGTGCTCTTTCTAGATCAAAAGAGACTTAAAAGAGCTCGTTATCAAATGTAATTTTGATCCTGGTGGGAGGAAATGAGCGATAATAGGATGTCTGAGAGAATAATTAAAGAAATCCGCATATGAACTCGATATTTTATGATGTTTAGGGATTATTAATTTTATTGGGTATGATAATTATATTGTAGTTATGAAGGAAGAGCCTTACGTTTTAAAGATGCATACTGTAATGTTTAAGAAGTGTTTTGATATCTATAAATCATTACAAAACACTTAGCCAAGAAAAAGGTAATAGATAAATGATGAGAACATATAGATTCTCCCCGTAGGAATTTGTTCAACACCTGCCACAATACAGGTCTGCTAGGCTGGGTATACAGTCATGAGCAAAATAGACACATGCGTTTTACCCTCCTGAACTAGAGTTTAGAGCAAAAGCCTGGGGAAATTCATTTCTAGCAATACAACCATTATTTAGCTTTTATAGTTGGCACTTCGTGTCTGCAGTTTCCTCATCTATAGAATCAACCAACTGTGCACGGAAACAATTGTTAAATTGTTTCTGTACTAAGCATGTACATATTTTTTATATTTATTCCTTACACTATGATATAATGACTTTACCTGAATATACATTATATTGAGTATTATAGATGATTTAATGCAGACAAGAAGGGGACACATAGGTTATATGGATCTATGATGACATTTTATATAAGGGACTCGAGCACCCATGAATCTTGGTATTTGCATTGGTCCTGGAACCAATGTCCCATAATACTGACTACATGAATGCCAGAGCCAGCATTTAAATGCAACATGATCTTATTTAACCTTCCCAGAAGCCTCTTACGCTTGGCAGTTGAAGCTCAGAGAAGGACGTCTCTAATCTCAGGTCACAGCGCTGGCTGAGCCATGTCTCAATCTGAGATTTGTGTGCTGGCCCCAGCTGGAATGCTTGTGCTGTGTTGGCTGCAAGTACCTGCGATTCTGTATGGACTCAGTGTCGATGCCGTTGCTTTTTTTTTTTTTTTCCTCTCATCCTTCTTCTTTTTTCTTGTAATTATTGCAAAATGACCCCATAATCTTGGCTGTCAACCAAAAGGAAGTACTGTTAGATTAATATAAAGGATATGAAAAGTAAGATAATAAGAACTACGCATCATTCATCTTTAACCTCAGAAATGCCAGTTCTTTCCCCTTCTGCTAAATCTAAACTCTCATCTTCCTCTAGTTAAACTTGCTTCCTTCTCAACACATCAGGATAAATATATTTAAGACCATTCAATTATTTAGTGCATGTACATTAAATAAAATAATGGTCTTGTTTTAACTGCTGCAGCCTATATTTTAAAAATCTGCAGCTTCCAGCTGCCTTAGGCTCAACGTGCTTCTAAGAGCTAAAACTGTACCTTGACCTCCATGGGATCATCACTGGTCATCAAGTGTTTATTGTGTACCTATTAATTGTCATGGCTGTGCTACATTTAGGACACTTTCCTTAGCATTCTAAATTCCTTACAACACAACATAAACGAGATTTAGGATCCTGGCTCATTTTCAAGCTGGGAAAGGCCGGAATAGACCATATATACCTTCAGGGCTGGCATTCCATGCCCACAGGACATCAGGTTTAAAAACTTATCATGATACAGTGTCCAGGGCAATCAGCTGTCATATCAGAAGAGCAGTGCTGAGTCCCAGGCAGATCCATTTGTCTGCAGAAAGATTGGCTTCTCCCTGGAAACACACAGCAGTTTCATCAATGAAAGGTCCGTAAGATAGGACCCTGGGAAAACCCTTGCTAAGCATCTCCACCATTTAGTTGTAGGCAGCTTTGCCCTACAACTTTGCCTACAGCTTTGGCCTGTCCCTTTGGTCTGGGCTTCTGTATAAAGCCACCTTAATTATGGCTTTCTTTCCCCGCTACATCGCCCTCAGGTGCTCCCTTGATGTTAGTAGATTTCCAGGTCAGAGAGAGGAACTCAGAGAGGTTAATGGACTTGTTTCTTGCTACCCAGAAAGTCCTGGGCAGAGCTGGAAAGGCCCAGCTCAGCACTCCTACTGCCCTTTGGGGTCTGTTTTAGTTACAACAGAGGACTACATGCTCCCATGTGCCATTAGAGAAAATACTCCCTGGAAAGCGCAGGCTTTGGCATGTGTGAAATTTCACACCTCAAAGACAGCAGTCTCTGTGTCCAGGCTGCTTCCTTCCCTTCCATGTTAGGCTGGGTTTTTTTGTGTTTTGGTTTTTTTTTTTTTTGAAAGTGTGAGTTAGTCTATACCAAGACCTTTAGCATAAATTGTTTAATTTCTTTTCCAGAAAAACATTTCTCCATTTTGTTAATTATCTAACTAGTAACAAAGGAAATTGCTGGGCCTGTTAAAAAAGAAAACGTACATTCTTTTTCCTGATTACAAAAGTACTAAATGTTTATTTCAAAAAATAAAAGCAGGAAGGTGGGGGGGATTAAGCTACTTATACTCCATCACTAATATATAATTACTGTTAAGATTTTTGTGGAAGTTGGGCCAGGTATTTAGCTCAGTGGTTTGGTGGACTGCCTTGCAAGCACAAGGACCTGAGTTCAATCCCTGGTGCCAAAAAAAAAAAAAAAAATTGTGGGATTTTACTTTTATTCTTTGTACATATTTAATTTTAGAGCAAAATTGGGATTATACTATTTCCTATATTTTATGCAGTTTACATTGTCTTATTTACAGAGAACATTGTATTTTGAGTATGTTCTTGTGCCAATAAATAGTTTCCTATTTTGAGATAGAATCTCACTAAGTTGCTGAATTGCCTAGGCTGGGCTTGAACTCGGAATCACAAGTAGTTTTCAAAAAAAATATTTCTTAATCCTTGCATAATGTTTTTGCGAGTGAATTAACCATAATTTTTAACCAACCTCTATTTGAACATTTAGTTGTTTCCAACATCTCGATGTCATACATATACTTTGTTCAGCATCCCCAATATGAATTTCTGCCCCACCCAGGATTATTTCCTTAGAGTAAATTCCTAGGAGTAGAATTATGAAGTGGAAAGCAACAGACTCTACCAAGTCTGTTGTTCTCTAGAATATTCAATCACTTCTGTGTCAGAAATGTCTTGAGACATCTGGGAAGATGGTAGAATGGTAAGCAGCAAAGAAACAGCCTCTCTGATATTTGGAATCCCGATGCTGGAATATAGCAATGTGAGGAAGAGAAGGAGGAAGGAAGTGGGTCCCAAGGGATCAAGCAAGGATCTGAAGCAAGAATTAGAGCCGGGGAGATCAAAGAGAGCAGAGGACAGATGTGGCAAGCAACGCCTTCTCCCTAAGCCCCAGCTCACAGTGTAGGAGGGTCAGCTTGAACCTGCAGTGGCACTGTGACTGCTGACGAACTCAGAGGGCTTCACAAAGAAATGAACCAGTACAAGGGAGCAATGGATGATGCAGACTTCAGTGGCTGGTGAATTATTTAGGTTCAGATGACCCCCAGGAAAGAGCAATTGGCCAGTGGCCATTTTGGAAAGGGCCCAAGGGAAGTAAGAACTCAGAGCAGCTGCAGATTGGCTTCATCTAGCTGCTCCAAGTGTCAGGGTGAGGCACAACCAAGTTCAAGTATTCAGAAGGTCAGGGAGCCAAGTTCAAGCTGGCAGGGGGCTGAGTTCAAGCCTTCAGGAGCCAATTGGAATATTGCAGGCTGAAAAGCTTGGGTCCTAGACTCACAGCCGGAAACCAGAAGCAGCCTGAACTGCAGGGGAGCTAAAGGCACAGATATGCTGGGACTATCCACCACTGACATAATTCTACTGCTGGCTTACTGGGATCGATCAACATGGATCTGGGGTCTGTCTGCACTCTCTGTCAACCAGTGAGAGTGAAGCAGGACTTAAAGGAAAACAAGTTTTTCCCAGCCTTTGGACAGTCCCCCTCCCAATCTGATCACCCCTCCTACCCCAGAGCTGTAACTCCTTGTTCTGCTACAGATAAAATTGGTAACTATGACCTGAACAAAGTTTATTGTCATCTTGTTCTCACAAGATTCATAAGGCTCTGTCTTCTTTCAAGGCTAAATTACAAAACTGTCTGCCCTTGTCCTGTTTCTATAAACTTGCTATGTGACTAGAGAGACTAACCCCTTCAACTAAATGCATAAAAACTAAAGCTTTTTTTTATTTTGTTCAAAGCTCTTTCTTTGGATATTAGTCCATTGAGCCAATGTTCACCTAAAATAAAATCCTCCTGTTTCCCAGTGGTCTCTCCTATCTCTTAAATCCTGAAACAGCAGCAGAGACATGCCCTGAAATGGACATTTTTTCCTGCTTTTTTCCTTTCTTTGCTTAAAATGTTTTTTTCATTTTATTTTTTTTTCTCTTTTTCTTGATTGTTTTTATTTTTATATGGGTGAGAATATTGTTTCTAGTTTTTTGTTTGTGTATTTGTTTTGTCCTGTTCTTGTCTCTGTTACATAAGTACCATACACTAACCGATCGTGCCACTGGAGCTCCTGTTCTTGTCTCCGTTTCTTTCTTCTTGTTCCCCCCCGCCGTCTCTTTCACTAGTTCCCAAAGCTTACATAACCTTCCTTTGTCCACCAGCCTTGCTTCTAACCCCTTTCTCTTCTGTATTTTCCCCCTAACTTCTTTTAAGTTTTTCCCCTGAGGGTAAAATCACTGTATTGAAGGAATACATACTGTACACAATTTTCTTGTTTGTTTTAGATTTGGTTATTAAAGAGCATGTAAAAGATACTTACATGGAAAACTACAGTACTCTGAAAAAGGAGACCAAAGAGAATATCAGAAAATGGAAAGCTATGCCTTGTTCTTGGGTAGAAAGAATCAATATAGTGAAAATGGTCAATCTTCCAAAATTGTTATATGGACTTAGTGCAATTCTGATCAAAATTCCAGTAGCATATCTCAGAATTAGAGAAAACAATTCCAGAATAGCAAAAGCAATTCTGGACAACAAAGCCAAGGCAGGGGGCATCCCAATCCCTGACTTGAAGTTATACTATAAAGCTACAGTTGCAAAAACAGCATGATACTGGCAAAAGCTACAGTTACAAAAACAGCATGATACTGGCAAAATTAGACTCAAGGATTAATGGAACAGATTAGAAGATGCAGAAACAACCCCAAACACACTCAGTCATGTTATCTTTGACAAAAAGGCTAAACACCTTCACTGGAAAAAAGATAGCCTCTTTAATAAATGGTGCTGGAGAAACTGGCTTTCAACATGCCAAAGATTAAAACTACACCCTTATCTCTCACCATGCACAAAACTAAAATCAAAATGGATCAAAGATCTAAATATTAAAACAGAAACACTAAATCTGCTGGAAGATAGAATGTGTAGAACTCTTGAGAACATAGGTGTAGGCAAAGATTTTATGAACAAAACCCTCATTGCACAGGAATGTCACAGAGTTAACATCTGGGATCTCATCTTATTAAAAAGCTTTTGGACAGGAAAAGAAACCACCAACAGAGTGAAGAGATAATCCACTGAGTGTGGAAAATACTTTGCCAGCTGTTCCTCAGATAAAGGACTAATATCTAGATTATTTGAAGAACTCAAAAAAAAAAATCAGACCTCCTAAATTTAAAAATCCAATCCAAAAACTGAATAAACATCTAAAATGAATAGACACTTCTCAGATGAAGAAGTAGAAATGGCAAGTAAATACATGAAAAATGTTCAACATCACTGATCATTTGAGAGATGCAAATGAAAACAACTCTGAGATTCCATCTCCAGAAAGAATGGCTATTATCAAGAAATCAACCAATAACAAATGTGGGCGGGGCTGTAGGGAAAGAGCAACCATTGTCCACTGTAGGTGGAGTGCAGATTGGTGCAACTACTGTGGAAATCAGTGATTTCCTCAAAAAACTAAAACTAGAAGTTCCTTTTGATCCAGATATTCCCCTTCTTATCTTCCTGAATTAATTGAAAGTATCATATCACGGCAATATATGTACACCCATGTTTATAGCACATAGTTTGTAATAGCTAAATGTTGGAAACAGCCCAATTGTTCATCAACTGCTAAAGAAAATGTAAGTTTTTTTATACAGTTGAGTACTACTCAGCCATAATGAAAGATAAACTTGAGACATTTCTAGGTAAATGGGTGCACCTTAAGACCCTTCTCTTAAGTGAAATAAATCAGACATGCGTGTTCAAACACTGCATGTTTCTCTGGTGTGAGGAACTGAAAGGGTAAAAAAGTACCAAAATGTATAATCGATATTGTGAAATAGGAAGAAAATGTTCAAATGGGAAGGGGAACTAGGGAGTGGTGAGAGGGAAAAGAAGACAGGGAAAAGGAAAAAAAATAGAACAAAACATGGAAACAAAGATTTTATAAATAAGGAGGGGAAAGAAGAGGGAGGGAAAGGGAGGAAAATCAAGATACATCCTATACAGGTACAAATTCCATATCATGAATGTTACCATTATGTATATCTAAAATGCACCAATAAAATTAATTTTTTAAAATCTTGCTCAAAATGTCAGTAGTATCTGTTTAATAGCATTGGAGAATTTTACAAATAGATTTAGAACTTTCTCAATATGGTAGGCATAAAATGCAACCTCAATCTTGTTTTAAGACTCTGATTATCGGTGAGCTTGGTTATGGTGTGCCCTTTGTGTTGGATAGGAAGAAAAATCCTTGCATGATTTAGATCTGTTTTATGGTTTCAATTTCCTCTGAGGTTTAACTATTCAGAAATTCCCTGTTGTGAAGATGAGGAAGTTGTGCAGCCACCATTCTTACAAAGATATTAATTGTGAAGAACTTTCAGATGTTGCTAAAGATTGTAGATACAGTTAGCTTGATTCAGTGGCAATTTTTATAGATAGAAAATATGTCTACAGTATTTTTGCCAAGACTATTACAGTCTGGTCTTGGAAAAGCTCCTCTGAACATTTCTTCATTAGCTATTTTGCTTCTTGTGTCTCAAATATAGGTTCTTACTAAGATTCTGCTCTCAGTCTTCTCTTGTTTTGATATTAAATTTAAGTCAACAAACTCTATGTGCTATTTGTACTTCACCAAAACAGAAGAAGACATGAGTCTTGGCTTATGGAGGCTTACAGTTTAGACACACGCCCACAGACTTAACTAGATTAACATGTTTATAATGCCAAATGTTGTTCAAGGGATAGAAAATGCTGGAAAGCCCTTGAAGGGTGATAACTACACAGCAAGCACGAGGAACTGGAGAGGCATCTTGTGCTGAGTTTTGGAAGGAAAGGCAGATTCTTCCCAGAGGGACTGAAAAAATATTTCTAGTTTTACAGGGTCTTGTAGAACCTTGTCACTCGCTCATTCAGAGCTGGGTCTCTAGTCTCTCCCCTTGAATAGAAGTGGGCCTTTTTGACTACTTGCTGGATGACACCTGGGGCTAGGTCCTAAGAGGTGACATGGATGCTTCCTGACTTCCTCTCACTCAAGACGTAAACCTTTGAAACTACCTTGGGAGAAGTCTGGCTGCCCTGAATTCCTGGACCACTGTGCTGGAGAAACAAGGGTGAGGGCTGGCAGAAAGAGGCCCAGGAGGGCGCGGCTATTCCAGCTTCCTCCACTGGAGTATTCCCAGCCTGGGATCTCGATGTCTGAAGGAGGAGCCTTTATTATTTCAGCCCTAAGCTCTTGTCCAGGTATAACTGTAATCACACACCCCTTAACGATAGGGGCATGTTCTAAGAAACTTGGCACTAGTCTATTTTGTCATCTTTCAAATATCATATGTTGTGCTTATATGGTGTTATAAAAAATATGCTGAATGTTTAAAAACCAAAAGAATCATTACAGCAAAAGACACATTGCCATTAATCCTGCTCAAAATACTTCTCCTCACTTTGAACACATTTATCCCACTGTTCTTGCCACTTTCTGCAGCCATTCTGGGAGTCCTCTTTCGTTAGTGTCTTTAGTTCTGCTGTTGTGGCTGCCTTGATGTCCTGAGTCAATTAAAACTATTTGGGCCAATTTCTGTCAAATAAAAACATTGTGGCTAGGGATTTAGCTCAGTGGTTCTGCTTCTTACCTTTTAAGCACAAAGTCCCAAGTTCAATCTCTGGCACCAAAAGATTTTTTTTTAATTAAAAAAAATTGTAAATAAATAAATGAAAACATTGTGGCTTTTCTTTATCCACTGGATCTGGCACCATGAGACATCTAGCTCCTCCTCAGAGTCAAAATGACCATGAAAGGTAAATGTTTTGAATCAATTCAGGATGTTGGACAGCCAGGACAACACAACTAAAGATATTTGTTTCTTTGTTTTGTTTTGTTTGAGACAGGGCCTCACTATGTAGTTGAGACTGACCTAGAACTCACTATGTACCCCAGGCTGGTCTCACAGTGATCCTCCTGCCTCGGTCTTCCAAGTGCTGGGATTACAGGCGTGTGCCACCACGCCCCGCTCTGAAAGATATTTTTGAAAGAGGACTTCCAGAACTGCTTCAGAAAGCAGCAAGTATGAATGGATAAATATGTTTGAAGCAAGAGTGAGCATTCTGAGGGGCCTAATTACAATGTGCCTTTTACTGCAGCAGGTTTTTAAAAGCTTTAGACATTTATTATATTTGGAGCACACCTCATACATGAACTAAGTTGGCTATGATGTGGCCATGTGTGACCATCTTTGTATATGCAATCTGCCCCTGACCAAAGTGTCATTATTTAGCATATGACTGCATGGAGACATTCTGAGCAGGAACTACCCAATTAAGTCCAGTGAGTTTTCAGAACCACGGATGTTTACAATAAAGCAGTGATTGCAGTTCTAAGAAACAAACTTTGAGCCACCCACAGAGGGTACACCCAGAGAATTTTTCCTTGGAGGTTCTCATTCAGTTTTGTACCTTCAATGGTGTCCACTCTATGTATGTTTGATCTGTGATCCTCCTCTGTCCCCAGATGGTGTCAGTGCCCCTCACTGCTTGCTAAGTAGTGATGTCTGGGTGTCCTACCCAAGCTACACACTCAACTTATCACAAGATGAGCTTAAAATAATCTCCTGAAAACATGTTTCCTGTGCTCCATATTTTTGTTAATGGTGTTACCACGGTCCTGGTTTTCTAAACTATTAATCTTGGTATTTTTGTTGATATTTTCTCTCTTCAAATTTCACATCTGATCCCTTCCTACATCCAGCAATTCTCCTTTTCCAATATTTTGTGCCCATTGTATCACCCATAACGCCATGTATCTGTAACTGACTTCTGTTCAAGTTTACATGCTTCCCACGGCTAAATGAATGCCCCCAAACTGGTCCCAAATGTCTCTGTTTCTCTGCTGCCACACAGTCTTCCTGCAGAACAATTTCACTCACGTCATTTTTGCTCAAAAGCCTGCAACAGCCAACTCCCTTCCATCTCATTTCTTACTAAAGTTACGGGTAAAGGAAAAAGTGAGAGAGGGAGAGAAAGATATGAGACTTCCAAGTTGAGCAGATGATGAAATAATATTCACCTGACAAGTAGGGAAGGCAGATTAAAAGTAGAATAATATACTTTTCTGCCAGTCTATGATGCCACAGAAGTGTGTCAGTAGCTACCCTGCAATCCTGAATATGCCTTGCCTGGCTGGGCCATATTCCTTCCCCTAAGAACACAGATACATTGACCTGCACAGCCTGTCCAGAGGGCTGGAAGAGAATGCTGGGGTGAGCACAGAGCCAGCCTCAGGTGGTGGCTGAAAGCCAGGGATGCACACTCATGGGTCGAATGCCAGGGAAGTGGAGCACAAGCTGGGTGGGTAGCAAGTCAGCGGGTGTCCAGGAAGCAATGCAGTTGAGTAAGAAGCCCCGCTCAGTTGATCAGGCTCAGCCCTCTCCCTTCTTCGTGAGGCTACAAAGCACTAGATCCCATCCTTATTCTTTCTTGGGTGAGGGGACTAAGGAATGTTTGGCATCAGCAGAGCAGCATGAGGGAGGTCAAGCAGGTGGGTAGCATCAAAGTGCCAGGATGAAGTCTAACAGGCTGGCTAGGCAGGCCAGTGTTTAGGATCGATCATTGGCTTCCCAGTGCTGGTGCCTTCCGTGTTGGAAAAACATGAGAAGTCAGCTTCATATGGGTGAGTAGGTTCAAGGGGTTTCCAATCTGGCAGCCCATGAGTGGATCAGATTATGTGAGTCAGAAATGGCTTGCAAAGACTCTCTGTGCGCACAAGGACAAAGGCTGTCTACAAAGTGCCAAGCCTGAAAAGCTTGCAGTTGGCAAAGGGCTGTCTGGATGGTGATGAGGGCTTCCCTTCCCCAGGCTTTGGAGAAGCTGTGATGGCTATGGGTGCCTTCCAGCTGCTTCTCACCAGGGGCTCTTATGCCAACACTGGCAGCCAGGTGCTGCTGTAGGAGAAACGTGTCCTGTGAGCTGAGGCCACAGTAGAGTAGCTGGCCACAGTGTTTATGTAGAAGTGTCAGCCTGTTCCAGGAACGCTGCCTGGGGCCGGGTGGGGTGGAACAGCCATTTCAATCATTTCCTATTCACCATCACCTACTAGCTGAGTTCCTACTATGTGCATCCTTTGCTAGGCCAGGGGAAAAGGGAAGGAAAGCAGTCCCTCCCTTCAAGGCATTCATAGTTTATTAGGAGAAACAGACCGACAAAAGGTGATTTCAGAGCCACGTGAGGGAAGCACCAGGTGGGGTAGCTAACTGACCAGGGGAATCAGTGAAAATTTCTTGGGGAAAATCATGAATAATCCACGGAACACTGAAACCATCTGTGTTCCCCAAACCCAGAAAGATCTCAGCACAGAAATTTGGTGCAAAGTCTGTATGATCCTTTGAATGTTAGAAGTTTAGGACATCCTTGGCCTTTCTTGGAGTGATTTAACCCAGCACAGCAGGCTGGGAGCTTTCAAACTGGCTGTACCATGGGAAGTCTCTGGCTAAATTGCCTTTCTGAGTGATGTGCTGCTCTACCGGTAGGTGTGGTCAGCTGGATTGCACAGCAGGAGCACCCGCTTGTTCAGGTGCCTGGGTTCACAAGCCTGTGGGACACCAAGCACTCTTGTCCCCTTTCTCCTATTTCCTATGGGCCCAGAGATAGAGACAAGATGTAGATAAAGGCACACAACTGCATGCTCTTCAACCCCAGCAAGGCTCTCTCCGGGTCCTTCCTAGCTCCCGGTCATACTCACAGAGTAGTTGCTAATCTGATAGAGCAGGGTCCAGAATATTGGATGGCTCTGAACTGGTAAAGCCTCTCAGTTACCATTCTTTAGAGGCACTTACCTAATTGCACTTTCTTCTACTTACTGTGTTGGTCTTAGAAAAGTCTTGGTCTTGAGAACCTACTGTGCTTTTGATTCCTGTTTGTATATGGGAGTAGCCCCAGGTCAGTCTTCCAGCTCAGCATCAGAATGGCCATGTCTCTCTGGCCCTGAGACATTAAAGGTCTAAATTAAATTGGCGCCTGCTCACTCCCTGGGAACTCGAACATGCGTATACTGCTCCAGATTTAGATTTAAGAAGAGGGGATTGGGAAACCTTGCTTAGACCCCAGCCACCTGATATAGTCATCTTTTCGCCAGTTTTTGCATGTGAGTTTTAGCTACTAACAACACTAGTAAAAAATTGTATTTAAAAATTCTCATCCTACTATTCCTCCTTATATTGAGGGGCAGGGGATGATTGGCAGGGCAAAATTTTAGCCTTCCTGGGTGCCTGGCTATAATACCATTATAATGTTGATAATTCCTCTGAAACTCTAACTCCAGCCTTTGATGGTCCCCTGAAAAGGGAAGCAGAGCCTTCTGCTTATGAGTGTATTGGACAAAAGCCCAAAGTCCTTGGGATCTTTCTAAGCAGATTGGCTCAGCTTTGGGAAGCAGCAATGAGCAGACAGACTGGGCAGCTCAGGGCTTGGAGAGAAAGTACCAGCCTCATCCCCAGCTCTCCAGAGGGAGCAGGCTGTGCCAGCTGCTCAGCCTGTCTGTGATGGTGATACGTTGTGTCATGAGTCTGGCGAGGTTTTCAGCTGGGAGGTCCGGGCCAACTGGTTGCCAAGAGACAGGTGTGTGTGGAAGGGGCTGGGGGAGGAAATCTGGCAAACCTTCTTTGGACTAATCTCCAAAGGGACTTTTTACTCTTGGCTGAATGAATCCTGGCCAGAAAGGTCGTGGTGAGCTGAATAATGGCCTCCAAAGATGACCATGCCTCATGCCTGAAGCCTGTGAATATGTTAAGTTCCTTGGCAAGAGGAGGTTTGCAGATGTAGTTTAGGTCATAGATCTTACAGTGAAAAGGTTATCCTGGTTTATTCATGTGGGTTCAGTGTACTCACATGGGCCTTCTGTTAGTCAGCTCTGTATGGCTGTGACAGAACACCTGAGACGAACACTTTGTAGGGAAAAGTTTATCTTGGCTCATGAGTTCAGCATTTTCTGCCCATGGTTGTTTGCACATGCACCTGAAATGGGTCCTGCCCTGGAGCCTGCAGAAGGGAACACACTGCTACTCACACCTCACTTATAGCTCGGTGAGACCCCTGTCCAGCTCCAGTGCTGTAGACTGTGAGAACACAGATGGATGCTATTTTAAACCCTGAAATTTGTGGTCATTTGTCCCAGTAGCCATAGAAATGAATATAGAGATGGAAGCTGGGGGTGTTACTAAATGAGTCTAGGATTTCAGTTCTAAGGTGTGTTTGATCATCTATACTTTTTTAAAGGGCTGGAAGATGGGATTCCTAAATTACAAATGTGATGTGTACCAGCCTCCCACAGCTCTGGTTCTAAATGGGGAACTCTGCCTCTTGTCACCCATTGTCATCATGGATGATATCCAGGCCTTCCTCTGACAGTCCTGGTCTCATTACCTGCAGACAGATGGCTTTCAGAGAGTGGTCCTTGGTCAGGAAATAGGTATGTCTAATGCAGTCAGGGACAGCATCCTCTTGAGCCCAAAGCAGAGTTGTGGCAATCAAGGATAGCATCTTATCTTTAAGGATGTGGTTCTGGACCCTGAAGACAGAGGTATCAATCAGGTTTGTCATCTTTAAGTCTTCCTGTGGACTGGGGCAGATAGAATTATGTCAACTCCCAAATCCCACATGTTCTCACTTATATGTGAATTTGAAAATTGGTATGAAAGAAATTGGTAATAAAATAGTGGTGACCAGAGCCTAAGAAAGCTGTGGGGGAGGGAAGGATTGAGAGAAGTTGGTTACTGGGTACAAACAAGGTTATTCTTGCATAGGAAAAATAACTCTGAATGTCCTATTTCACAGTAGGGTAGCCATGTCAACAATAAATTGAATATTTCAAAATAACAAATAGGATTCTGAATGTTTCCAACACAAAAAAAGACAGCTGTTGAAGATATGCCACTGGCCCTGATCTGATCATTACACACTGCACACGTGCTGACATGTCTCACGATGCCCATAAATATATGCAACTGCTATATGTTAATTAAAGATTTTTTTAAAAATATGATCACAAGGGCGGAGGATTTAGCTCAGTGGTTCTGCAGCCTGCCTTGCAAGCATAAGGTCCTAAGTTCGGTCCTGAGTTCGATCCTGGGTACAAA
>NW_022900937.1:22529374-22561781 GCF_012274545.1 Fukomys damarensis | reverse complement strand
CCCTGAAGACAGTGCTTAGAGAATGGCCATCTAGAAAGTGGCCCTTCCCAGATAGGGTCCAAACAGTAACCTGAATAACAGGGAAAAGACTAAAGGAGATTTCACTCACTATTTTTAAGCAAATGGTAAACCTGAATAAAGCTGCCTTCAATGAAAGATAAGTAAGTAGGAAAAAAAGCTCAGCATGGAACCTATGCAAAAAAAGCCATCTATTAAAAAAGGACATAGTAGATGAAAAAATGGATGAAGAGAATTCTTCTGAAGTTTTACTTAAGGAAACAGAAGAATGTCAAATCCTTGGACTGGGGAGGGCTGGAGCTCAGCCCTTTTATGCTCTGCTGGTGGTGACATAAATTGGTCTGGCCCTTGTGGAATACACAAGGATTGTAGGAATGATCGTTTCAAATGAGTACACCTTTGACCCGACAATCCCACTTCTTGTAATTTTCCCTAAGACAATAATTGCCAAAGCATGCAAAGATCAAACAGCCAGGACTTCTGTCTCAGCTTTGTTTATAATGGCGCAAAATGGTTGTGCATCAATAGAGGTAAATCATTGGTTACAGAACTTCCATGCAGTACACACTAAATGATGATGTAGATCTTTATTTGATGACATGGAAATTTGCTGATGACACATGTAATTGAGTGCAAAAAGGGGGGGGGTAATGAAACAGCATGATCCCATTTGTGCAGTATTTTAATAGGTGTACACAGAGGGATGTCTGAGGGATGTTCACCCTAACCAGTGAATTTTGCTATATTCTTTGTACATTTCTGTGTGATCTCATATTTATAATGAACACAAATCTTTAAAAAGAATAAAGCTATTTCCAAAATAAAGAAAAAACATGGTAGAAGCCTATTTAATCTGCTGGATATAATGGGACCCAGTTGACAAATTGGAAAATGTCAGTTACGGTATGGGATTATAAAAAATGACATAGGCATATGTTAAACATTTTGTTTTAATTTAAAACATAAATGAACAGTCATTCACTATCTTTTGATACAGGGATATGATAGCCTCACAAAACTAGTCTGAGTGCAGAATCCTTCTAGATTTTTCTCCATAGTATTTGCCTATATTTAATTTGATACTGACTTTAAAAACTCACTTTTACAGGCTGGGAGTGGTGGTGCATGCCTGTAATCCCAGCACTCAGGAGACTGAGGCAGGAGGATCGCTGTGAGTTCACAACCAGCCTGGGCTACATAGTGAGTTCCAGGTTGGTCTCAACTACATAGTGAGACTCTGTCTCAAAAAAACCAAAATAAATAAATAAATTAATTAATTTAAAAACTCACTTTTACCAAAGGAGTACTTACCTCCCCCAATACTTTCTCTTCCTTTCTTGTTAGATTAAGAATGGAAAGTATGAAATTTTGCTTTTTCAGTCTTCTCTTTAGTGGAGGTGGCCATGTGGCAGAATTCTGGTCAATTAGCAGTTTACTAAGGGTTTCTGGAACAATTTAGCTTTCAACTTTGCATTCAGCTGTCCATCTGCTACCAACAAGTTGTTCTTTTACTGCTATTCTGCTTCTTGTGCTCCCATCCTTCTAGCACTGGGTGTGGCTGCCTTGGCTGGAGATCATTCTGGATTCTGTGGGATCCTCCACCCACAGCCTTAATTAGGAACTGGCCTTGCATCTGCTGGGCATCACTGTAGCTTGAATGCTACTCCTGAGTGCAGCCACCTCTGCCATGCATGGTTGCCACCATTATTACATACACCCATGCTGTCATACAAAACCCATGGTATATAGCAGCAGTCAGTAGCAAAATGGAGGCAGACGGGCTCTGCCCATTGACTTGTGACACTCTGTTAGAGGATCCTGCAGTGAGTGAGGGCTGCTCATTCCCCGCTGGCTCCTTGGGTTGTCAATGAAAGAGAACTTTCTCTTTCAATTCATTCTCTTACTATAATTTGAGCCATGGGAGATTAGCTGGAGAACTATGAGCAAAGGGTCCCCTGCTCTATATGAAATTATCTTTCACTTGAAAACCCAGGCGCCACCAGGGCCAGCTTGGAAAGCTTGACTTCATGCTGAGGGCTCCCCTAGCAGGTTCTGATTCCTCATCCTAACGGAGTTCTCCAAGCTCTCCCTCCCAAGTCCTTCAGACATGGTTAGGTTTTATTAGTGAGCACACTTCGACTTGAACTGGCTCCTCTATTGCAATTTTTTTCGAGAAGAAAGGGAGAATCACAAAAAGATTTTTAACTATTTTACTCTTAAACGAATCTCATTATAAAATTAAGTACTTGACAAACATATGTTAAATGCATAACATATGCATAAAGACATAACAAAATAAAGCTCACTTGTAATCCCACTACTTGGAAATAATCATATATACTGTCTTATGATTTTAAACTCATCCATTAGATTATTAGGATCACACTGTTTGTATATTTTTATAGCCTGCTTTTTAAATGACCTATCATTACAACAGAAGCAATCTCCCTTGATACTAAAAATTATTTATAAGCAAACTTCTAATGGTTACATGATGGACAGTGATTTGTTTAAAAATCACAGAAGCTTATTTGAGTAAAATTTCTTATGGAGGTAGAGAATGTTTCCTGGAAACCAAGGGCAAAGATGCAGCCAGATTCCAGGACTAGATTATGAGCAGGGACTGGAGTCAGGAGTGGGAAACCCAAGGTGCCCCAGTTGCTTTCACATACATCTGTTTCCCTCTGTGCTTCTCCATCTTCTCTGTTTTTATATTTTGGCTTTTGCAGAAAATATACCTTTGACCTCTTCTGAATTTGCATGTCCAGGAAATCCAAAGAAAAACTAATATCTCTGAGTTCCAGTTTCAGACAGTATTTGGAAAGACACCCTGATTGGCCCAGTTTTGATCAGGTGCTGACTCTGGTTGAATCAGTAGTGGGGGAGAGGATGAGGGTCGCTCAGGAGGAATCTGGCTGCTCCTGTTTAAATGTGCACAGTGGCAGGATGAGGAGTTAAAGGTGAACAAGCTTCCAGAACACTAGGAACAGGTAGAGTCTGGTCAGGCCTTGTGCATTTCCCAGTTTACCAAACTGATATTTTGTATATCGTATTAATCCGTGCATAGAACTTGATACTGGGGTGGGGGGAAAGGTTGATGTGTTCCCTCATTCCAGTCCCCCAGAGGATACAGGTCCCAGGTCTTACCCACCCAACCACCCAAGGTGCCAGCTTATGCTTACAGACGGGCATTAGTGGGAGTGACAGAGAGAACTCTCCCAGATCAGCAGAGGCCCTGGCTGGGATTCCCTAGACCCAAGCAGGCAGACTTCTTCATGCAGCTCTCCCTCAGGGCAAAGCTTTTACTTGTCCATAACATGAGAAGCCTCTCATTTAGTAGAATTAATGGCTGGTAAATTTTAACAAAGGAGAGGAAATACATCTTTCCATCATGAATAACCAGTCTGCTGCAGGGGATAATTGTGTCAGAAATAAGGCTCGGATTTTCCAAGGAGTTGGATGGTTTTATGATCATTAATAATATTCACCGCTATGCATGTGTCAATTTTGTATTTCATGGTATGAGCAGATTGCCTAGAGGGGTCAGGAAGGCATATTTTCTAAGAGTACATGAGTCAGTAGGTCCATTATCACAGAATTTTATCTTTTTCTAAAGCATTAATTGTTGGCTACTGACTTGAAATGATCAGAAATGAAACCAAAACAAAGAACCATGTATTTAAGTCTTTCTAGGGCTTGTTCCCAAGATCTTACCAACTTATGCAGAGCTGTGAGGTTCTCTGGTTCAGTGGTCCTAGCTCAGGCCTGGGAGGAGGCAATGGTTAAGGTTGAGGTTGCTGTCTGTTCCCTCTGATTGGTAGAAATTGAGAAATATGGGAATTTCCTGCCTCCCACAGGAAGTAATCTTTCCTACAGCCCCCATCAGAGCCCCCTTCAGGCTCCAGTGCCGCAAAGGACCCCTGGCCTTATGCATGGGAGGCTGCCAGATGCAGCTTTCAGGTTCTCTCATGTCCCTGAAGAGACTGGTGGCTGAGGTAGCCAGCAAGGCAGCACTGCTGTTGGATGAGCAGCCATAAGTGTCTCCATCCACTGTGCACAAAGCCTGTCACAAGGAATCATGGTAATAACAGACCAAGTCCAAGTCATGGTTTCAGCCCTAAGAGAGCTCAGTATGTCCACGCACATCCAAAATAATGGTGCCAACTTCTTATCAGAAAAAGAGGTAGGGCCAGGGATTTAGCTCAGCAGTTCGTTGGCCTGCCTTGCAAGTGCAAGGACCCGAGTTCAATCCCTGGTACAAAAAAAAAAAAAAAGAAAAAGAAAAAAAAGAAAGAAAAAGAGGTAAAAATGATAAACAGATTGCAGTTTGCACTGGGATAGGTTGGACAGACTTGGAAGAGATTCAAACAGAGTGGGACCTGAACGGGTGGTAAAATTTCCAAAGTGGCAGGAAAACGGAAGACATTCCATGCTGGGAAGCCCAGGAAGAAGCAGGAAGATGTGACTGCTGCATGCATAGAGGATAGTGGTAGGGACAGCTGGCCATGCAGGAATCTCTCCACAGAGCAGCTCTCAGCCCCGGGAGGTGGGCAGATAACTTGTACTGAGGGCAGAAGTATTTATGACCCACTGAAGGGTATTGAGTAAAAGGGTCAAAGGCAGGGCTGATTCAGAAAGATGGGTCTGCTAGTGATATAGTGTAGGGTTAGAGAAGAGAGGGTTAAGGAACCAGACAAAGAGGTTATTAAAGGGACCCAATCCAAGAGAAATAGCAAAGACCTGGGTCATGCCCAGGGTTCCAGATGAGGAAAGGTTTCTGGTTCTGGTCAGGTCAGGAAGCCAGTGAGGGATTTGATAGGGCAGATCATTCAGGAACCCTGAGCCTGGGAGGACTGGCCTTTAGGAAGAACTGAGAGGAATCAGATGTTTACCTCATGAAAGGAAACCATTCACCAGGCATCACAGTGGCCCCTGAGCAGCTTCTAGTAGAACTTTTAGGGGTGAGCTGTCCAACCTCTTCATTGTATGTAAGGGGAAACTGAGGTCCAGGAAGTCAGGAGGGATTGTCATAGACCCCAGAGGGAATCCTATTATTCATCCCAGGGTTTTACCAGCATGGAGACTCTGGGCAAAGTGCTCAGAATACAATGATCTTCCCTTGTCTTTCCAGAACTGAGCTACCAGGGTGGATTCTGGAAAGCTGAGGCTGAGTTTGGCAGCTCAGAATCCTGTCTGCTAAGACTCATTGGTCCCAGTAGGAAAGCAATTGGCTTCTTCCTCAAATGTATGCCATGTTGTTTGGGGTAGGATTTCCCCCTCTTCCTTAGGGACACCACCTCCTCCTCCCACTTGACTTTCTGCCAGGCTTTACGCTGCAACAGGCAGCATCAGGCTTGCAGGGGCTCCAGCTCTGCTGAGCAGGACCTGGTCGATAAGCTCTCCAGACGGTGTCGCCAACCTTTGAAGGACAGTGCCTGTCCGGAGTCTTTCCAGAGGTGCCCTTGCTCAGCATTGGAGATCTGGGACTCAGACATACACTCTGGGATACCCTAGCTCACAAGAACACTCGGAACTACTGGGTATAGTCAATGTATTCATAAACCATGGATTTTAACAATAAAGACCAGAAAATTTGAGAACTGGTTTTCAACCCTGGCCACATGATGTAATCACCTGAAAATCTGCAAAAATTCTGATGCTCTAATCTTTGACATTCTGGCTTCCCTGGTCTGAGAAGTGGCCTCAGCCTCAGGATTTTTAAGACCAATGTGTAGTCAAGAGTAAAACTTCCTGAATTAGAAAGAATGAGAAGAATTAATTTGGTATTGCAAGAAATCAAAATACATTTCACCATCCCATTTCTTATTGGCACCTACAAGCCTTCTGTGGTTCTTGCTTCTCTCTGGTTCCTGTAGGGGACCATCCTTCCCATTTCTAACCTCCCCTTCCCAATTCCTCCTAGATTAATGGGGAGATGGTTTGGGTAAAAATCCCAAAAGAGTCCTCAAATCTGAAAATCTCAAAAGATCAAAATTCTAAAAATTTAGTTCTGGAAAAAATTTTTAATTGATGCTATTTATTTACATTGTAAAGAGGATTCATTTGAGAAACATACAAAAACACCAGAGAACACTTCATAGGCCACTTTACACAATAAATAGGTCATGACAACATGCATATGTTCAGGAACATAGATGCTCAGTTACACTGATGACTACACCATACAGCAGCACCATACAGCAGTTAGGAGCAGACCAACTATTCATAAAGAACTAGTTCATAAAGTGAAGCGCGTATGTATCACTGTGGTTGGTAATTATGTGCACCCAGCTTTGTAACTGTGGTTACCTGGGATACTGTCACAGACAATACACTTGTTTGTTTGTTCATTTTGGAAATAGGGTCTAGCTGTGTAGTTCAGGCTTGCTGTGAACTTACTACATAGCCCAGGCTGTCCTGGAACTCACGATACTGCTCTCTCCTCAGGCTCCCAACTGCTGGGATGATAGGCACCTGGCCTGGCTGACAGCCTGTCTTTTGATTAGATCAGTCAAACATTGCATACACCATCACCCAAAGAGCAAAATCTCAAGAAATCACATCTTCACAAAGAGAGATGGATAAAAGGACAGATATTTCTTCGTTCATGAAAAAGTTTCAACATTTTTACATGAACACAAATGCTTACACATAAAGTCAGTATTGTGATAATGCATCTTTATGCAGTCAATTTTGTTTTTAAAATGCTTAAAATGATTTAGAAGTCTTTAATAGTCTTCACACACTTTATACCTTCAGTATTGGACATATATAGCATACAAAATTGTAAAAATAATGCTTAAAATTTAAAATAGTGGTGGTGGGGAAACAAACCAAAAAGAAAATGGCATATGGAAAAGTTTGTCAGGGAGATTAATCATAGTATGTATAGGCGATTGCAAGGAGGTAGTCCAGAAGACCTAACCAATCTTCATGATCACTAACTATATATTTAAATTTTTTATTGCAATCAATAACTGCTTTATTTGTACTTTTAGGGCATGACTCTACTCAAAGAATGCATTCACATGTAATTTCTATGTGGTACTGCTCTTTCCAAAAATTCCTCAATGATTTGGCATTCAGAAGGGAGTGAGCAATCCCTATTATATTTTCCCGTTGCTCTGGGCACTCCTAAATCCACTCCTCACAGACTACTATACAGACCATAAATTTGTCAGAAATAATCCCGATGATCAAATGGCAACACTTTGTGTCCGTGTCTCCTCAACCTGAAGTGCACATAATTATTTCCAAACCAGTCAGTACCATTGAGAGCTTCTTCATGGCTGAGGAGCTGTAAATGGTGTGGGCTCTGCAGTCAGAATCCCTTGGGCAAAGTGCTTCATCTTGCCTCTCCCACTCTGTCATCTGTTAAGTGGGGGCAGTCGTGGTGCAGAGCTCAGAGGATTGGTGGGATTATTACGGGAGATATTGATTAAATGTGCTTAGTATACAGCACTGCTTTAATGACCGTTAGCTGTTGCTGCTGCTGTTGCTACTGTGACTATCACTACAGCTGTCTGTTTGCTACCATAGTAGAGAGAGAGAGGTTCTTTCACAGGTGGGGATCTGCATTAGAAGACCTGGGCCTAGTGGGCTCTAGCATGTCTTGTGTCCTGAGCCCTACATTTTAGGATTCTCCTAAGTTTATTGTTTGTTACGGTATTGGAGATTGAACCCACGGGCACTCTACCACTGAGCTAAACCTCCAGCTCTTTGGAGACAGCGTGTCACTAAGTCTGGTTTTGAACTTGAAATCTTCCTGTTTTAGTCACCCCAGTAGCTGAAATTACAGGCATGTGCCATTATGGCTAGCTTATTTCAGAGTTTCTCCTTACTCTTCCTGGGTAGTAACTTCAGGTCTCAGAGGAAGAGTTAGTTTCTCAGTTGTTTCTTCCCAAAGGTCTCTGGGTGCTCTCTGCAAATCAAATGTCCCAGTTCTCAGAGTTCTGCACACCTAAGGCATTATATAGCTTTGCCCACTAAAAGTTCTGCTGCACCTTCCCCTAGGGCTGGGGGTAAACTGTGGGCCTGACACTTTACATAACTAAGGGGCATCGTGAGGTGATCCTGACCCAACCCAGACTGAGATTTAGGTGCAGCTTTTCTCTAGAAATAAATAAATAAAAGAGCAGCAGCCACAATAGCAGCAGAACATGTAATTTTTCAAGACAGCCTGTTGGATCACCCATTACAACTCTCATCTTGAGATCCTCAACAAACCTATGAGCTTGAGAGGTGGAGCCAGCTCTACTGAAGTCTAAAATACTGCCTCAATTGTTCATTACATGGCTCACCTTAACCTATTTAAGCCACACTGACACAAGGGAAAGAGGAAAAGTTTATATCCATAAGAGCTTATTTTTAAAGTTTAGAGAAAGAGTCTTGTAATAGATAAGGACTCTTATAGATGCAATTGACAAACTCAAATCACACTGGATTAAACAAAGCCTGCAATTTATTGGCTCAATAATGATGAATGCACGGAAATCTGGTCAAGCAGGGCTGGGTCGAGGTGCTCAAATGAAGTTGCCAGTGTTGTCTGTAGCTTTTCATCTTTCTCTCTCTCTCTGCTTTCTCTGCATTGGCTTTGCTTTTAGCCTGACAGGTGCTCCTTGCCCTTTCCCTCTGCCCTCCATGGTAGACACCCTGGCTGAAACTGATTGGAGGAAATGAGTAGCATTGTGACTTTAAGGACCTTGCCTAGTTGGAATTGAGCCATAATACTGGAGAAATGGGATTGCATACCCCCAGAGGAACTGCTACTTGGGCAGCCATTTCCTAGTGGAAGCCAGAAAGGACCAGTCCCTCCACTTGGGAAGAGCTCCTCCAACCCAGGCAGTTTCTCTACACTGGCTAAAGCTTCTTCCTTGCCAGGACTACACCATTCTCCCTGCATGCCTTCCTCTTTCTTCCAACAACAAGCTTTCGCAGGACACATGGTAAAGACCACAGCTCCCAGCCTCCCTTGAAGCTAGTCATACCCATGTGACTACATTTTGGGCCAGCGAGATGTGAGCAAAAGTAATACGCCACATTGGTAGAGGGGTGGGATGGGGAGTTCTGATCTTAAAAGGATTGTGTTTCCCTCTCCCAACCCCCTCGTTCTCTCATTTTTTTCCTTTCTGGATGGGAAAGAATAACAAATGGATCCTATTCCTTGGATCCAGAGAAGAAAGCCACATATTCAGGATAACACTGGAGAAGTGGAATCACTGTGCTCATCAACCCCGTATTGCTGACAGCTGAACTTTTATGAACCAGAAAAACAAACCCCTCAAAATTTGTAGCACTTGGAAATTCCTAGACCCTTGAGATTATGATCTGGGAGGGAGCCCTGGAGGGACAGACTCAGGATTTCCGGGTAATATAAGCGCACAGAGGCCATACACTATTGGAATAGACCAAGTTCTGCTGTGCTAACAAGCAACACCAAAAAGTCTGATGCCTGTTTCTTGTTCATGCCAATCCACTTTTTCCAAGATCACGGTCACAGGAAAAGAGCGTTAGGTCTTACATCATCAATGAGCACTGCGGTCTAGAAGCGATTCGATACATTGTCATGTTCACTCACAGCCCTGGAACAGAGCTGGTCATCTGGTTCTGCCTTGCTGCTGGAAGATGGAAAAGTGTCATCCTCCTGCTGCCAAAAGAGCACACATGGGTATGGATGAGCACTACATGTCTTCCCCACAAAGAGTCTCTCCATCTATCCATCGTGTGCTGAGTACAGGGGCTGAGTGCTCAATACACAGGGCAGAAAGCCCAGAAAGAGAGAGAAGAAGGAAAGAGAAAACAACAAAGGAGAGAGAAGCATGGAAGAAATTTATAGAAAGCAATTAGACCTAGCACCTAAAGCAAGAAGCCCCCAGGGCCCAACCAGTGGTGTGCATGAGCTGACTAGCATACTAATTCACAAATGTCAGTTGCTAATATTTTAGAGATTTTGAAAGCCCGTGGTTAAACATGATGATTATTAAAAAATGAATTATATAAATTTAAAATTAAATGATATGAGAGACAATGCTTATGAATGCACAAAGCATATGGCTTCCTTAATTCTTTCTTTTTTGGGTCTCACTATGTAGTTGAGACTGACCTGGAACTCACTAAGTAGCAGCCCAGGCTGGTCTCGAACTCACAGTGATCCTCCTGCCTCAGCCTCCCCAGTGCTGGGATTACAGGCGTGTGCCAACACACTTGGCCATGGCTTCCTTAATTCTTTCTTTTTTGGGTCTCACTATGTAGTTGAGACTGACCTGGAACTCACTAAGTAGCAGCCCAGGCTGGTCTCGAACTCACAGTGATCCTCCTGCCTCAGCCTCCCCAGTGCTGGGATTACAGGCGTGTGCCAACACACTTGGCCATGGCTTCCTTAATTCTTACTGAAGTTTGCTATTATCTATGACCCTGAGGTTATTTCCAGCTGTTATAGGATAGTGAACTCTCTTCCCAACTTTGTGTCCAGCAGTGTGACTTGCCAGCTGGTGGGAGTATTTATTCCAATGGAAACCAGCAAATGCTACAAATCAGGGCTTTTGTCCCTTAGAGAGCAGGTGGTTGAACATTTATCAGTCTCAGAATGGCCTTCCTCTCCCAGTACATCTAAACTGGGAGTTGCAAGGAAGCCTGTAAGTGTGGACTGACTGCTTCAGAGCAGGGCTGGGCCACGAAATTTCCATTTGTCAGTGGTGACTGGTTGAGAGCAGGGAGTTTAAGGAGTATTGATGGGTGAGCACTTCCATTTGGAGTTCCTATGGGAATGGGCTGCAGGGTCAGCAGCCCTAAATCATCGCACTTTGCAAGGACAGACAGCCCCTTCCATTTCGGCAGAGCTTGGCCTGTACTCAGAAGCCTACACCATTGTTCAGTTCCAAGGAGCCAAGGGCTGGTGCTGAATAGTAATAATCACCTGCCAGGAGCCCATTGACCAGGAGGGCTGCCTGCTGCCTGTAGCTCCTGGTAACAAGGAGGCCTTTCTGGGAGCCATCCTTGGGCTGGCTCCACTGCGACATGGAGCCCCTCTTCCTCTGGAAGCATTTTTACTGGGTCTTGAAGACAGTAGCTGCCAGAACTGAAGCCAAGGCTGGCAACATGAACTGTGAGGGCTGAGTTTATTTGGCCAACTCCGAATTGAGCTGTGTGTGCATGAGGATTGCTTTTATAGCTGCTATAAAAATTCTCCTACAGTCCTGCTTCACTCTCCCCCAAAGCCCTGGGCCCTCTCTCCTCCCCCTCTGTACCTAGCTCAGCCATTACTGGCCACTTACCCTCCAGCGTTCAGGGCCCCTTTTAAAGCACTATTAGATGTCTGGATGGTTTATGGATCTCTGGGCTTCTGACTCCATGTACTGCATTATTCTAAAAGCTGGACCATCAGACACAATTGCAGAGGGGAAAGTCGGAGGGGCCAGCGTGTGAGTTTACTTTTTAATGCATGAATGTATTACACCAAATGGATGGAAATGCTGTGCTAGCAATTTTTACTACTTTGTAGGTTTCTGGTTTTTAAAAATCAATTAGTATGTTTTTAGTTCTATTAACCTTGCGATCTTCAGTATTTCAGAATCTTCCTCTTCTAGTGGACAATCAAATTTGCTCAAGCCTCTATCCCATGTACCATGGAAAATTTACTGCCTTCCTCAGGATTCCTGCAGGATCCCAAGGGGATCATATTCACCTGGTTACCTCAAATTTCTCATTTCTCGGAATTGTTGATCTTTGGTCACCTGCACTTTGAGTAAACAGATTCAAATTCATTTTCTAAAGCTCCATGAGCATAAGATTTTCTATGTAATATATTTGTTCTATAGGTCTGGACATTGCTTAGAGGTCTGTAGTATGGTACCAAGCTGGAAACAGTCCATGGTGAAATTTTAGGCCTCTCAGATCTTACTGGCTTGGCCCATAGACCATGGTGCCATCCACAGACCCAGATACATGGCCACTCATTGTCTTGCTTTATGCCTTACTCGTGAGCTATCAAGATTGCTCAAGACCTCAAGGTCATATGCATATCATCACAGAGGCCCAGACCTGAGTATCTCTGAGAAACTGTTCCCATCCACCCTAAAAAAAAAAAAATGACCTTACCTCCTAACTGCTCTATATTGCGCCAACCTGTTTTCCTTTTTAAATGAGATTTATAAGCACCTAATGACTAATGTGCTCAATGTGTCTCCTAACTAGGAGTCAGACAACGCAACAGCACAGTGTTTGGCTGTTGTACTCCCTCTTGTGACCCCAGAGCTTGTCATCTAGAAAGTAGTGGAGGATAAATATGGAAGAGAGGGGGTAACAATTAACACCCACCTCATTCTACTGAGTTCTAGGAGGACTCTGATCAGGATCACCCACCAACAGTAAAACGGATCCATATGCCAGAGATACTGTGGGTACACATGCTGACTAACTCAGATGGGGAACACTGGGGAAAATAGGAGAGGCTGAAATAATCAGAACTTGCATTATTTTTCACATGTTCATTGTTGAACACATGAAATTTTGAAAACTGGTATACACGATGATCCGGTTCTACCCATGGCTGGCCTTGGTGTTGGTGACACCGGTCTTAGCCTCAACTGGAAGCAGAACACTGAGTGGGTGTGGCCCAACTGTGAATTCCCAAATTCAGTGAAAAGACAAGGACAGGGTTGAGGAAACCTTGGAGCTTTCCCTCGGACTCCTGTTTTATTTTGTTTTGTTTTTCCCAAACTAACAACAGTCACCAAAAGACAAAACCAACTGAACAACCAAAAGTCCTAAATAAAAGAAGAAATCAACTAAATCTTTTTCCTTCTCCAAGCTCCCACCATAGCGTATCCTCACCCTCGCCATAGGCCTTGGTGTGTGTGAGACCCCAGAAGTGCCCGGGGAATGCAGACCCCCCTTGCAATCCCCTCCCCTGCCCCTGGGAAGTGCAGCTCTTCTTCTCCAAGACTTCTTTCAAGGAGCAGCTCTCTTCCTGGTCTGTCTTGGGGGTTTCCTCTGTGAAAGGAAAGATTCTGTTTCTCACTGGAGCCTGACATTCAAGCCAAAGGCAAGAGATATGAGGCACCACAAATGAATGGCAGTTGCCCCTCTGAGCTTTGTAAATTCCATATCCCCCCCGCCCCTTGTTTCACAGCTATGGGCCTCTACTTAGGCCTTGGCTGCCTAAAATGAAAACTTTTCATCAGGACGGAAGCTGGGCCTCACTGCTCTGCTGTGTGTGGGCTGCAGAACCAAGTGGAACATTTTAGGGTGTTGCAAGAGTCCCATTTGAATGGCAAGCACAGTCACCCTCACCTTTTCACTTTTTTAAAAATAAGTAACTTTTGAGGCCATAATTGATCCCATTGGTATTTAATGTATTGATTGATTTAGGTCAAGAGAAATAATTTTAGTTGAATTCATCCAGTGGACTTTTGAGATATGGGAAGAAGGAAAATAAATCTCTGTTACCAGAGAGATTCTGAATGCAAACACAAACACACATGTACACACACATATACACACACAAACATGTATATGTACACACAAGTGAAAGCACACAACTGTAGCAAGTTAGATACATAAAGAAAACTCATTCTTTAAGCTGTGAGGATGTTATTTAAGATAATAGAAGTGGAAGAAATTTAAATATACAATTTTAAACTTCTTCCCACAGGATAAAGTCTACTAAAATAAAGACCTGAAAATTGGCCTTTTGCTCAACAGCTCGTTGGTGAAGACTCGCTATGTGCACAATTAGGTACTATTTCTACGGGAAGACAGAAAATATGGGCCCAAACTAGCTTGGATGAAATCCTGGGGCTAAGACAAAGAGCTGAAGCAGACACAACATAGGAGGTCAGTAGTAGAAGGAAAATGAACCAAGGAGACATTTGCAGGGCAAATGACCAGAAATCTCCTGACCAAATGGAGTAAAAAAAAAAAAAAAAAAAAAAAAAAAAAAAAAAAAAAAAAAAAAAATACTGAGTGTTTATGATAGAGTATCATCAACTGATGAGAGAAAAATCAAAATCTACAACAAATATGTGTTGAATGAATGAATACGCAAAGAACCGGCTTGCTGGGATGGGCCGTTTTCTGAGACAGACAAATATGATTCCTTTGAAAGATGACATGGAGACCCTGACACCTGCACCTTTCTCTAACTACTCACAAAACTATTCTTTCCAGCCATTAAAAGAAATGACGATAATCTGTGGGAGGAATTGGAGGGAGGAATCTCAGCAGTTAACAAAAAGTCCCAGCTGGGCTGGGGATTTAGCTCAGTGGTTCCCCTGCCTGCAAGGTACCAAGTTTGATCCCTGATACCAAAAACAGAAAAAAAAAGAAAAAGTCCCATCTGGGCAGCTGTGTACCATCTCCTCTTTGAACAAGAGGACAACACTGCTGAAAAGCAAAGCTGTGGGAAGGCAGCTCTGCCACGTTCTGGGTCATAGAAATTCACTTCTTGCACCCAGTGCCTGCTTTAGGCTTAAGTTACGTAGACAGCCTTGTCTGATCTGACAGCTGAGCCATCTACTATCTGAAGGCAATTGCCCAGCATGTGACAGTTTTGTGACTTCGTATTATCTAGTCCTTTCTTCTGTGTTTTCTGCTCATAATGAATTAGCAAACTACAGACCTGCCTGAGGCTTCTGTATCCAATGACCGCAAACTCGGTGGCTTAACACAAGAAAAAAATGTTTCTTCTACAGTTCTAGAGGCCCAAAGTCCAAAATGCAAGGTGTCAGCAGGCTGCACTCCCTCTGAAACTCCAGAAGATAATCACTCCTGGTCTATTGCAGCTCCTGGAGGCGGCCAGACATCCTGGGTGTTCCTTGGCTTGTGGCCCTAGCACTCCAATTTCTTCTTCTGTCTCCACATTACCTGCTACTCTTCTCTCTGTCTCCCTCTCTCCCCTGTGTGTCTATTAAATGGATACTTGCCTTAGATTTGGGGCTCACCTGAGTACTAAACAATGAGCTCCTCAGTTGGAGATCTTAAGCTTAAATATATTGACAAAGATGTTGTTTCCATTGGTCACACTGGCAGACTCCAGGGATTAGGATGCAAACTTTTCTGGGGGACCTTGCGCGTCCAACCATAGATGCCAGCGTGGAATTGCCCACGGTGCTGGGAAACTTTGCCCACGGTGCTGGGAAACCTTACAAAGGAACTAATCTTGAGCAAATGTCATGGAAAACATGCTTGAGAGAAGAGAATGCAGCGGAAGTCCTCTAGAGATTAGAAGAGTACGGTTCCAAATTTAAGCGACAGGACAGGGGTCACGTTTTAAAGTACATTTAGGCCTTTTCTTAGGCTTCCTGCACAACTTTGAACCTTTCAAATGCCTGCTAAATAAAATCAGAACTATCCCAGCTTGACTGAAAGTCACGGTCACTTAACTATGAAATCATTTCAACCCCACCTACCCTCCCTCCCCTAACCCGGGCTCACGCAGGGAAAGATTTAGCAGCTTGTGGGTTTTTGAAACGTCAGAGGCCCTGTTCTTCTTGAGAATAGGTGTGTAGTTGGGGGTGAGCAAAGGCACTTCATGCAGTATTAGGCAGAGGCACTAAAGAGAAGCTGATGGGAGAAGAATTAATTACAGTTTAACAATAATAATAAAAAGCAAAGCAAGAGATGGAAATCAAATAGCCAAGGGAACAAATGGGTTTCCCGGAAGAATGGTGTCTATTCACCGTGGAAAATTTATATGTAGAATAAATGCTTGGGAATTGGAACACAGAAAAGACGGTCAGAGGCCTGCAGAGGCTCCAAGAGGTGGGGGCTGCTTTTCATTGAATTGTCTCATTAGCTGGCTGGAGGGGTAAATAAATTCTTCCAGTGTCTTTGTTGTCTGACAAGACAGAAAGCAAAATGGATCTGGGGGGGCGGGGGAGGCGCGGTCTCGGGGAGCAGGAGGTGACCCTGACAGCCCTTGGAGCCCGGGGAAGGGCCAGGACAGAGCTCCCAGTGGGAAAGAGCAGCAATGGCAGCGTCTGTTTCCTTTCAGGGCAGCTGCAGCAGCTGGGGGCTGAGGTGGGGGCCGGCAAGGGGCAGACTCCTCTCCTTGTCCCCACAGCTGACGGTCTGGAGCCTCAAAGCCTTCCTCGGGGTGCACTCGGCTACCCTCTTCCCCTCCCAGACCCCTCTCGGTGCCCTGCTGGGAGTGTCCACCACGTGCTTTATGTGAAACTTGGTACAAGGCGTGGAAGGACTAACGTTTGTGAATAATTAATATTTTTTAAAATAAGAGAATGCTGAGAAGATGGTGGTACTGACAATAGAGTTGCTTTGAACAAAGTAACAGCTTTGTTGATATGTAATTCACATACTCTACGACACAATTCAGTGGTTTTTAGTGTAATCACAGCTTTGGGCAATCATCACCAAAATCAATTGAAAACATTTTCATCACCCCAAAAGGAAACCGGGGCCCCGTTAATAGTCCCCATCTCCTTTATACCCCTTAGCCCTAGACAGCCACTAATCTACTTTCTGTCTCTATAAAATTATCTATTTGGGATTCCATATAAATGGATCATACAGTATTTGCTCTTTTGTGTCTGCCTTATTAAATTTAGCATAATGTTTGTGCTGTAAAGTATGTCAGGATCTCATTTGTTTAGCCAGGCATTGTGGTGCACACCTATCTATAATCCCAGCACTCTGGGAAGCTGAGGGAGGAGGGTCATAAATTATACTCAACCTGGACAGTTTAGCAACTTAGCAAGACCTTGTCTCAGAATGTTAAAAAAAAAATAAAAAAGAAATCTTTTTTAAAGAACTGAGGATGTAGCTTGGTGCAAAAGCCCTGGGTTTAATCCCATGTACTGCCAATGAATGAATGAATGAAAAAATGTATTCCTTTTGAAGTCTGAGCAACATTCCATTGTATGTATATACTACATCTTATTCATTCATTCATCCTTTACTGAATATTTAGGCTGTTTCTATCTCTCAGCTGTTATGAATAAGGTCTCTACAAATATTTGGGTGTAGATGCTTGGGTTGACGTGTATTTTGGGTTCTCTTTGGTATATATCCAGGAGTGGGACTTCGGGGTCATATGGTAAATCCGTTTCCATTCTGAGAAACGGCCAGACCTTTCCAAAACAGAAGTAGCCTAACTTTTGAACTTCCCAATTTCTTCCATAAAAACACAATTTTTAAAAATTACAGTCATCTCTACTGGGCTGCTAGAAACAAGGTCTGCAACAACCAGGCCCCACACTAGCCCTCTGTGGCAGATGCCTTGAGGGCATCTACATCCTCAGCCTACAAAGAGACTAGGTGACAAGGTGTAGCCACAACTCTGAAGTATGAGTAGGTGGGTACAAGCTCCTGACACCAGTGAGAAGCCTGTGGTTTTGACAATTGTGTGGGAGGAAGAGAAGAAAAGGAAATAAACTCTGGTGGCTCAGAAAACCAAGAACCCACAAATTGCCCTGGGAATCTTGGCAGCCCAAGCTAAGCCTATCAAGCAAAAGCTGAGGAAGATTCACAGGGTCCAGTCTGCAGGGGCACCTGAGGAGGGTGCAAGGGCCTGGGGCACTCTCGGCTTTCTGTGTTTTTAAACAAGGCCAACTTTGTTTCAGGATAAAGTTCTGCAGTGAAATAGACTTGCTTGGAGCAGAATTTAAACTGGGTATCACAGGGAGGGACATCTGGAGGACGAAAGAGGAAGAAGAAGAAAACGATTCAAGCAGGATATAGTGGCACATGACTATAATCCCAGCACTCGGGAGGCTGAGGCAGGAGGATCACTGGCAATATGAGGCCAGCTTGGGCTACATAGTGAATTCAAGGCCAGCTTTAACTTCATAAAACAAATAAAAAGGGGTCAGGGATTTAGTTCAGTGGCACTATGCCTGCCTGGCAAGTGCAAGGCCCTGAGTTCGATCCCCAGAACCAAAAATAAAAAGGAGAAAGAAAAATAATTCAGATAAAAGTGACAGAAGAGCAAGGGGACCTATCAGAGAATATTTGGCCATATATAGATATTCTTAAATCATTTTGTCAAAATAGCATAAGGAAAACTGAGTGTGAATCTAGGAAAGTTGTCTTAATCTACCTTTCTTTGCGAAAAGAATAAAAAAATTCCCCTCATTAAAACTGAGCAAGATGTGATATGCATATATACCAATTCCCTGTGATGAATGTTTTTATTATGCATCTCAAATATAGACTAATAAAAATCTTTTAAAATGAGCAACAGAAAAAGATCAGGAACAAAACCCACCCAAAGTCACTATAAGAAGAAAGAAAATAAGGGACTGAATAATGTCTTTATAGACAGAAAGGCTCACTAGAAAGACATGCCCATTAAACAGATCAAACCTATAACCTAATATATTAATTTAAAGGAAACTATGAAAAATGATAATGTATGCAAGAATGGCATAACAAGATTAGAAGAACTTAGGAAGACATTTAAGAAAAAATTCAAAAAGAAGAAAGAAAAGGAAATAAAAACTGTCATTTCAGAAATGAAGACTGAAATGGAAGGTATATGTTCCAATTATCCCCTGCTGCCTAATGCACCGGCCCATAATGTCGTGGTATAAATCACTGGCCTCCGTGCCGTGCATATGGACTCTGAGCCCCAGCTCGGATAATGTGATGCTGAGGTTGGGATGGCTGGGATTAGAAGACGGGCTTCCAAGATGGCGTCTTCAGTTATGCATCTGACACGGGGGCTAGGGTAGCCGAGGAAAGTCTACGGGCACTGAGAGTCGGAGGCCGACAAGTGGGCCTATCTAGCATATCATTCTCATTGTCAGGCTTTGTGCACAGTGGCTCGGGTTCCTAAGGATGAGTGTTCCAGAGACCAGAATGGGCCAACTTGGCCTTCAATGCCCTAACCTTGGATATCTTGTAGTGTTACTTCCACAGCAGGCTGTTAATGTAGTTGTGGCCCCACCCAGATTTAAAAGCAGGGGCACTGCCTCCACCTCTTTTTGGTTCAGGGGGATTTGTTTTTTTGTTTTCAGTCCTGAGAATTGAATCTAGGTCCTTGCACATGCTGGGCAAGCACCCTGCCACTGAGCTACATCCCCAGTCCTTTCTATTTTTCACTTTAAAACAGGGTCTTGTTAAATTGCCCAGTGTAGGTTCAAACATGTGATATTCCTGTCTCAGCCTCCTGAGTAGCTAGGATGACAAGCCTATACCACCATTCACAGCTTGACTCTACTTCTTGATAGGAAAGGTATCAAAGAATTTTTGTCCATTTCCTCAGCTTTATGAAGTATAATTTGTATATAATAAAATTCACTCATTATAATTATGCAGTTTGGCAATTATATACAATCTTATAACCACTCGTCAAGATACAGAACACGTCCCTCACTCTTAAATGTTTTCTAATGCCTCTTTGTGATCATGTTTTAGGCCACCACAGAACAAAAACCGTCAGGTCCAAATGATTTTTTTTTTCATTTTAGTGTTTTGAAACAGACTCTTCCAGACTGGCCTTGAACTCACTATGTAGCCTGGGCTGGCCTCAGGTTTGTGGAAATCCTCCTGCCTCAGCCCTTCAAGTGCTAGGATTGTAGGCATGTGCCACCATGCCTGGCTAAGTCCAAATGATTTCACTTGGGATTTCCACCAAATATTTAAAAATTAGATAACCCAGCATTACCTAAACTATTTTGGAGTATAATATAGAAAGGAAAATTCCAAATTCAGTTTGTGAAATAGCTATAACTTAATCCCAAAATCTGACAAAGATCAATCTAGAAAACTGCATACCAAAGTCATTTGTAGATTTCATTGCAAAATTCTAGATTATTTCTATTTGCAAATAGTGCAATCCTATATCTCCCAAACCCAAAGAAACAAACAGGAAAGCTACTATGGATGAAAAGTAAATTCTGTGTAGCAGCAAATGATACAACTATCCTTCAAAAATCTATAGCATTTGGGGCTGGGGATTCAGCTCAGTGGTTCTACTGCCTGCTTCGCAAGTGCAGGATCCCAAGTTCAATTCCCAGTACCCTGCTATAGTATTCACATGTACAAATCAAACCAACTAGAAGAAGCCACAATGGAAGGAAATATTCAATCTATGGTAACAAAAAGAAAAGAAAATACCTAGGTATAAATACCTAGGTATAAATTTAGGAAGAAATATCTAAAATCTACATGAGGAAAATAACACTCCTGCGAGACTCAAAACTCAAAAGTAGACCAGAAAAGGGCTGGGGATTTAGCTCAGTGGCACCACGCCTGCCTCGAAAACATAAGGTCCTGAGTTTGATTCCTGGTAACAAAAGCAAACAAACAAAAAAAGTAGACAAGAGGGAAGAAAAGAAGAGCTTGTGTCCTACCTGAGAGGTAAGGGAGTGTGGTAGGCATATGCCCAGGGCTGATGAGGGCTAGAGGTGTGAAGGTTCATTCTCTGTGCCTTCTCCCAGATGTCCCTGCCTGAGCAGAACAACCTCCCACACCTGGTCAAAACCCTCACAGCAGACAGCGTGGGATCCTTACAGCCAAAGAGGCAGCGCACCTGGTGTGAAGGTGCAGGTGCTGATGGGTGGGTTAGTGCCTGGTAGCATCGCCTGTGAGTGCCATCCTTACTACTCAGATGAAAGCGGGCACGGGGGTTTAACTTGTGGCTTCACAGCAATATAAAAAAATCCCTCACTAATCACCTTTGGAGAATGCTAGAGAATCAACTCAATATTTTGACCAGAAGGAAAAAGTTATAGCTTTTGTCCAATCCTTCCTCTCTGATCTGCACCTCATGTAATCAGAGAGCTGGGGAGAGAGGGTTTCAGCATAAAAGCATTCCTGCCAGTAAGCAAAGAGGAAAGATTGAATTAGAATGCCATCCATCTACCACCTTCTAATGATTGCAACCATTTCTATAAGAGAGACGCGAGGGCCCTGGAAAGAAGTGCTCTGTGTTACCTGTGTAGTCCTTCCCCTGAAACAAATCTCATTTTGAGCAAGCTTCTATTACTAATTTATGGGAAATGCGGGGAAGACAGAACATGTCATACAACATATGAGGATTCAATCAGCAAAATCCAAATTGAAAAATCCTACAGCAGTGCTGTCCAGTACAACAGTAATGGGAACCACATATGTAACTAATTCAAAATCTTCCGGGAGGGCTGAGATGTGCTTAAAGGTAAAGCACTTGCCTAGCACAAGAGGCCCTGATTTGATCCCCAGCACTGCAATAAGTAAAGAAATAAGCAAATTTTTCTAGCCACCACATTTAAAAAAGTAAAAAGAAGCAGATGAAATTATTTTAATATGTTTTGACACAAGAAATCCAAAATGTTACCATTTCCTCATGTAATCAATACAAAATCAGTAATGAGATACCCTGCCTTCTTTTGATACTAATCTTTAAAATCGTTGTGTATTTCACACTGAAAGCTCATCTTATTTTGAATACTAAATTTTCATCCGAAGTACTTAACCTGTTCTTAGATTTCATAAAATCAACAGTTGAAAAAGTAGATTCATATACCAGCTTACTCCAGATTTTCAAGTTTTCCAATAACTGAGTCAAGTATCAGTCTTTTAAATTTAAGTGGATATTAATTTAAATGAAATTTAAAATTTCATTTTTCAGCCCTGCTAACCGCTTTTCAAATGTTCACTGGTCAAGTGTGTACTATACTGGACAATGCAACTTTATAGGACTTTTTTTTTTTCAACCAAAAGTTATAAAAAGAAAATAAATATAGAGAGGGAACCTGCAAAACAGTATCGGCTCATTTTTTGTGGACCTTATTTGGATCTAGATTCAAAACAAACTATTTAAACAACAACAAAGAAGTCTAGGGGATAGCCGTTTCCAGATAATCCAGGAAGAGAGTAACAATTTGGGGTTTTGGTAAAATAATACTTGTATTGAAAATTATCAAAATTGAATAATAGTGCACTGGAATTCTTGTACAGTCATATTCCTCAGGGAGTCTCTTCCAAGACCCTCAAAGATATCAAAACCCGGGGTGCTTAATTCCCTGATACAGAATGGCAAAGTCTTGGCCTGTAATCTATGCATATCCTCTTGTGTACTACATTCAAATCATCTCTAGGTTACTTACAATACCTAATACAAAGTAATTACTATCTAAATAGTTGTTATACTGCTTAAAGATTTGTAACAAGAAAAAGTTCGTGTATGTGTAGTACAAACACGGTTTTTCTTTTGAGACAGGTTCTCACTAGAGTGCTAAATTGCCCAGGCCGGGCTCTAACTTTCAGTCTTCCTGTGTTAGCCTCCCAGAGCGCATCAGCACACCTAGCAATACAGACATAAATTTTTGAAAATATTTTTGATCTGTGGTTGGTTGTATCTGTAAATGTAAACCCCATGGATACTAAGGGATATTTGTCCTTTTTAATCTGCTTTTCTTAAGTGGATATGTTGGCCAGTAACACCAGCACATGTGAGTTCTGAGGCAGGAGGACCACTGTGAGTTTGAGACCAGCCAGAGCTACATAATGACTTCAAGGCCAGCCTAGATAACAGAGCAAGACCCTGTCTCAAAGAACAAAGACAAAAAAAAACAAAAAACTTTTACTTATGTTTGAAATGTTCTATAGTACCAAAAATTGTGTGTGTGTGTGTGTGTGTGTGTGTGTGTGTGTGTGTGTGTGTTTGTTTGTGTGGGGGGTGTGGAATAAGAGTGAATTGAAGGTTCTCCATAATAGCATTTAGATCTAATTTCTATAGTACCAAAAATTGTGTGTGTGTGTGTGTGTGTGTTTGTGTGGGGGGTGTGGAATAAGAGTGAATTGAAGGTTCTCCATAATAGCATTTAGATCTATGTTTTGGGGGTGAAAATGAAGTGTTCCCAAGGTGATATGTGACATACAGCTGTACCATACATGCAGATCATCTGTCACATTTACTGGGTCTCTGTCCTTTTGCCATCTGATTTTTTTCCCCTCTGAGCACAATAGATGGTGGGCATATTTTCATTTTTGTGATGGAGACCTACCTTGCAGTTCGGATGGCCACAACCTCCCACCGTATAGATGTATCACTTATTTTAATCCGCTACTGGTTGAAATTTGACTTGTTTCCAAACATTCACAAATGTAAACAAGAGTTGTGACGAGCAGTTTTTCCTCAGACATCCTTTTGCATCAAGTGCTTGTTTTCTAAGGAAGAGTTCCAAGCAGCGGAACCATCATCACAGAATGTAAAAGCAGCTCTTTCAGAGAAGGAAGCCCATGAGCAGTTTGACATCCTTTTGCATCAAGTGCTTGTTTTCTAAGGAAGAGTTCCAAGCAGCGGAACCATCATCACAGAATGTAAAAGCAGCTCTTTCAGAGAAGGAAGCCCTGGACACCAGCCCTGGGCCTGGGGCCAAGTAATTTGTGGTTGCTGCGGGCTCCAGGTATTTGGTCCTGTGGCCCCAGGATGCTGGGCTGCCCTGCTCTGGGAGGAGATTTTGAAATCCAGGAACGGGAATTTGTGAGCAAACTGCTAGCTGATGCTGACACAGGTGTCAGGGACCCCACTGGTAAGCAAGCACTTGTCAACCCCATCTCCTCACCAGTGTCTCCGGAGAGATTCTGAAAAAGAACTTAGCCCTGCTACAACCCTAAAGTTTTTTGTTTTTCTTTTCTTTTCTTTAATTTGTATTGCATGGGATTTAACCCAGGGCTTTGAGCGTGCTAGGCAAGCACTCCACCAATGAACAGCATTCCCAACCTTGATGCTAGAGTTCTTTCAGTAAATCTGGGATCAAGCAAATATGCAAATATACTGAAGATGCTAATGCAAATATGAAATTGTACCAGGACACATGATAGGTTTTCCCTTGGTGCGTTCTTTCACCATCCCCCACTTTTACATTTTTTTCCCACTTTTACATTTTTATGTGTCCCCTTCCTCTTCCTCTCCTAGCATCTTCCCCCTCCTCCATCCCAGGCAACCTCATTGTTAAACTTAATTATGAATACAATTTTCTCTATGCTAATTTAGCATATACAAAAACACTATTTATTATATATGTAAATCACCCAGGGCTCTTAATAAGCAAGCAGCACAGACAAATTCTGGTTGTTTTCAACAGAAAGCAAAAATCTCCAAAAGATAGAGTAGTTAACAGATTCTGTGCATGGGCTAGAGAAACCCTGCAGGCTGCACAGCCAGGGCACTGCCCAGTCCTGCCCAGGGCAGGTCGTGGGAACTCAGCTTTGTCACAGTGGGTCTCAGGGTTTTGACCCCAGAGACCCAAAGCTTGTCCCTACCTGCAGTAGACAGCCACCTCTTCCCAAGTCTGAGGCTGCCAAGATGTGGCACGTGACAGCTTTATTAAGTGACTGGTGATGCTGTGGAGAGGTTCCAGGGAGACCTGAGCCTTTGGGTGCTGGGAAGAGCTGGCCTGCTGAACAGCTCCCTGGCTTGGAAGAATGGATCAGGCTACAGGTCTTAGATCTGTGGCTTTGGCCACACTTTTCTGCAGCGTTCCCCTACATTCGGTTTGAGGTACCCAAGGACTCACAGCTATTATATCTGTCATTTTCTTACCTGGATTTTCTGACCCTAGAAGCAACATAAATCATGGGCATTTGGCTACTGCTGGCCTTTGCTGGATCAATGCTGGGATGGGGGGGCAGGGTTAATGGGAAAGAAATTTCAGTATGCAATTATTAGAAGATGAAAATCCTAGCAGAAAAAAAAATGTGTTATGTTTGCAATGTCCTTTGGGGGTACTACAGGATAATAATTCTTTGGCAGAGGTGCAGGGTATTTCTATATGATGAATTTGTAACAACTAAGTCCAAGTTTCTTACAAGATGTTCAGGAACACAGAGGAATCCTTTTAGGTCATCCAGGAAGCAGACATCAAGACAGAGTTAGCAGGGCAAGAGATTTATTCAGTGGTGCCTGGAAAGAATCAAGTGGAGAGGGAGGAACAAAGAGCAAGAAAGCCAATCGGTTGCCACACAAGATTGGCACTAGTGGACGAAGAGAAAAGGAAGAGGGATTGAATGGGAAGAGTTCAGACTCTGGGCAGGTTTGAGAAAGTCTCTGTTATCCCAAGCAGACTCCCACCTGGGGCAGGAAATGTGGGAACCAGTGGCCGCCATGTTTTCCTTGGCTGGGGCCACGCAGAAGGGGTATGGTGGTTGGTTTAAAGGTGGCTGTGCACCCAAGGTACTGCAGCTGGAGAGTGTCAGTAACTGTGCCCCTCCTAGCAGATGTCATGCTCTTTCTTGAAGAGGAATGCAAGTGCCTCACCTCCAGGGCCACCACAAACAGGTCTGAGTAACATTTCCAGTGACTTGTTCAGAATTTTCTAAATTACAGCAATACATCTCTATCACAATGACTTTCAGCATGTAGAAAAATATAAAAAAGAAAAAAAAAGATTGCTGTTATCTCACTGGGTACAGTATTTTTGTAAATGCTATTTTTATTTTGAAGTAGGACCGTGCAGTATATACTGTTTTAAACCTTTTTGTACTGAAAGTGAAAACATAGTTATACTCTATTAAGTTCCATGGATCTGTTTTCTAATGGCTGACTAGTATTCCTTCGTATGAATGAACCACGACCTGTTTAAGTGGTCCCCGTGGTTCAACATTTTGGATGGTTCAGCTTCTCTGTAACTACACATGTCACTGCAGTGAGAGTCTTGGTACCTGTATTCTGTTCTTGGAGGTCTCCAGGCCTCCTGAGCCTGCCTCCATGGCTGTCTCTTGAGCTGTGTTGTCTTGACAATGAAGACGTTGTCCTACACTTGGGTTCCCCTGAAATGTTAACAAAGGGTGCAGAGATGCAAATGGAAGGATCCTGGTGGTTCTGAGTGTCCTGGTGGAACAAAGAATCAGGTCTGGCACCATGGCTTAGAGAAACCAGAATCCTTTCCACCTGGTGCAATCCTACCAAGAATTGTGGGTTATTTTTTATTTCTTTTTATATCTACCTGCTGTTTTATGAGATTTAAAGTCCAACTCCGAAGAGGAGAAGTGAGGGAAGAAAATCCTCATAATCAAGGGCCTTTGCTAGAGGTGCATCACTATAAGAGTGACTTTCCCCAGCCTTACCTGGGAACAGCCTCTATCTAAAACCAGCATGAATAATCATAGTATCTTCAGTTTCCATGGTGACTCTCAGGGTTGGTTTCTACAAGGAGCCCAGAAATTGTAGTCTACCCCTCAAGCCCGCTCTAGCACAGGGATGGAACCTCTGGGAGAGCCCCTGGTAAAGAAAGAGATTAGAACTGAAATGCATGGGAAGTTGGAGATTAGGAGTTAAAGGAGAGAGAAAGAAAATACAAACTAGACTCTAGTGTTCTTTCAAGTGCCATTTTGCCAGGCTAATATTTTTCATCTCAGTCAAAGTAGAAGTTTTTCCTTGCCCTTCTCCCTGCGATGAGAGTTTTAAGGCATAGGTAGTGTCAAGTGGGAGAGTTCCTACTGGTTCTGTCTTTGTTGTACGTCGGCCCCTGACATCTGCGGAGCTGACATGGTGTCTACTGACCCTGTACAGATGCTCACTGAGACCCCATCTGCCAGGCAGGCCGCCACCCAGGCCAGTCACTCTGCAGCCTTCCCTTCCTGGGTTTCCTAAGTTTTCTCCTTAAACATGTAATACTTTTGAAATTAGAAAACGTTACTAAGAAATTATTGTTAAAATGTGTCTACTGCTGCCTTATGTTGCTTTTCTGTCTTAGAAGTGTGGTAGGACAGAAGTACGGTGAGACCTGAGGTGGGAAGTGCTCAGGATTGGAAAAAAGCTCCAAGAAACATCAACCCTTGAGAGCAAAACTGGGACAAGTGGGCCTGTAAGAGATGCAAAACGAACCCGCCCAAAAGTGGGGTCGGCAAAACTCTGCTTCCAAGGAGGATCCGGAGTTTTTGTGCAGGAAGATGTCTGGAGTGTGACAAAGTGCAAGCAAACTGCCCCATTCTGCTTTGTGGCTCTGACGGCCACCGTACAGTTGTGTTGCAGGGCCAAGAACCACATGGGTACGGGCCACCTTCCGGGAGAATGCTGGCAGCAGTAACACAAACAGGCACATGCACTTCCTCCTTTCTCTCCCTTGAAACACACCCAGCTTAAAGACTGGCCTTACCGGAGCCAAAACCCACTTTGTCCTTTGTCTCTGACCTCACCCGGAGCAGAGGATGAGCTGGGCAGCAGGCATAGCTATTCTAGTCCTCTGGGTAGCCCTGTGTGGGAATGGGGCCATGGACTGATGGAGGTTCCATGACGCTGAATGCTAAGATAAAGCCGGCCTGTTGGAAACCTCTCAGAAAGCAATATTGGAATTGGTGGTTAAATCTCATAAAGCAGCAGGTAGATATGACGAGAAACAAAAGTAACGCACAAGGCCCATGGTTCTTGTTAGGAATGTACCAGACAGAAAGGATTCTGGTTTCCCTAAGCCATGATGCTAAGCCCGGTTCTTTGTTCCACCAGGACCCTCAGAACCAACTGGCACACACAGATGTCTCTCTCTTGGTGTCCTTTTGTGTGTGTGTGTGTGTGTGTGTGTGTGTGTGTCTGCATCGTTGGCAACATTTCAGGATAGGACAACTTGTGGCAAGAGCCTTTAAAATGTCCCATTCTTTAATCCAGTAACTATTTTATTCATGCTCAGAAATAGATCTATGTATAATGGCATGCGTTGTTGAAAAGAAAGTTTTGTGTTATTATCTGTTTTTTTCTTTTCTATAAGAATCTTTTTGGTTTATGTCTTGCACTCTAAGTAAATACTTTGAAGAAAATTATACACAGTGTATTAACAACTATTGTTATTTTCTTATTTTTTTCTGAAACTTTTTCATAAAAAATTGAAAGAAGTTAAATCATGATATATGGGTACCTTAGTTCGTGAATTTAACTCTTTCCACAATTCTGGTCGCAAACTGAATTGGATGAGAACAAAATCAAATTTCCCCATGAGGTCAACATTGAAACTAACCACTGAATTTGATTCAGTTTTCACTCAATTCAGTTTGGGACAAGAATCCTGGGAAGAATTAAGTTTGTGAACTGAGATACCACTCTATTCCCATACACTGACCTAGAATGAAGCCATTAAAATGGTCCTTTGAAAATGTTACTGGTCAGGCATGGTGCTCCAGGATTTCTAGCAACATGGGAAGCTGGGGCAGAAAGATCACAAGTTTGAAGCCAGCCTGAGCAACTAAATGAGACACTGTCTCAAAATAAAATTTGTAAAGGTCTGGGCATATCACTATGTGGCAAAGTGCTTGCCTTGCACATGTGAAGTCCTGGGTTCAACCCCCAGCACAACAAAAACAAATTTACTGGTAATAAGAAACAGTCACAATATAGTAAGTATACGAAGTAGGATATAGAACTATGTATAGAATATTAATTTTTTTAAATTAACACATGCAGTTCCTAATTAAAATATTAAAAAGAAACATCAAATTTTTCAGGTATTTGAGTTTGAGACTGGTGATCTTTGTTTTCTTTGCATTCCCCATTAGAAAAGAAGCTTTTTTATTTGTTTAGTGTAAATATAGCTGTCGATTCTGTTTCTTAAATTCACATCATTGAATGTATTTACTACTTTACATGTTGTATATTGCAGTTTTCTTTTTTTGGGGGGGGGGTTGAGACAGGGTCTCACTATGTAGTTGAGACTGACCTGGAACTCACTATGTAGTCCAGGCTGGTCTCGAACTCACAGTTATCCTCCTGCCTCAGCCTCCCCAGGGCTGGGATTACAGGCATGAGCCACCACACCAGGCTGTAGATTTTCTTCTTTTTAAAGTCTAAATAACAGTCCGTCTGATGTATATACCACATCTTCTTTACCCATTCCCATTCTTTTTTTTTTTTAAGCTCAGTGGTTCCACCACCTGCCTTGCAAAGCCCAAGGACCTGAGTTCAGTCCCTGGTACAAAAAAAAAACAACTTACCCATTTGTATTCTAATTTTACCATTAGAAAATGATAAAAATAACAAAAGCTTTTACAACTACATGCCATTATAGAGTTCACCGTAAATTAATGAATTGCCTGTTGGTTGTGGCTTTTAAAGTACAAACTTCAAACAGAAAGAAAACTCCCATCCTATGGAAGATGGTGTGAAGTGAGGGGAAGTTTTAGAGAGAAAGAGAGTGTTCTTAGCTGCTATTTCCATCTGTGTCCTTATCAAGAAAAAATGCCATGAAACCAGAAAGGAGGAAATTGAAGGCCAAGATAGGAGCATAGAATGGAAAATTACCTTAGTGGAATATATAAATCTGACTCTGCCTGTCTTTTGGCCACAACATGAAAAGTTACATTACATAGGCCACTGCTCAAGTATTTCCTAAGTGTTTTTGAACTAGTTTCAAATTCTGTTGATCCCCTATAAAACCACAATGACTGCAGAGCTGTAGAGTTGGAAGAGGAGGGAAAGGCCTTTGGAAAGAATGGTTTGCATATTTCCCCTGCATCCCAAGTTGAGAAAGGAGAAAATAAGGGCTTCAAAGGGAGCAGCTGAGCCTGGCATGATTATGACATAGGCCTATGACCCCAGGTACTTTGGAGGCTGAGACAGGAGGATCACGAGTTTGAAGCCAGCCTAAGCAACTTATGGGACCTTGTCTCAAAAACTAAAGTAAAAAGGCTGGGTACGTAGCTCAACATTCTTCGAGTTCAATTTGGGGTGGGGAGGACAATTGAGGAGGGGGAAAAGATGGGACTCAATAAATGAGTATCCAGTTCCTGCTTGGAGAGGAACAGGAAGGATTAACAGTTTTACAGAAGTACTAGTCATAGAGGAGCTTCCTACTCCCCACCCTTACAACCCTGTCCCACCCCAGAGGGGTCAGAATTCCAGATTTGGAGCTGATGTGGGTGGAAAAGGCAAAAACAGAAGCAACTAGGCTAGGGATTTAGCTCAGTGGTGCCCTGCCTGCCTCGCAAACACAAGGTCCTGAGTTCAATGCCCAGTACCAAAACAAAAAACAAAACAAACAAACAAAAAACAACCAGAAGCAACCAAATGTACAGCTATAAGCTTCCCACCTGCAGCAGGTTCAGGCAGATGAGAAAGATTAATTTTAGACAAAGCTTACAGTTTAGCTTTCTTATATAGGAGTAGAATCCTGTCTTAAAATTCAGGCTGTATTTGGCAACTAACGGTAATTATAAAAATTTTATTTATCACAAGTGATGTGATCAGAAAACTCACAGGTTTTTTTCCTGTGAATTTTCATCCTTAGACAAGGGAGGACTTTTCTTTGCTGAATAAATCCTAAGGGACAATGGGAACCAAAATAAAGTTGTTTTCTGCCGATGTGACATCATTACACTTCTACCAATAGACTACCTTGCTTGCTTGCATGAGTTTTAGTCCAGAGAGATGGCCACCCAGGAGACAGGACAGCAAGGGTCACCTGTAAAATCCTTGCAATAACTGGGAAAAATCAGAGTGGCTAAAAAGCTGGAAATTAAAAATGTTATCTTGATCTTTAAACAAGGTGATAGATGAAATTTACAAGTTGATTGACGAGTGCTGCCCGCGCCAACCAAACTCTAGAAGGGATTATTAAACAGATGGCTTTCTGAGTGCTAAAACAAGAAAGTAATGCTTGCCAGAAACTAGTGTGGACTCACTAAGAACTATTCCAACCTCATTTGTTTTTCTGTCTTCCTCTTCTTCCTCTTCCTATTCCTTTTGTAAATTATTAGATTAGTGAATCACTGAGGCTTCATACGCTGTCTTGATTCTCTGAGGCCATTTCCCAAATCCTTGTGGTTATCTTACGCAAAGGTAAGTAAGCATTTGGGTGTGGGGAGGACAAAAGGTAGATTTATCGTTTGTTACCAGTAGTTCTCAGGAAGTGTTGATTAATGAGTCATTGTCACCCTGGAAGGGACTCTCTGGTGGCATTCCTGTGGGTTTTGTTCTAGCTCTGTCCGGGTTGATATTTATTTATTTTTTATGGGCGCAAAAACAATAGACATATTTATGAGGTGCTGTGTGACATTTCAATACACGCACACGTGTAATGTTGAAATCAGGGTGAACACATCGATCTCCTCAAGCATTTATCATTTCTCTCTAATGAAAATATTTCAAATTCTGTTGTCCAGCTTCTCTGAAATACATAGCTCACACTCATTTTCTGAGTCACTTTACTGTGAATTATTTTTTATGAATAACTTACAAGATGCCATAGAATCTGGCTTTAACAAAGGTGTGGACGACACTAAGACACAAGACATTGTGAACACATTTGAATAAGTGTAAATTTTTTAAAGATTGCAGTCACACATGCTGACACATTTTGGCAGTGAAGGTTGAAATATCTGTAAACAGGACAAAGACTGCTGAGGGTGGATTCAAGCACAGATTTTTTTTTACTCTCAGACAAATGCTAACTTGCACAGCCCACTAATGACACCATGGGCCCTCTTGGTTATGTGGTTCTCTAAGAGGTATCTTCTCTGCTTACTCTCCTCTCATTCATTGCAAGGACACACCCAGCTCTTCCCCCAAAATGTCCCCAACATTGCCAGGTCAAACCCTCTGAGCCAGTTCAGCTCTTTAGATCACCCCCTGCCCCTTCCCAACCCCTACTGAGGCCCTGATGTGGTTCCACCAGGTTTTAATGCCCTGGGCATCCCGCCAACTCCTGAGCTATTATCAGTCTCCCCAGAGCTCTGTGAACAGGGCCAGGAATTCCTTTCCCTCTTCCACCAAGTGTCTACTTGTTCCAACACCCTAATCCCATATATCCCTGTGCATAAATATATGTATGCTTCCCATTGGTATGAAATCTCCCAGGGATGAATGTCAAATCTGCCTTGTTTAAAATTCAATTGCACCAGCACAGAGTGGGGAAGACTTGTCTTGGTAAGAGCCCTTATGGAATGCTTGGGACAATTTGCCTAAGACCTATTTGCCCAAAGTGAATTTGCTTAAAGACCTAGCTGATGAAAATGCATTTCCAAAGAGCACACAAGTGCCATTTATATAGGGTAAAGTTACTTTATATTAACAAAGCATCTTGAATGTTGAATGATTCTATTTTACCTAGTTTTTAATGTGTAGATTATTAAGCAAATTTCAGGTACTTCTACTTTTATTTCACATTTGGATAAGTTATTTTTAAACTTACCATATGTCACTTGGTAGTTTTTAATAAAGTTCTATCTACTCTAGAGGAACCAGTGTATTTTTAGACACAGGCATGCTTTGAGTAAGCACAACTTCCCTGAGGTTGGCAGAGCAATGTGGAGGTCAGCGGCCATGCTCCATTTGGTACCTGGCTTGGTGTGGCTCAGGTCACCCACTTCCTCCCAAGATAAGAGGCTCATATATAAGCAACCCCCCAAACCCCCATTCTGCCCCTCTAACCATGATTCCAAATACAACCCATATGTGAAGATAATGAGACTATTTCTTTGCAATACTCACTCGAGGCTTTCTTTTTTTTTTTTTTTTTCCCCC
>NW_022900937.1:22506920-22529232 GCF_012274545.1 Fukomys damarensis | reverse complement strand
TTTCTTTTTTTTTTTTTTCCGGTACTGGGGATCGAACTTGAGTCCTTGCGCTTGTGAGGCAGGCGGTGGAACCACTGAGCTAAATCCCCAGCCTGAGGCTTTCTTAATACAAATATAATGTTACTAGAGACTGGACCCCCTAGACCTGACCATGTAACATTCTTTCCCTCCTTAAGGGAGGGGATGGTATTAATAGATTATGACTATTCTTCTCGAACCAGGTAGGCTGAGTCATGGTGCTCTTTTTTGTAAAGCATCTGTCTGAGGAGAAAGGGCATTATCCACTAATCTTTTGGTTAGAGACTATTTTGTTCAAGAATACTGTTTGTTTGCTCTCTCACCCCATAAATAAAGGAGAACCATGTTCTTTTGTTTACCAAATAAGGCAAAAAGAAGTTGCAGACAGATTGGAGGTTGGCCCTAATATTGGTCCTGCTAAGAAGAATGTGAGAATAGGGACGTTTTTTCCTTTTATTGGAAGAATTGCTCAGTTCAGGTGGAGGATGAAAAGCATTGTGGGTAATGCTTTTATTAATTTATTTTATTTTTGTATGCTAACTTTGGTAGAAAATAAAAGGCTTTGACCAGTCTCTCAAAGTTCACCCTGGCTCCGAGGAAGAAAGTCTCCAAGTTTGGCAGGCACTAAAACAGATGTTTGTAGCATTTTAGTTAATACCATTAGGCTCGAGGGAAGAAGATGATACATTTAAAAGGCTAGAAACACATCCTCTAGCTTCAGGCTGACTAAAGACCTGGAAAGCCATATTATTCCTTCAAGCTTCAGTTTTCTTATCTGTAAACTGGAGTTAAAAACCACTTCCCTAAGCCATTATGCAAGTTCAATGAGATAATAGTGCAAGGAGCCTGGTATTTGAAGCCTCAACACCGTGGTTACTCTCAGGACAGGAAGACCAGAAGGGCTAGGAGAATTAAGAGAAAGTGTAAACTGGGAAACAGTCAAAAAGAGAATGCCAGGATACGGAGGGATCTAGAAATCATGAAATATGAGGAACAGCTGAGGTGAATTTGGAACACTTTCTATGAGACAAAGGATTGCCAAATATTCAAAGAACTACTTGTGTTCACACAAGAGCTAAAAAGCCCTACGTTGAATTGTACCTCTCATTTCTAAGTAAAATCCCAGTCTCCCAAAGGGCTCTGACCCGAAGGCAGCAGAGGTTGGAGGCCAGAAGCACTGTCTTGGGACTGGCAGCTGATGACATCTGGGGACCCTGGTTGAAGGATGCTAAGCAGACTGAGTCTGGCCCTTCAGTTGGGCCAGAAAGACCTGGAACCCACAGCAGCTTGGGAAGGTGGTATGAGGAGTGGTTTATCCCAGCTGGACCAGAGCAGACTCTCAGACAGATGCTAACTATGCCTACTACCCTGTCCGCCTTCATCAGAGGCCATCTCAGGTCACACTCTACCCAGCACTCCTTCTGAGCCAACTGGAATCTGTTTCCTTGTGGTCTGGCCAGGATGTGCCAAGCCGGGTGGCCAGGAGATTGGCCGCCTTGGATGGGAGGCCAGTTGGCTGGCCAACTAGTACGTCTCCAGAGAGCAGACTGACCCGCCTTGACTGGCCGGTTCTCTGCCACTGTGCTGCCTACACAACATCCCCTGGCAGCCAGCTGATTTTCTCATTGCTAGACTTGTAAATAGTGTGATTTATGGCTGTGCTCATCGTGCTGGCCCCTGGGTATACATGCTTTCCCTTCCAAGCTGGGGAGTGAATAATGAATTAATCGCCCTGCCTCAGGTTCAATACGGAACTGAGTGTTTGCAGATCTTTATTGTACTGTGCAAGCCAAGTCAAACTGCTCAATTTACACTCCTAATTCATTTGAGTTTGTGCACTTCTGCATGTTGCTGGGGAGCTGTGGCCTCGTGGCTGCGTGGTCTCTGAGGTGGCCTTACTTCCTCTCTCATGAAGAGCGAATGCCAAAGACCTGTGGGTGCTGGGACAAGCCAAGCCACTTCCTCAGAGTCTGCTCTCTGGGATGTCTCTAGTCCTGAACAGTGTTGGGTAAGGTTTTCCTCAGCTAGTTGGTGAGCCAGTGGTCCTGGCTCCACCCACACAAAAGAGATAGCTATCAAAACAAATGGCTTGCGGTCAGCATGCTAAGGGCTTCTCTCTTCCCTTGTTCTGGTTCTGTAAGTAAAAAGTGGGGGCTCTCCCAGGTTTGGCCACTTTTTTCACCTCCCAGGAAACAAAGACGTAATTAGGTACCTTTCACCCAGTGCTTGACTGTGAAAACCAAGTAGACCGTGGGGCTCTGGTTGGACTAAGGCTGACCCAGGCATCTGGGTCTGGAAGCAGGCATTGTGTAGTCTGGGACTAATTCTCCCAGACCAAGTGCAGCGGGTCCATCTTATCACCCAGCCTTTCTGGAGCTGCTAACAAAGTTTTTTTTATGCAACATGCTACTCCGTGGACACTACAGGCAAAGCTGGGGGCAGGAGCAGCTCTGGGAATAATGCAGATTGAGAAATGGAGTTTTTCCTGAGATCCAGAGATCCATCTTATGGAAAGCAGCTAGACAAAGGCGAGCTGCACACATCTACTTCTTGTCGTTTGAAACCAGCTGGCTTATAGAGGAGAGCCTGTGGAGAATTTAGGATTTATAGGACTGACAGGCTATTCTTTACTACAGGCATTAGAAAAATATGTTTAAATTACTTGGCATCCTTAACTGGGTGCAAGAAGACGTGATTTCTCTAAAATTAGATAGAAAGCAGCAGTTTTTTACAATGCAATGAACTGTGTTAAAATTCATCCTGGAAATAGCAAAGAGGAGATCTGACCTTGATAAACCCAAATAGCAATGGCAAGGGAAAATTTGACAAACTTCCCAAAAGAAAAGAAGGCAGGCATGAAAATGATAAAGAAGAATGCACATGAGGAGGAGGAGGAGGAAAAACAAAAGATAGGATCTACTTTAAGTGGTTCAGATGTATCTGGGGAAGCAATCAGAGTATTTCAGACAAGGAATAATTGAAGGCTCACTAAAGAAAATTTCTCTAAGAGGTAAAAAAGTCCTGAGTCTGCATATTGCAAAGTTCCATGGCATTCAAAAGGCCACACAGAAATCAACATTCAGGCACAGCCTGACAACATTCCTGAATTATGATACTAACAGAGAGTAATTCTTTAAGGATGTAGGCACAAAATCAGGGGCAAAAACCAGACTGGGCTCAAGAACTCTAAATGCCAGGGAACATCGAGTGACATCTGCACAGTTGCGGGGAAAGCTTTGTCCCAAGATCATTAAGTGTGGCTATTGTGACTTCTCTGGATAAAAGCCATTGGAAGATATATATTCTTTAAAAACGTACCATCCACATCCCTTCTTTCCATATCTTTCTTTTAGAAAGTACTTGTAGATGTGCTCCTGTAAAATGAATTACAAGATGATCTAAGCCAAGGTCTCAAAAACAAACAGAGGAAGACCATTTGGCCATTTCTGATAAAACTAAACTTAAATCCAACAATTACAGTTTTTGGTATTTACCTGAGGGAGTTAAAAAAATCTCCATATAAGAACTGACACATAGATGTCTGTAGTTATTTTATTCATATTCAGCAAAACTTGGAAACAACTAAGACTCCCTTCAGTAGGTAAATGGAGAAACAAGCTACTGTACATCTAGACAATAGAATTTTATTGTTACAAAAACAAATTAGCTATCAAGCAATGAAAATACATGGAGAAACTTTAAATGCGTATTAGTAAGTGAAAGAGGCCAATCTGAAGAGTCTGGATAGTTCCAGTTATAGGACATTTTAGAAGAAGCAAAGGTATGAAGACAGTGGTTGCCAGAAGTTCTGAGGGAGGAAGGGAGAGAAGGATGAATAGATGGTACATAATGAATAGTGGGTACATAATCTAGTGCATTTGTCAAAAATCAGAGTGTACATTGCAAAGAGTAAACTCTCCTATGAACAATAGACTTCCATTACTAATGTATTGCTACTGGTTCTTCAGATGTACCACTAAGGCAAGGTGTTAATAGTGGGGTAAGTGGAGGTAGCAGTGGTGAAGATATATATAAGCAAGGGACTCTCTCTCTCTCTCTCTTTCTCTTTCTCTCTCTTTCTTTCTGTAAATCTAAATCTAGCACCCCAAAATGCCTATTAATTTCTTAAAAGTGCAATTAATGATGTTGAAAGGTTGTAACTCTTCTTTGATTTAGCACAGATCTCAAACCCAGTTGAATTGAATGTGCCCAAGGGCAGTCTCTAACCTGAGGGCAAAGCTAGACCCACCGGAAGTTGTTAGTTTTCTGCAGTTTTTGTTATCTTGCCCCATTTCCAATCTCTTGAAGGACTGCCACTCTTTCTTGGTACAGCAGGTGCTCACACAGGGCGTGGCCTGTATGCTGTTGGTAACCCACACTGGAAAATCACTAAACACATCTTTATCCCCTACTTTATAACAGAGGAACAGCACTTAACCCATAGCAATCATTTTTGTTATCAAGGCTGTGAAACTAATCAATTTACACTGTGCAATATTATAAAGGCTCAGAGACTGGCAGCCCCAGATATTCTGAATGTAGGAGTAAAACAGGTTATCTAGACTCAGAAACAGCAGGCACAGCAGAAGGAAGGGGCTATGTGCTACAGGTTAACACAACCAGCCTTCTTCTCACACTTGGATTTCAGAATCCCCAAAACTGTACACTGTGTTTCTGGCTGTGGAAATCTAACTAGTCTAAGAGGAAAAAAAACTAAGAAATTGTTAATAGGATTTTTTACAAAATGGTCCAGGAGAATGAATGACCCTATAGTAAAGACCTCGGCTAGCAACTCACTTCCCACTTTCCCACTGGCCTGAATGTCTAACCCTACTGCTTTGAGTAGACATTGCTTGAAAAGGAGCATCATTAAACATAAAGGAAATGAAAATTGGAACCATAAGGGGCAATAATACATACCAGTGGGATGACTAAGATTAAAAAGACAGACAATAAAAAGTATTGGTGAGCCTGGCGTGGTGGCGCACTCTTGTAATCCCAGCATTTGGGAGGCTGAGGCAGGAGGATTGCTGTGAGTTTGAGACCAGCCTGGGCTACATAGTGAGTTCTAGGTCAGTCTCAACTATATAGTGAGACCCTGTCTCAAATAACCAAAAATAAATAAATAAAATAAAGTATTGGGGACCATGCATAGCAATTACAACCCTCATACATTGCTGATAAGAATATAAAAAGGGTATGGTGTAACCACCTGGGAGAATAGGTAGACAGTTTCCTATAAAGCTGAGAATAGTCTTGCTATAAAAATGGCAATTCCACCACTTGGTATTTACCCAAGAGAAATGAAAACACTTGTCCAAACAAACAGTTGTGCATACATGTTCATACCGCTTTATGAATAATAGCTCCCGAACTGGAAATAAGCCAAAAGTCCATCGATAAATGAATAGACAGGGCCAGGGATTTACCTCAGCGGTTTGGCGCCTGCCTCGCAAGTGCAAGGTCCTGAGTTCAATCCCCAGTACCCCCCCAAAAAAATGTATGGACAAATAATTGTTCATTAATATAACAGAATGTTACTTAGCAATAATAAGGAAACTAAACTATGGATTAACGTGTTATCTATGCATTTCACAAACAAGACATGTCACCATTTATATGAGATTCTAGAGAACGAAAAAGTATCCTATAGCGGCATAAAGCAAATCAGTAGTTGCTGAGACTGAGGAGGGAGGGCTGAAGGGGAGATTGACAGTAAAGGGACATCAGGTGGATGGAAATGTTGTGGGCCTTGATCGTGGAGGGGTGGAAGCTGTGTTTTACTTCTTACATACCTGCCAATGCATGTCAAAATGTATTGAATTTTACATTAAAACTGGCACAGTTATTGTATGTAAATTGTACCAAGGAGATGAAAATATGAATTATGTAGCAGTAAAGTTGACTTAAAAAGTAATTCACCAGACAGCCAAGGACCACAGAATGTTTGAGGAAAACATTTAACATGGGAGAGAGAGGCCGAGACAAAAATGAACAGAAGTAAGTTGAAGAAAACAGACCATATGGACAAAAAAACATCGAAAGAATGAAAACACCATTAATATTCCTAAAGAGATTTTCCTCAAACAATATATGTTCAGAGAGACTGCTATAGTAAAAGACTATTTAGGGAACAAAAAAGAGCTCTTTTAAATTCAAAATACAATAGCAATTTTTTAAACTGAAGAGAAATACTGGAAAATTGTAAGATCTACAAAATTCAAAGGAAATAAAATTCTAAAGAGTTAGGAAATAGAAAATTAAAGCCAAATGTATGTCCAAGATGTGAGGCACAGGAGTTCTACAAAGGGAATAGAAAGAAAACAGAAAGAAAGAAGAAATTAAGTCAAGAAATATTTCCAAAACTATAGGATATTTTCAGACTGAAAAGGTCCATTGAGTGTCAGATAGATGAAAACAGACCCACAGGAAGGCACAACATGATGAAACTTCAGAAACTAAAAACAAAGAGGAGATGCTTCCAGAAAGGCAGAAAAGATTTTCACACAAATGGTCAAGAATCAGAATTGCTTTTGGTTTCTTCAGTAGAGCATTAGAAGCTAGAAGACAAGGAATAATAATACCATCAAAATTCTGGGGGGAAAAATTATATCGGACCTAGAATTTTAAAGGAAGCCAATATGTCCATGAATAATGGATGTATAATAAAGACATTTTCAGACATGCACAGTCTCCAAAAATGTACTTCCTGTGTGCATTCCTTTTAGGAAAAGACTGGAGGTTGTGATTCATCAAAATGAAGGACTAAGTTTGAGAAGAAATGGGAGCTGTGGGTCAGGGTATCCAGAGGAAGATGAGGGACTCCCAGGTGAGAGTGACAGGAAACCTAAGACCACATCTGATCACAGCTGGTCCAAACTAGAAGGTTAGAAGGCCACAGGAAGGTGCTTCAGGAAAATGAAATTAAATACATATTTGATAGATCTGAAGAGACTGTGAGTGGATTTAGAGACTCAGCAGATGGTTTGTTTGGTATACACAAGCTGAGCAAGTGAAAAAATTAAGACAGCTTATTCCAGAGCAAATACAACCTTATAAAGGGAAAGAAAACTAATATTTAATGATAACACACATAGTTCAGCTATGGAGAAGACTTATATTATCACAATAAAGTAAACACTGAATATCACTGTAACTACTTTTATGATATAAGTGCACTGAAAACGAAAGGAAATGGGAAATATGGGTGTCTCTGAAAAACTTGTAAGCAGCTGTAGAAGCATGTTATTTAGTAATTCAGAGGTAACAGTGTTTGAGTTCCTTGTATGGAGTTGGTACATATACACAACACATCTCAATTCCCTTTTTCATCCCTTTTCCCTCCCCTCTGTTTCCCCTCCATCTCTTGATCCTCTTTGAGAAAGATCTATTTCCCCACTTCCTATTGTCTTTTATTTTGTTCCTTACTTATAATTAGAGTTTCCCACATAAGAGAAGCCATGCAATATTTAAGCCGTGTGTCTGATTTATTTCACTTAACATTATGGTCTCAAGGTGCATTTCCTCACCAATGACTCACGTTTACCTTTCTTTATGGCAGAATAATACACCATTGTGTATAAATCCCAGTTTCTTTACCCACTCATGTATTGCTAGATGTTTTGGCTGCTTCAAAGATTTAGCCATTATGAGTTGTGCTGCTATAAACATGGGTAATATGATGTCTTTAACTCTTTTGGGAAGATACTTAGAAGGAAGACAGCTGGGTCAAATGGAATTCCATTTTTAGTTTTTCAAGGAATGGCCACACTGATTCCCATAGTGGTTCTACTAGTTTACATTTCTACCAACAATGTAGAAGCCCCCCCCACACAGCCTTACCACCATTTGTTAATTATTTGAATTTTTGATGATGGCCATCCTTGGGGTAAAGTGGAACTCAGTATTACTTTAATTTGCATTTCTGTAATGGCCAGCAATGATGCACATTTCTTCATGTATTTATTGGCCATCTGTATTTCTTCTCTGATGTGGATATTGCTTTCACTTGTCCATTAGGAATTGTATTCTTTAAAAAAAAAATAATAATTGTCCTAAAAGTCAAAGAATGTGGACTATAGACTGTATGAAAGCAAGTTGTAAACATGTGAAGTTGATAAGTACACTGTAGTTGCATTTTTTTTTTTTTTTGAGACAGGGTCTCACTATGTAGTTGAGACTGACCTGGAACTCACTATGTAGCCCAGACTGGTCTCGAACTCACAGCGATCCTCCTGCCTCAGCCTTCAGAGTGCTGGGATTACAGGCATGTGCCTCCATGCCCGGCTGTAGTTACATTTTTAAAAAATCTCTGCTTTTAGGAAACACTTTGGTATTTCCTGAACACATAATAAAGAAAATGTTTTTTAAATGTTAATAAATAAATCTGGGTATAATAGATGTCCCTTATTCTATTTTTATCTCTTAGAAGTTCAAAATTATTGCCAGGAAAAATCTTTAGGAAAAAAACTAACCATGTTTTGACACGCCCAGAGTTTCTAACTAAAAAATTATAATACAAGAAATATAAAACAAGAAAATTATAATACAAGAAGTATCCACCTTAAGAAATAAAATACTACTAATGAAACTGAAAAAAATCATGTGGAATGAATATGTTATTTGGGTAGGACTAACAAACCACAGGCTTAGCTATAAATTAGTTATAGATTAGGTATGAATGTAGATATAGTTCCATGTTCTTTGTATTTCTTCTACCTAGAATCTGTTAATATATATTCACAATGCTTAAAGTTTAGCATACACTTCATAGTCTCAGTGATATAAAAAAGTATAGTTACAAAATTATATTGCATTATTTATAAGTATATATATTTTCCAAACTTTCCCTAATAAACACAGATTACATGTATTACTGAAATAGACGTAATTTTAAAAACCAATCTATATAATTTTGCATGTGTCGTATGATCATGATCATGTACAATTATAGACGAAAGAATGAAAAGGACTCTGCCACCTGCCTCACAAGAGCAAAGTTCCAAGTTCGATCCCCAATACCAAAAAAAAAAATGAAAAGGAAAGTCTAAAAAGCCCACTATCTCTAGATGTGAGAACCTGGGTTTTTATTTTCCTTCTTTCAACGAATGCTTCCACATTTTCCTAATCACTACTGTAGTAGTTTTCCATTTTTAACCAATGAGAGAATTGTGGATTATTTTTTTATTTACTGTTTTTTTCCATTAAGTTTATTGGTCCATTTTAGGTATACAGTACAGTTACATTCATCATTGGGATCTTGTACCTTTATATAACATATCTTGGTTCTTATTTTTTCCCCATTTCCCTGCCCTCTCTTCATCCCCTCTACCCTACCTATTTACAAAGACTTTGTTTCCATTTTTTCCTTTTCTCATATTTTTTCTTTCCCCTTCTTACCTTTCCCCTACCCCTCCCACTTCCCCTACTCCTTTAGAACTTTTCTTCCTATTATATATACACAATATCAATTATACATTTTGATCCTTATTTATACTTTTACATTTTCACACCAGAGAAACTATTCAGGATTTACACATGTATGTCCCATTAATTTCACTTAAGAGTATGGCCTCAATGTGCAACCACTTTTTGGAGAATGACCTGTGTGCAGCCAAAAAGAATGTATATTCTGATTTTTTGAAGTGGAACACTCTGTAGACGTCTATTAAGTCTATTTGTTCAAAAGCTTGATTCAGTTCTAGTATTTCATTGCTGATTTTTTTGTCTAGATGATCTGTCTATTTGTGACAATGGGGTATTGAGGTCCCCCACTACAATTGTATTAGTGCTTATTTGGTTTTTCATGTCCCTTAATATTTGTTTTGAATAGTTGGGTACAAAAGATTATTTTTAAAATGAGATCTTTACCTCACTCTGTGTGTCAGTCAATCAGGGATTTCAGAAAACTAATTTTTCAGATTGTAGCACATTAGGAGATATTAAACATTTATTAAATATTAAATGTCTTAAAGGGGTGGTTTTCTAAACTTAGGAACACTAAGGGAAAAGACAAGCAAGAGATGTGCTAGCAACAAATCTGTAATATCACAGTCAGAATAGCATCTGGAGTCTTGAAGCTGTAACTGCACACTTCGAGAGAAGCCTGGATCAAAAGCTCCTTAGCACTGAGCCAGTGGGACGTCTCCTTCCACTCCTTGCCTCGCTAGCCCACCTTCTCCCCAACTCTTCATTCCCTTGTCCTCCCACCTGCCCATCTCTCCACACCAGGCCCTGTGAGGACCCAGGGCATTGGGCACCCTTCTGACCTTGACTTGACCTTGACGTGAAGCAGTTGTACTTCTCTCCCCTCCCCATCCATCTCTTTGCTTCCTGAGTCTCGTAAGGATGGGAGCTAAGGAAAATCACTATTGCTGCCTTATCCCACTTCCTGGCAGAAAGCGACAGGCTTCTCTTCCCAGCTTGGCCCTGGCCCCCTGCAGAAGGGCCAGCAGGGCTGTCCTCCTCCTCTCTCTGGGATGGCGTCTTTGTCATCTCTGGCAGGCGAGACAGGCCATCTGCTGATCCTGCCACCAGCTGCTGTCTTGTCTTCACTTGCCGTGTCCCCTGAGAATTCCCGGACTTTCAGGCACATGGTATCTCTCCTGCTCTTGCTCAGCCGGGGTCCCCTTATCTTCTAGGGGCTTTCACAATCTTCTCCTTTCACTTAGCATCGCCCTGGAGCCCTCCCCCAGGGACCTCGGACTATCATATGTGCCACGGCATATATGTAGAAAAAGGAATGCATCCTGGAAAGTATTTGAGAGCACTCACAAGGACATGCGGCTTCTACTGGGAAGAAAACATCCTGGGGCTCAGAGTCCCAGGGGATCATAGGTTGGATTCCTCATATGGAATCTCAAGTCCATAAATCATACCCCAGGCTGAATTTTTACTTTGCTATTGTTTCATGGAGAAGAACACAAAAAAGAGTGCATTCCTTTAAATCGACCTTTTTTTCCCACTTGGAAAGCTCTGTCCTACTTCTCCACATTGTGTGATCAGACTCAGCCATCAGGGTCCCAGAATGAATGCTCTTAGGCAAGCGAGTGCTCCCAGGAGAAACCCAGAGGAGAGTGAGGGAAACAGGAGAAGCTAGGCGAGGATGTCAGGGAAATCCAGCCTCAGCCTAAGCCCTCAGGGACCCCTGGAGAGCCTAAAGGGTACCACAGAAGCTGTTCTGCCCAGCGGGGCAGGGGATGAGGTGATAGACCACCATCTATAAACTTTGACGTGGTGCTTTTGGAGGCCAGGAGGGGGCTTCTCACACCTCCAACTTCCATCGGCCCAACAAGATAGTGCAAGCTCCCAGCAGCCAGGAGATAGGGTCTTAGCCTAGAGAAGGGTATCCTGGTGAGACAGCAGCAACATCTGTTGTGTCCTCCTTCCTTTTTCTCAATCACACACATTTTCCTTTAACAGGTCTGTCACAAGCCTGCTGTGACTTCTTTGTTTTAAATCCTTCATTACTAGGCATGAAAACAATCACTGAGTCTAGTCTTGATCAACAATACTGACCCCCCCAGATTCCTCGCTTCTGTAGATCAGACAAAGAATCATTTGGAATTTTCATCACAGAGCTTTAGAGACCAGCTAGTGTGGCTTTTTTATTTTGTAGATGAAGTCATTGAGGTACAAAGAGACAAGATTTACCTCATCAAGCAAATTGTGTAGAAGAATCAAACCCAAGGCTGCCTAAGTTTCATTCAGAGCCATTCTGCCCGGCCTTTATTTCTGCTGATGTCATTGCATTAGCACACTTTGGCTAAGATTTTCTAATTATTCATTATTAGAAATGAGTATTAAATTCAATGCTTAGGAAAAAAAAAGCTGCATGCCAGAAATAGTATTCCATCCTGTGGTTTATATCTTAGATGAGGACATGGAGTGTAGCCAAATATAGAACCTACTTAAAATCTTACAGAATTTTAAAACCAAACTTGAACCTTCTGGAGTTCATTTATTTATTCTTGGCAACATGCAACTTCCTGATTCTTGAAAAGTTGCTGGCTCATTTAGAAGGAAAACTCCTGAGACTTCTTGTGCATTGAGTAGCTCTTACAAAACAATCTTTTGAAGTATAAAGTGTAAATGACTAAGAAGCAAAAGAGAAGTTTTCCTGAAACACACATGGATGTAATCACTGAGGGAAAAGTACTCTCGGTAAATTGCAGAATTGTTTCTTGTGCCTTAAACACTAAGGAAATTGGTCTTGAGCACAGCAAATACCAAATATGGAAGAGTTTTCCCTTTGTCTTAAAGTTGTCTCCCTAACTATGTGAGTGACTTAGGTCAATGCATCTCCCAAGCATTTCTCCTGCAATCTGCTCCACCAGTAAAGGCTTTTTATCCTTTCTAATCCAAACCAATGAGAATCACCCCCTGTGGAATTCAAGAATCTTTAGGCCGAAAAGCGTGATCCTCTAGTTTTATGATTGCCATGGGCCAAATAGTCAATGTCTTTCTGTATCAAAAGGCCTAGTACTCTAATGTTCGGCTGTCAGGAAGGTGAGGTTGCCTCGGAACACAGATAAGAGATCATTTCTTTCTTTTAACACAGATCAAAACTTTTTGCTTCTGATTTGGCCTTCAGTCGTAAGGCAGGCCAGCTCATTTTGGCCATGGCCCACTACCTCAGCTTTCCCCTCATCCAAGGTCAGCTCAAGGCTCGTTAAGATTTTTTTAAGCAGTTCCTCTGTATTGTATATTAGAAAAGATGACACGGTCCCAAAATAACTGGTTTATCTGTCAAAGCAAAGAGCAAATAGAAGCAATTATCTAATGTCTAGTAGCTCGGATTTGGTTATCTAAAACCACCACCTGTATTACTCCCCTTTTGCATGATCCAGGGAGAGGATTTTGTTTGTTTTCAGTACTAGGGACGGAACCTAGGGCCTTCACACTAAGATATATCACATCCCTGGCCCTACTACTACTACTATTATTATTATTATCATCATCATCATTGTTATTATTTTGAGGCAGAGTCTCTCTAAGTTGCTCAGGCTGGGCTTAAATTTGCAATCCTCCTGCCTCAACCTCCCAGAGTTCTGGAATTACAGGTATACACCGTCATGCCTGGCTACCAGGGAGAGTCCTTTAAATTCTCCTTCCTCTCCATGATTCACAGGTATCATGCTTTGGTTTGGATAGGGTCTGTCCCACCAGGGTTCATGGCTGGAAGCTTTGTCCCTAGGTGGCATTGTCCACGTAGTGGATTAGAAGTTTGGCTTAGGTAGAACGGATTCATGCCGGTCTCACAGCGTGGGTTGGGTCTCCCAGAAGTGTGTTAGTTCTCATTTAGTTCTCATAAGAGTGGGCCCACTTCACACCTTGTCTCTTCTCCTTTCTGCCATTTCTCTTTCTGCTTCTCCAGCATGCTGATGCAGCCATAGGTACCCTTGCCAGAGGTTTCTACCTTCTATCCACCAAAATCTGAAACCAAATAAGCCCCCTATAATGTATCTATCCTCAGGAATTCTGTTAGAGCAACACAAAACAAACCAAGATAGACCATACCCTCCCGCCACACACACTATTCTATCAAGAAAAAATTTAATTCTGTTCCTAAGATTTTGAACATTCCAGATCTTCCTACTCTTTTGAAAGACGGCAGACAAAGCACAGTTGAGTAGACAGGGGTCAACTTTGGGGGTCAACTGACCCATTTAAATCTTGTCTCTGCTCCCTCTTTAACTTTGTGGTGTTGAGTAAGTTGCCTCTCATTTCTGAACCAACGCTTCCCGTCTGTACAGTAGAGGTTATGCTGCTCAGCCAGCAGGGTGCTTGTGAGGGTCAAGTTAATTTGTGCAGAGATTGTCCATTTTAAAGCCCTCTAGTGACAGCTGGAGCCGACCTCTGAGCTAGTCCCATGGGACCCTGGCTATCCTTTTTCTCCTCCTACTCCCTCAACCCCAGCCACAGGGAGGAGAGTGCAGGCTCAGGAGGGGCTGAAATGACTTCCTTAAGGTTTCGCAAAATGAAGTAGGCCCTCCTGAGGGGATCTCAAAGTTGTCACTCCTTGCTTATATCTCCAGGTTTTGAATGAAGATGGAATACTTTAAACATCAGCTCTAATCTTCTCCTAACTTATTGCTACCTTTGACTTAAAATCAGCCATTGCCTGCCCTGTGGTCTAGCTGCCTCCAGATGTGTTGACTGAATGTCCAGCTATGTGTCAAGTACCTGAAAATGTGGGTCTAGAGTTTGGGAAATGGGCAAGAGGTGGAAAGTGGGTTTGGACATCCTCTCTCTGAGATATCTTTTGACCCTCCACGATGGGCACAAACTCAGAGAAGCTAACGTAGCGTGTGTCCCTATAGAGCTACTAAATGACATGCAATATGTAATATGGCCTATTGTGCAGTCAAAGAAACTCTGAAAAAGAAAAACCATAAGGGAAGAGCTCACTTTAGAGGGTATTAAAACATATTGTAAAGCTAGTTTGCAAAAACCCTAGGACAGTGCCTGACTGAACAAGAAAAGCAGATAGACCGTAGTGTATACATAACGCTTAAATATGTGATTAGTTAATAGCTACCGATCATATTGTTTATTAGTTACTTGAAAAAAATCAGATTAGGTCCTGAGGCAATGACAGTGCTTACCAAAAGTTCCCCAACTGGAAGTAAAAGAGTTTAAGATGGTCCAGCTGCTTGTGCCCCTAAGTCATTATCTAGGTGTGTCACCAGACCTTTGCTGGGCTTGATATGCCTGAGAGTTAATGCTTTGTTGTGTTAAGGCATTGAGATTTGGGGGCCTGAGGGTTGGAGCAGCTACTGTTAATTTCCTCCAATACCACCCCTTCACATCTTGTACCACCTATCAAGATGGAAATGAATTCTAATTAGGATAAGAAACAAAATGTTGAAAACTGAAGAAATAAAAGTTTTTTACTCCCTGGGTAAGGTTTCCCTAGGCCTCAAAGCAGTAGAAGAAATTACAAACAGAAAGATCTATCATTTGCATACAAATTTGTTAAACTGACTTGGATTTTTAAAAATAAAAGTGAACAACAAATGGGAACAGTCGCTTTGCATGTGATAAAGGGTTAATATTCTCAATATTTAAAGAGCTCATAAAGATGGAGGCTGGGGAGAGAGAAAGGATTTTCTGAGGGAAAGCTTTAATCATAGCTGGCTTGTTCTGATACCTAAAATGTCTCTGAGTTCCCTGTTTCTGCCAATTGGTTTGTGTTCTGTACATGCAAACTGTATTTAACATTGGCTCAAACCCAACCTAATTAGTAAAGTCAATCTGCCGCAAAGAAAAGATCATTATAATGCTTCATGCAGCCAAATGTCCATGGTGTTTCTAGTATGTGCTATTGGACTTACTCCACATGACTGCTCCCCTCTGTTGGTGGAAGAAATTTAGAGCTGCCCATACCCCTCTTTCCAGGAGCTTGAGAGTAATGGGCCTGTCCCCAGGAGCAAGCTGGAGCAGACAAAGAAGAACTGTGAAGCGATTCTAAACACTAATCCTGCTAGAACTCGTTGGGTCATGCCGTCATTGAATTATAGTATAGGTCCCATCACAGAGTGCTAATCACTTTCTAGGCATTACCTCATTGAATCCTCACAAAAACCCTATAGCTAAGTATCATTTCCCCTGTTTTTCAAAAAAGGATACTGAAGCTCAAGTTGAAGAAATAATTCAGCCAAGGTTAAATAAGGAGCTAGTAGAGCTGAGATCTGAACCCCAAGAGCGTGTACTGAAGTAGAGTCCACATTGCCTCCTGATGAGCCAAAGGAAGGTTCAGATTGACTCTGTTTCTTGTCATTGCACAAGGAGCATGAAGGACATGGGAGGATGGAATAAAGAAAAGGTAAGGTTTGCATCTTCATTGTTGCCCCCAGGCTTGGTCTCCAGAACCTTTAAGAAATGGGAGTCAGGATATTGAGGCAGTGGCATGGCTATTGTTGGGGGCTTTTAGCCAAATCTACAATGAGAACCAGAGCAAAAAGCCAGCAGAATGACTTAAAATATCTTGAGTTGTGTGAGAAAGAAAGCTCTAATAAAGTTGTGGGCTGCAAAGAGAGAGCAGAGCAGATCTTGATTGCTGAAGAAGGAACAAGAGAATAGAAATGATGGCCTGAGGATGTCACAGGAAGCAGAAGGACACTACCCTTTGCACCCTCAAAACTGCAAAAGTGAAGGTCTTTGCTTTGAGAGGGAAGCCCCAGAGCATCATATTCAGAATGGTGGCAGCCTAGGGAAGCTGTTCCAAAATGGTGGCTTAGGGAAGTTGTTCATCCGAATTGAATTGGATTCAGACTGTTCAGCAATTCAGGCACTCAACTCCAACAGCCAAGAGAGGGGAAGACCGGCTGCTACTGCTCCAGCTGACAGTAGACCCCAATTGGCATCATTCACACAGCACTGGTTTTGTGCATGCAGAATGCAAGAGTTGTGGGGTCAGGAAGGCTTCCACCCAGGTTTCAGAAAAAGGCCTGGAAGATCAGGCAGTGCCCCTGAGAGGGCAGTTTGCGAAGCTGTGAATGTGAAGCCAAAGGTGTAGTGGAGACCCCAGAAGTATGGCAAAGGCAGGAGTGTGGATCATCTGAAAAGAGGGAACAGAGCTGGCCCCAGAGAGAAGTTCCTCAAAGAAGAGAATGGAGAACTAATTTTGAAGAACTAATGGCAGAAAGTTTTCCAAATTTGATTTAGATGATATATACACATCCAAAAAGCTCAACAAAATCCAAGCCCCCAAAAAGAAAACTATACCTAGATATATCATAATCAATTCCTTAAAACTTATGAGGTAGAGGAAACCTTTAAAGTAATAGACCTTCAGGGGCAGGGTGTGTAGCTTAATAATACTGCACCTGCCTGGCAAGTGCAGTTTGATCCTGAGTACCAGAAAAAAACAAAAAAAGTAATAGACTTTCTTATCTACAGAGGAACAGAAAGAAAAATGGCAGGACACTTCTAATTAGGAACAATGTGGAGAAACATTGTTTTAAATACCAAAAAATAAAGGGAGGATTGGGGAAATAAATAAGAACCAAGACAAATTATGTAAAGGTACAAATTTCCAAAGATGAGTGTCTTTATATTGTATACCTAAACTGTATCAATAAAATTAAATTTAAAAATTAAAAATTTAAAAAATACCAAAAGAAAAAAAAAAAAACAGTAGAAGTGTTTTTCAGAAATAAAGATGAGGTTGGAAATATAGCTCAGTGGTGGAGTACTTACCTAGCATTCCCAAAGCCCTGAATTTGATCTGCAGCATGAGAGAAAAGAAAAGAGAGATTTTTAAGTCACACAAATACAGAATTCATCATAAGCAGGCTACAAGGAAGGTTAAAATACTTTAGGTAGAAGGAAAATGATACCAAACATTAATGTGGACTGCCGGAAGTTGTGATGAGCATTGGAAATGATTACTATGTGTCTACCTGTATGATTTTTCTTATTTAACCTCTTTAAAATACAATTAAGAATGCTGGGAATTTAGCTCAGTGATGCAAGGTCCTGAGTGTAATTCCTAGTACTGGGGAAAAAAATACAATTAAGACTATTTAAAGAAAAAATAATTTACAGTGTAATTGGGAAGGGAACAAAAGTATACTGAAATGTTCCTATACTGTACATGAAATGGTATGACAGAGGGGCCAGGGATTTAGCTCAGTTGTTCCAGCACCTGCCTTGTAAGCATAAGGACCTGAGTTCGATCCCCAGTACCAAAAAAGGAAAAAAAAAAAAAGAATTTTACCAGAAAAATGGTGTGGCATCACTTGAAGGTAGAAGGTGACTATTTAAAATGTATGCCATAACCCCAAAGCAGCCACTAAAAGCAAGTATAACTGATAATTCTTCAAATGACATAAAAGAAAAATGCACAATTAATTCACAGAAAAGCAGAAAGAGAATACAAAAACAAATACCAAGATGTTAGATTTAAACTTGACCATATTAAAAAAAAATCACAGTAAATGTGCATGGTCTAACCTTACCAGAAAAGATAGCAATTGTCAGACTGACTAAATAAAGCAAACTACGACTATAGGCAGCCAACAAGAAACACACTTCTTAGGGCCAGGGATTTAGCTCAGTGGTTCTGCCATCTGCCATGCAAGGACCCAGGTTCAGTCTCCAGTACCAAAAACAAACAAACAAACAAAAAAGAAACACACTCCTCTGTATTTTTGAGACAGGGTCTCACTATGTAATTCAAAGTGTCCTTGAACTCCCTAGTAGCCCAAGCTAGCCTTGCAATATCCTAATGCTCTTGCCTCAGCCTCCCAAGTGCTGGGATTACAGGCATGTGCGACCATGCCCAGCTCTTAAGAAACATACTTTAAATATAAAAACACATATAGGTTAAAAGCAAAGGGATGGAGTGATGGTAAATTTCAGCAGTCAGCTCAATTAGGTTAAATGCTGCTCAGATAAGGTGAAGAATCTGTGTGTGTCCAAAGGGCTTTCTGGAAGAGACTCGCATTTGAATCAGTTGGCTAAGAAAGGTAAAATTCGCCCTCCTCAAGGGTGAGATCCTCCCATGAGCTGAGGCCTGAACAGAATGAAAAAGCTGAGAAAAGGTGAATTTATTTCCACCTCTCTTCTGGGACCAGGACACCCTTCATCTCCCATGCCAAATGCTCTGGCATTGGGATTCTGGGACTTCTTGCACCAATAGCATCCTCCCTTACTACTCCAGCTTGTAAGCCTTTGGCCTCTGGCTGAGAGTTAGACACCAGCTCCCTTCGATTTCGATTTCAGTTTTCCTGGTTCCCCAGCAGGTAGATGGCCACTCATGGGACACAGGGGCATGCACTATGTAGTGGTATTTCAGTCAACAATAGTCCACAGCTAGGACAGTAGTCCATAAGACTATAATGGAGCTATAAATTTCTTATTGCTTCTCAGCACGCTTAACATCATAGTGCAAAATATTGTTCACAAATTTGTAGTAATGCTGGTATCAACAATTCCACACCCTCCTACAAAAGTACAACATGTACAATTAAGTGTGTTATACAATACTTGATGGTGATAAACTACTAAGCTACTGGTTTATACATTTGCCATGCTACACCTTTAATTGTTACTTTAGAGTGTAATTCTACTTATAAAAACAGTTTGCTATAAAACAATATGCGTGTTACATTAGCATCAGCCTCCTACATCTTGTGTTTACTGCCTCTTGTGATTGCTTCAAGAAGCCACATCAAGTGATCTGCCTTTCCTTCCAGGTCTAAATACACGTGGATGTTCACAGGATGACAAAATCACCTAGCAATACAGTTGTCAGATCACACAGCCTGAAATGAAGGAGCTGGCTAAGCCGTGGCCGCTCGTAGGGTGCCTGGGCCAGTGCAACATAACTTTAATATGTGTCCTGTTACCACATGGCCGCTCCTGTGTCCCTATTGTCCTTTTCTATTTTTTATAGAGACACTCTCATTGGCTCACATTTTAATCTTTAACATCTGCAAAGACCCTATTTCCAAATACAGTAAGCTCACATTCTATAGACATAAATTTGGAGGGACACTGTTCAACCCACTACACACGCTAACACTGACCAAAATAAACCTGGAATTAGTACTAGATGAACTGGATTTCAGAGCAACATGTTATTCACCCCTAGCAGTTTCCTAGAGGTAAATGACATTATCTCATGTAGATAACAGGATCAACTAATCAAGAGACCTAAACATTCTAAATGTCAACACAAGTAACCAAACTTCAGAGTACACAAACACAGACACACACGCTGCTAAAACTGCAAGTAGAAAGATAATCTGTAGTACCTAAAAACTCTGAAAATCACTCTACCAGCTCGGCCCAACTGGTGTTTATAGAACATGGCACTACTTATGTTTCTCTTGGGTACACATGGGACATTTACCAAGAAAGACCATGCTCTGGTTCCTAAAATGAGAAGACTCTCAATAACTTTGAAAGGAAACACTTCATGTAAAGTATGTTCAATGGCTACAATGGAATCAAATAAGACAGCAATCACATACCTGTAGAAAATCTCCAAAATATTTTAATTGATTTGGTTGTTTTTTTGTTTTGTTTTGTTTTTTTGTACCAGGGATCAAACTCAGGACCTTGTGCTTGCAAGGCAGGCAGTAGAATCCCTAAGCTATATCCCAGGCTTTTTTTTTTAATTGCATTTTTCCCCAAAATATTTTAGAGCTAATATAATTCTAAATAGCCCAAAGGCCAAAGAAGAAATCAAAATATCTTGATCTTATGTATTATGTATTTAATTATGTCTTTTATACTATCCCATAAATATGTACAATTTTAAAAAATAATAAACGATATTAGTACAGCCTCCCAAAAAGAAAAGATTTGGAAGTGAAGAAAATAAAAACACAGCATATCAAAATTTGTTAGATGCAATTAAACCAACCAATAGTTAGAGGGACATTTATAGCCCTACATGCCCATACTAGAAATAAGGATCAAAATAACCCAAGTCTCCACTTTAAGAAACTAATTAAAAAATAGAAACCAAAGAAAATAGAAATCAATTTTAAAAATCAATGAAGTCAAAAGCTCAATATTTATGAAAAGATCAATAATATTGACAAGCCTCTATACAGACTAATGGAAGAAAAAATAGAAGACATTAATTGCCAATGTCAGGAAATGAGAGGTTATTAAAAGGATAAGCAAACATTAATCTAGGTAGCCCAATACCTGCTTAAAGATATTTGCATTGTATGTAAAAATATTCCACACACAGGAAACATTCTAGACTGAGGTAATTTACTGGTGAATTTTATCAAATCTTAAAAAAGAAAAAATACCAAATATATACAAGCATTTCCAAGATATTAAAGAAGAGGAAATACCTCCCAACTCATTCAGTGAGAAAGGCATTACTATTCCGATCAAAATCAGACAGACATTAGAAGCACAGCATGGTGGCACATGCCTGTCATCCCAGCACTCAGGAGGCTGAGGTAGGAGTTCGAGACCAGCCTGGGCTACATAGTGAGTTCCAGAGCAATCTGAACTACATAGTGAGACCCTGTCTAAAAAACAAACAAACAAACAAACAAAAAATCAGGCAGAAGAACAGCAAACTACCAACATCAACTGGAAAAATTAAATTATAGAAAATAGAATCTAGCAACGTATCAAAGGGATAATTGCTATGATCTAAAGGTTAGTATCCCTCCAGAATTCAGATTGTGATATCCTAACCCCCATGATGATAACTACAAGGTAGGGTGTTTGGGAAGTGATCAGGTTGTGAGGGTGGATGGAGCCTTGGCCTCTTCCACCATGGATGAGCACAGGATAGCAGGAAGACAATGTCCATGAATCGGGATGCAAGCCCTGGACAGATACTGACTGTTGGTGCCTTGATCATGGACTTCCCATCCTCCAGAACAGTGAGAGAGTTCTCTTATTTATAAGCCACCTAATTTACAGCATTTTGTTATAGTACCCTGCCACAGCCCGCCTACCTGGCTGAAGGGTTCAAGGAGTGAAAATGGTGAGAGATTAAGAAACTTAAAGAATAAGATAAAGTAGACAAAGGCAAGAGTAAAGTTTACACAGCTGAGGCCAGGTGGAAATTCTTTGTCCTGATGAAACAAAAAGCTTGGCTTGCGTCCTCAGCACCTTTACTTATAATGTAGATAAGGAAACTGAGAAAGGATGCCTGATCCAACAGGGAGAATAGCTAGGGTCTGCAGGAGATAAAGCTTGATGTTTCTCTGATGAATGGGTGGGAAGGAAGCCCTGCTCCATCATGCCCTCCAAGGGAGGAGACCAGTTAGGCCTGGCCATAGTGATCACTCTCGGCAGTACCCCAAACAGAGTAAGACAATAAATAATATATCACAGTCCAGTGATGTTTATTCTAGTAATATAATATTGGTTGAATGTTACATATGACCATCTCTGAAGAGATTATTTGGCAAAATCCAACATCCATTTTTGATTTAAAAAAAAAACCTTCTAAGGGCTGGGGATTTGGCTCAGTGGTTCTGCTGCCTGCCTCACAAGCAAAAGGGCCCGAGTTTGATCCCTGGTACCAAAAAACAGAAATGAAAACTGGGAATAAAAGTCCTTCAACCCTGGGGCCAGGGATTTAGCTCATTGGTTCTGCCACCTGCCTTGCAAGTACATCCTTGCAAGTTCTATCCCTGGTACAAAAAAAAAGGGTCCCTCAACCCTAAAAAGGACATCAACAAAAACCTACAGATAATATCATACTTACTGATGAAAAACTGAATACTTTCCTTTTAAAATCAAAGAGAAAACTAGGATGTATACTTTTTTTTTTTTTTTTTTTTTTTTTTTTTTTTTTTTT
>NW_022900937.1:22474783-22506904 GCF_012274545.1 Fukomys damarensis | reverse complement strand
TTTTTTACTTTTTTTTTTTTTTTTTTTTTTGGCAGTACCAAGGATTGAACTCAGGACCTTGCACTTGAAAGGCAGGCGAGGCACCAGTAAGCTAAATCCCTGTCCCTAAGATGCCTACTTTTTTAACTTCTATTCAGCACTATACTAGAAGTTCTAGTCTGAAAAATGAGGTAAATGAGAAATAAAGGACCTGGAAATTTAAAGATAAAACTGTCTTTATTTGCAGATAATTTATCACCTATATAGAAAGTCATATCTAATTTGCAAAAGTTAGTAGAACAAAGAAATGAATTTAGCCATCTATTTCTTTCTACTAGCAATGAAGAATTTGAAGTTTAAATGTAAAAACTTATTCGCTTCCCAATAGTACCTATAGAAGAAACTTAGCAATAAATCTAACTAAAATGTGCAAAAAGTGTACTCTGAAAATTCAAAAGCACTGATAAAAAATTAAAGATAACCTAAATAAATGGAGGCATATACCGTGTTCAAAGTTTGGATCATTTAAAATACTGTTCAGGTATAAATTTTGCCCCAAATGGATCTATAGATTCAACACCATCTTAAATACAAGGTCAGGCCTTTTTGTAGAAATTGGCATGCTTTTATAAAATGTATGAGACTCAAAGGAGCTAGAATAGCTAAACATGACTCTGAAAAGGAAAACTGTTGGGAGATTTATACTACTGATCTCATAACTGCTAAAGCTGTAATAATCTGGGTCAGAGATTTACCTCAGTGGTGCTGCCCCCTGCCTTGTAAAGCACAAGGTCCTGAGTTCAATCCCCAGGACAAAAAAAAAAAGGCAAAACAACAACAATAAAACTGTAATAATTGAGAAAGTGTGGTATTGGTATAAAGCTATACAAGTAGATCAAAAGAGTACAGAAATAGATCCATAATATATATGCTCAATAGATTTTTATGGGAGATGTAAAACTCTTGTGGAAATAGTAGCCTTTTAAACAAGCGATGCTCAAATAATTGAATATCCATATGCCAAAAAAGTCAATATTTCATATTACCTATAAAAATAACTAAAAATGGGTCATAAAGCTTAATGTACACTTGAAACTATAAAACTTCTAGAAGAAAATCTGTGTAAACTTCGTTTAGGCAAGGGTCCCTTAGATTTAGTACAAAAAGTACAATCAATAAAAAGATATAAAAGATAAATTGGATTTGATCAAAATTAACCTCTGTTCTTTGACAGACACTGCTAAGTAAATGAAAAGGCTAATGACAGACTCAGAGTTAATGTTTTCCAAGGAGGCATATCCAATAAGGACTTATATCCAAAATATATAGAGATGTCTCAAAGCTCAGTGTTAAGAAAACATACAATTCATTTTTTTAAATAGGCAAAAGGTGTTGAAGAGATGCTTCACCAGAGAAAATGGATTCATGGCACAAGACAACAACTCAAAATCATTACTCATCAGAGAAGTGCACATTAAAACCTCTACCTCCCACTGGATTGTCTAAAATTAAACAGACTGATTATACCAAGCATTAGCAAAGAAGAGAAACGTTTGTAAGGCTTCTACGTGAAGGCAGGAGTATAAATCACAAATCCACTTTGGAAAACAGTCTGGCAGTTTCCCAGAATGTTAAACTTACATTTCCCATATGACCTATCTTCCACTCCTGCATGTTTATCCAAAACAAGTGAAAGCTTATGTTGATTATAAAAATATGAATGTTCATAGCAGCTTTATTCAAACTAGCCAAGACCTGGCATGTAAAGGTACAAGATCCCAGTAATGAATGTAACTGTACTGTCTACCTAGAATGTACCAATAAATTCAATTTAATTTTTTAAAAAAGCTAGCCTAAAACTGTAAACAAGCCAAATGTCCATCAACAGGTGGACGGTAAACCAACGATGGAATATACAGCAATGGGGACAAATCTCAAAATAACCAGGGAAATAAACCAGACCCCTTCCCAAAATACGTATTATGATTCTATTGACATAAAATACTACAAAAACAACTGATTTATAGTGACAGAAAATAAATTAGTAGTTATCTGAGGAATGGGAGCAAAGGACTTGGACAGAGGGAAAGATTACAAAGGGGAACTGGGGGCATCATGGCTATTTTTGTTACCCTGATTGTAGCGGTGGTTCCTAAGTATAGCATATGTCAGAGGTCTCTAACCCCAGGCCACAGACCATTACTTGTCTGTATCCTGATAGGAACCAGGACACACAGAAGGAAGCAAGTGAGAGAAACTCCGTGACTCCATCACCACCTGAGCTCACCCTCAAGTCAGGTCAACACAACATTAGATTCTTATAGGAGCGGGGACCCTACTGTGAATTGCTCCTTATGCTAATCTAATGTAATAATAGAAATAAAGTGCACAACATTGATAATAATATGAATAAAGTGCACAGTACATAAAATGTGCCTGATCATCCCCAAGTCATGCCCACTTGTGAAAAATTGTCTTCCGTGAAACTGGTCCCTGGTGCCGAAAAGTTTGGGGATGCCGGCATATGTCAAAGATGTCAAACATTTTAACATGCAGTTTGTCATTTGTCAATTACACCTCAATAAAACAGAGACAGACATAGAGCCAGACAAAGACAACTAGGAATGGAACTGAGGACCTGAGATGTTAGGAGAATGTCCCTGGAGAGGACTTTGAGATTTATGACCCCTGAAGAAGACGGAGCTAATCGATAATAATAGAAATAATAATTGTTATCATTATAGCTAATGACTAGTCTCTGCTTGCCATTTCAGACAAAGGGAAACTAAAGCTCAGAAAAGCTAAGCATTTGCCCAAAGTCGCAGAGCTGGTAAGAGATAGCATAGGGACTCGGATATCAGTTAACTGGAGGCCTGGGAGCTTCCAGAACCAACCATAGGGAGCCCTCACATTCCTGCAACATGGGAGAGACAGGCGCAAATCACTTGCAGCGATACCCAGGCCTCCCAACTTTGCTGGCCCCTGTCCAGCCTCCACAAGCCCTTCCTTCTCATCTCTGCTGCTGATGCTGTGAAGCCAGGCAGGCTAGAAGAGAAGTCCAGACCTAGAGACTTAGCAGTGGGAGGCAAGTTCAAGGGCCTGGAAAAAGTCAAGCATGACTAGTGTGGGGGTAGGGGGTTCCTTCCCAAGTGGGCCTGGAACTCGGGCCTGATAGGAATTTTTGGGTGATTTCTGCCCAAATGAGATGGTAAGTTATCAGAAACACAGAAGAAGAGACGGAACTTCAGGAGTCTATGTGAGTGTGTGTGCGTGTGTTCGTGTGTGCGTGTGCGTGTGTGTGTGTGAAAACCTTGTTCGTGTACGGTAAAACAAGAAGTTTCAGTGTGCAGTGACAACGCTCTGTGTGTGGCAGGCTGATGAGTGCTGTGTGGCTCTTCAGCAGCCATCATCATCTCAGTCATCTATTGCCACGTAACTAAGGACCCCAATAATGTGTTCGTGTGTGCGTGTGCGTGTGTGTGTGAAAACCTTGTTCGTGTACGGTAAAACAAGAAGTTTCAGTGTGCAGTGACAGCGCTCTGTGTGTGGCAGGCTGATGAGTGCCGTGTGGCTCTTCAGCAGCCATCATCATCTCAGTCATCTATTGCCACGTAACTAAGGACCCCAATCCAGTGGCTTTGTTGAACAACACTCATCTCTCAGGTTTTGTGGGTCAGGAACCCAGGCCCAGCTCACCTGGGTCCTCTGGCTCTGAAGCTCTGGGGAAGCCACAGTCAGGTGGTGGGGCCCATGGCGGTCACCTCCAAACGGCCCTTATAAGGTTGCTGGGAGGGGTCAGTGGTAGACTAAGGGCCTTTGTTTTTCCCCACCTGTCACCTGGGGCCCCTGCAGTTTTTTTCCTGTGGGGGAGCCATTCTCACCATGGCAGCCAGCTGTGTCACAGCAAGCAAGTAAAGGAGAGAGGATTTGGGGAACATGTTCAGTCCCTTGCACCTTTGCTGCCATCCTTTCCTTAGAAGCAAGTCACTGGCCCTGCCACACACTGGGGGAAGAAGGATGTCCAGGGATATATGAGAGCCAGGAGGTGTGGGTCACCAGGGCTGACTCCGAAGCTGCCTACCGTGTCCATGAATTTACTCAATCAAAAAAAGTTTAAAAAAATGAATTTACTCAGTCATTCAACGAGAACCTGCTGTGTACCAGACAGCATGCTGAGAGAAGACAATGACGAAACTGGCATTGTCACTTGTAGACTGCAGTCTAGTGGCTGAGGCACATATGAAACACAATAATTAATATCAAATGCCACTGACTGGAAATGCCCACAAAAAGACAGGCCCATGGTGCCAGAGGGCCACGTGACCAGACAGAGGGCTCCCCGAAGACATGACAATCACGAAGTGAGCTGGTGTGCAAGGGACAAACAACCAAGAGTTAATCGAGTGATGGGGAGGAGATGGCCAAGGCTGCATACTTGGCCAAAGGAAGACCATGATGTGAACACAAGGATTGTGAGTGTGTAGCCGAGAGCACGCGTGTGGAGGCAGACATGTGTGCTCTGCATCTGGTGAACTTGTGTTTGCACCAGGAGAGTGAGTTTCTCAGGCAAACAGCACTTCTGGTGCAGTGAAGGACTCTGAGGAGGGGACAGGATGTGGCAGAGAAGACCCAGTGTGAGCAGCAGTCTCTGAACCTTCAGAGTTATGTCGCCCCATCTGCTCCCCACACCCCTGCCTTCCCCATTCACTCTCTGTAAGGTTTCTTCTGGGAGCCATATGTGTCCTCATAAAAAGCACAAATCTGCTGATGTGATGTAATGCATCACCCAGACAAGAAGAGCTGCCCCTACCCCAGCCTGGGAGGCTTCACACTACACACCAGCATCTCCCTGGATAAAGGCACAGTCTATTGATTGGAGCCAAAGTGACTTTTTATGAGACCCTGGGTCCAGAGGCAGGAAAAAGTCTGGGGGGATGCCGGAAGGCAGGAGCTCCTTGGAGGGAGGTGCGGAAAGCCCTGAAGCAAGCATGAGAGAACCCTGGCGGGCACCCACCCCTCAGTGTCTGAGGAGCCTAGTTCAGGGGAGGCTGGAGCTGAGGGAGGATGTGGCAACGTGTGGCTCAGTCCGACACAGCTGTGTCCAAAACCCTGGTTCCTGTTTACATATTAATCTTGGTCCCCAACCCAATCCTGCATGAGTGTTCGTGGCTGGTGACTTGTGGTCCATTTTTCTAGCTGATTCAGTCTATGAGGGCTACTTCCTTCGGACTCACCACCTGCTTTGGCTATGGCTGGCCCATTCAGTCCTCTGAGATTGATCCTGCCTCTCTTCTGCAGGGGGCCACAGGTGCTTCATGTGGCCCCCTGTCCTGACACACAATGGTCCCCATCAGCAGCCTCTCTCTAGGGCTCAGGAACATCTTACACTTTTCATAAGCTCTGGAAGTAAAGAGGTCTCAAAATAGGGTGGAATGAGACCAGGTCAGTCTGTCCCTGTGTTCGTGTCCCACTGTTTATATTTATGGGAGCCTAGAGGATATGTGACTAAATGCTCACCTCCTTTCCACCCTCGGCTTTTCTGTGGCCAGAGCCATGACTGGGGACTAAGACATGGCCACTACCACATCCTCACTGGTCCTCGTCTCCTGCCATCCAGTAGCACTTTGCTCTTCTGTATCATCCTCGCCTTTCTTCCCTGCCTGGCATCCTAAGCCAGGGAACTTGGGAGCCCACTAATGCCTTTCTCTTCCACATAAAGCTTAGCTGTTGCAGAACAAAGTCTTGCTTTTCTGACCATTATAACTTCCATTGCTTTAAAAGCTGTGGTTCTTAACCTTGGCTGAACTCTGTAGGTGCCTGAAAAAAAAAAACAAAAAAACCAAACTTCTAATTTACTGGGTCTGGGCTTAGCCCAAGCAGGGAGATTTTTTTACACTTCCAGATGAGTCTAACATGCAGCCAGGACCAAGAACCACTGCCTTAAAGAGTCCCATTTAAGGATAGCAATGACTTGTCACAGCTGGCTCTGCCCTCCCTGAGAGGGAATCACACCCTCAGTAGCATTTGTAGAGTCGGCATGTGCTAAGTGAAGCACTTCCAGGTACCAGATTCTACTTCTTGGGATGCAGCAGTAGGACTGGTATTCAAGCTAGGAGAAGCAGACAATAAATAATGACATATAATAACTTACATGGTCTATTTAGGTGATAACTGCACAGAGGAAGGCCAGAGTAGAGGAGATAAGGGATGGGGAAAAGTTGCTGTTTTTAACAAGAAGTTCAGGCTAGAGCCTATGGGGAAGGTAGGGCTATGGTTTGGGTATGGTTTGAAGAAGTTCCTCAAGGGTCTGGCACTGGAATCTTGGTTCCCAGTGTGTAATGCTGAGAAATAATGAGATCTTTAAAAGGCAAAGTCTAATAGGAGGTGACTAAATCATTACAGAGCTGTTCTCAGAGGAATTAATGCTAATCTCACAAAGTGGTTAGTTCCTGCAAGAATGGGTTGTTAATCCAAATGTAAGACTGACGAGCATAATGGTGCATACATGTAATCCCAGCTTTCAGAAGTCTGAGACAAGAGGATCACCATGAGTGTAAGGCCAGCCTGGGCTACATGTTGAGACCCTGCCTCAAAAAACCAAAGCCAATCAATCAATCAAAAATAAAACAGTAAGACTACCTGTTATATCTAGATACCCCCCTCCCTCTACCAAAGCATCAGGCAGTCATGGTAGCTGGATCTAGAGTGTGTGATGCTGGGATTAAGGATATGATGCTTAGACTGATTCATGGTGCAATGATTAAGGATTAAGGCAACCAGGATTAAGGATGCCCCACCCTTCGTGTGAGTGCTATGATAAGGGCAGCTAATCTGAATAAACTATAAAAGACAGAAAGAGGTTTGCTGTGGTTGCTTGCTGGTACTGTGCTGCTTGCTGCCTTGCTGCCTCTGCCTGCCATAAACTCTTTCTCCTCTGTGATGTCTTTCTCCATGCCACCCTTCCTTGGAGCCTTGACTGTGAACTGAAACTTCTACAAACTGTGAGCCAAACGAACTTTCCTCCTTTACCACTGAGTATTGAATATTTTGTTTCAGCAATAAGAAAAGTAAGTAAGGTACTATCCCCTTCTCACACCCTGGTTTCTTGTCTTTCCACACTTCTATGCCAGCACTGTGACCTTGAACCTCTAAATCTGTAAGTTATATAAGCCTCTTTTTTTTCTAAATTACCCACCTTCACAGATTTTGTTATAGCAGCAGAAAAAACAGACTAATACAGATATATCTGAGAAAAGATATGAAGGAAATAAGTAAGCTAAAAATTCCCAGAATAAAAACCAGAACAGCTGTTTCTCAATATCCTCCTGCCCCATGTATTTGGGAGGGAGGAGTCAATAGGACCTGATGATTAGAAGGTGAAAGAAGGGAGGAATTTTTTTTTAAAAGAAAGGAATATAGGAAAAATGATATAAAATTCAACTTTTAAATTGGTTAGAAAAATGAGACTATTTCTAAATCATCAAAATCATAGGAAACCCAATCGCAATGTCCATAAAGCTTTATTAGAACATAGATGTACCTGTTCCCCTATTGTCTGTAGCTGAGCTTTGACTAGAATGGTAGTTGAAAAAGACACCAGGTACCCTATGAAGCCTAAATCACAGTCATCCCATGGTGTTTGTGGAGGATTGGTACCAGGGCTCCAAAGATTCTGAAACCCGAGGATGTTTAAAGCCCTTCCATGAAATAGCATCATATTTGCATATATGAGCTATGCATCTGTATACTTTAAATACTTTATGCTGCTGAGAAGCCAAATAAATATGAGAATTGGAAAAGCCGAATGAATTTGGCAATGGTAAGTATTCGGTGGCCATGGTGGGACACTTGCAGGGAAAAAGAGAGAGAAAACCAATTTGGAAATGGTGAAGAAAGGTGGGAGGTGGCATTAGGATGACTTTTTCAGGAGCTCAGCTGAGAAGGGGAGCACATCAGTCCTTAGGGAGAATATGGCACCCAGGAGTGGCGGAAGGTCAAGGCTGATTTCCTTTGTCATTGTCGATCTCAACTTCAGATTGGTTGCAAGGTATCTGGTTGGTTGGGAAGGGGAGAGAACAAAGATGGAGGAATGAAAATGGCCAACTGGCTGCCCTGGCCCTGGGGAAGTTCATGGAGAGTCCCCAGTTCCTGTCCGGCCCCTTCTCACTGCTATGAGCACTTGAAGGTTGGGGAAACAAGGTCGGCTTTGCCCTTCTCTTGTAGCAGGAACAGGGGTAAAAGGAGCCTTCCAGAGCCAGACAATACAGCTTCAAATCCTGTGCTGCCTCTCACTCACTGCACGACCTAGTAGTCGTCTGCCTCTCAGAGTTTCCAAATGCTTATCTGTAAAGTGGGCAATGAGCTTTCCACATGCACAAGACTCATGGGGACCAAATGCAGTGACGTTCATACACCAGCACCACAGATGTTCCCTCTTCCCTGTCCCAAACCAGTCCCAGTCCAGCTCCTTCCCAGACTTTGTCTTGGAAAAGAGAAAAGAATCTTGGATACAAACTTGACCTACATTCCATGCCAAGTCTCTTGTCTTTCAGGCAGGGAAAAGAGACGAATTCCAGAGATGCATCCGGCCAGCTGGCCTGGGCTCAGCCAGACAGGTCCTGACAGGAGTCCTCTGGCCACCTGGACTCTGGAAGTTCTTCTCAAAACAGGAATTTCTAGCCTGTTTTGTCAGGGTTCCAGTTCTCGAGGTATTTTTGTAGAGTCATGGTATTCTGGGGTTGTCTGGATGCTCAGTAGGACACCTCCAGAGACTTTGAAGAGGATAGGACCAGTAATAAAAGATAATTTCTCTTTTGACCGCTGAGAGCCAATCTAGGTCAGTGGAGACAGAGATGGTACCCACCACTGCCACACTGGCGTGGCCACCTGCCCAGGACACCTGTCTCCTCTGGTCCCTCTCTCTGAGCATCCTGTTCTAACCCTTCTCTCCCCCACCTGTTGTCTGGAAAAGATAAAATGGAGATCTTTTCCTGGCATTTTCTTTTCAAAGCTGGCAAAGTGACTGCTTTGTACTCGGTCAGAGGAGCATTTCATCATTTTCTAGGACAAAAATCCTGTGAAAGGGACAGATCGGGTTGATCTTTCATCATGCAAGATCGTCTCAGCAGGCCAGGGAGGGAGAGAAGCCATTTGTTCTGGGAAGAGAATCAAAGTATCAAAGCCACCCCCTGCAATTATTTAAATTAAATATTATGTTTCATTGAATGTAAGATATATAATTAATAAAGGTCCCCCACCCTTTCTACAGTTTTACTGAGCTGCAAAGAGATCATTACCAAAACAAAGCTCTCTCAAAATGCCCAGGATGATGGGGGTGTGTGTGTTTGTGTGTGTGATGATATACATGGGCCTGCATCTTCCTGACAACCTATGCCTTAAGAGTCATTTAACTAAGCTGGGCATGGTGGCACACACCCGTAATCCCAGCACTCACGAGGCTGAGACAGGAGGATCACTGCGAGTTCGAGACCAACCTGAGCCACACAGTGAGTTCCAGGGAAGTCTGAACTACATAGTGGGTCCTTGTCTCAAAAAATAAAAATAAAGTCATTCGACTACAATAAACCTACCTCCACCAACTTAAGTGAAGGAGAGCTTATTATAAGGCACTGGGAACATTTATCAGGTGGGATGGCCAGTTTCACTATTCCATTCCCCACGGTTGGACCAGAACATCTCCATCATGAACAGCCACAGCCCATGGCACTGGGACATTTGACCCATGCTGAGTCAGTTCGTCTGTTGTACTGTAACCAGGAGGATGAGCCTTAAAGACATATGCACATGTTTTAATTATGAACCTTCTTGGCATTTGTTAAAAATGTAGTTTCCTTGGCTGTATCCCCAGAGATTCAGACCTCTGAATTTTTAATAAATGCTCCAAGTGATTTGAATGTGTGTGTGTGTGTGTGTGTGTGTGTGTGTGTGTGTGAGAGAGAGAGAGAGAGAGAGAGGGGGGGGGAGAGAGAGAGAGTGGGGGGGGTTGAAAAAAGAAAGAACTTGAACCAGCTGCCTTGCTTGAAAGGGGCTTCCAGTTTTCAGTTTTCAGTCCAGTCCCTCATAAGGCCACCCCAGCTTCTGGCCCTTGGTCTGTGATACTGATTCCTATCAGAAACTCTAAGTTAATTTCTGCTTCCTGCCACTAATGAATCTCTAAAAGCACTCACGTCAGTGGAGCCAAGGGCAAGGGACCATCTCGTCCAGGTAGCTGTGGCTAGTGGAAGAGAGGGGCAGACACAGACACCTGCTGTACCTCCTCGCAGGTCCTCTTTCAGCAAGGGTGTCATCTGGGAAGATGCCTTAAACGCATCTGTGGCAGAGGAGGTCTCTGAGCATGTGCAGGCCCATGGGCATTTGTGTGCCTGCATGGGCCTGCGTGCGTCCCGCTCTGGGGCTGTTGCCTGTGAGGTCTGGGCATGGTGTTTTTTCAGAGAACAAGATTATAATTGTGAGTGGGTGTGTAACTGAATCAGACAGTGCACGTGAGTGGGAGGCAACCAAGCCAAGCTGCATTCTAGGTTATAATTGTCCACGCAGAGGTTCATTAACCGTATCTTGGCATCTCCCATCAAACTCCAGGACTGCCTGTTAAAGAGAGGGACAGACAGCCCTGTTATCTGGGGGCTTGGGAGGGGGCTCTGCCTGACTATTTGGAAGGGAAAAGGTGGCGACCACGGCAGTCAGAATGACCTGGAGTCTGGGCCGAGATGGGCAGGCAGAGTCCACTCAGACCCCTGAGCAGCCAGCAGGTTTGAGTCCCCACTGTGTGGAAAGCCAAGTTAGGTACAGGGAATGTGGCCCAGAGCCATGAGAACACAAGGACGTGGTCTGCCTGGCATGAAGTCCCCAGGCAGTTGAGAACCCAGGTGACCAGGGGGTGGGTTCCGGTACCATCTCACAGGAGGACTTTTGGCCTCTACCTTCAGGGACTTTGCAGTACCTCAGGGCACTGTGACATCCCCAAAGGTCACCACAATAAATTTCTCAGGAACCCTCTCCTTCCCACACACTCCTGCCCCGCAGCACTGAGCCTGACCTGCCCCTCTCATAGCTGTGCACTGTGTCCCACCTTGTGCCTTATCGTGTGACGTCCATGGGAGATGCCCGTAATCCCCTCCCCACCTGATGCTCTTTGAGGGATGCCCTCAGCCCCTACCTAGACTCCCCTCACATCCGCTTTCCGGGGCTGGGGTCCATTGCATCCTCCACTTCTGTGTGCTTTGCTACTGACTAGAGCTGTGACCTTCTCTGGAGCTTTGCCCTGGATTCCTGGAGCTCTGCGCCCTTGATCAAGTCCTCAGAATTCAGAGGCCCCTGCGGTGTGCTCCTCACCTGGTCCCACCCCAGCGGTGACTGGCTGGTGGAGGTTAAAAAGCTGCCCTCCCTTGCCTGAGGAGGGGCAAACTCTCAGAAGCGATTTAAACTCCAGGGCTCTCTAGGGGATCAGGCAGAGGTTCTGACTTCACCAGAACATCTCCCTTTTTCAACCTCTTCCCCTCTGACATTGCCTCCTTCCAGTTCTCCCTGATTGTCACTTGCAACACTTCGTTCCTAAGGCAACTGCATTCTAATCCCTGGTTCAGAGTATCCCTTCTGGAGAAGCCTCTCACATTGTCCCAGCCTGTCTGTCAACAGCTGGGTCTCCTCGTGAGTACTCCCCTCCTCCACCACAGCTAATCTGTGTGAGGTGGATTCCTCGCTCCTGCAATGCCAATTAAACTCTTCTCTGGGAATTTAGAATTATGACCCAGAGATCAATGAGTTAACTGGAGTCAGTGGACCTTGAAGGTTGTGAGGACCTAAGGGCTCAGACCATCATCTTGGATTAGTGAGCCAAAAAGCCAATTTGTACACAAAAAAGTAAAGCAGGCATCAGGAGAAAAGCAAAGGTTTCAAGGACAGGGAGAGAGAAAGGGTGAGCTGCTTGACACCTTTCGAGGCTGGCTGAAACCTTTGCTGTTAACTGAGTCAAGATAATAATCTGAAGACCTAAAGCGTACTGAGACATGATTTAAAAACTGAACATTTTTAAAATTTTAAACTTAATTACAGTAAAAGACACATTGCCAATAATCCTCCTCAAAATACCCCACCCCTCACTTCCAACTCGCTTACCCCGCAGTTCTTGCCCCTTTTGGAAGTCCACTTTTGAATATCTTTAGTAGAGCTATTATAGCTGCCTCAGTGTCCTGAATTGATTCAAAATTTATCTCTCGTGGTCATTTTGACTTTGGGGAAGAGCTAGATGTCCCACTGTGCTAAATCTGGCAAGTAAGGCAGATGAGGACACACTGTAATGTTTTTATTTGACAGAAATCATCTCAAACATTTGAATCCTCTCAGGACAGTGGTGCAGCCAGGACAGTACAACTAAAGACACTAATGAAAGAAGACTTCCAGAACTGCTTCAGAATGGGGCAAGGATGATAGGACAAGTGTATTTGAAGGGACGGAGATATTTGGAGGGGAATTAATGACAGTGTGCCTTTTACTGTAATAATTTTTTTATTTTAAATATTCACCATATCTTTTGACCATACCATATACCAAAAAATTTAATTAATAATTTAAAAACTGAAAGAAAAGCCCAAACCTAGATAGCTTCAGGAGTGAGTTCTGCTAAATATTTAAGGCAGAATCAAATTAATCCTTTGCAAACTTTCCCAAACAAGAGAAGAAGAAACACTTCCTAGCTGTTCAATGAGACCCATATTACCTTGATGCCAAAACCAAGACTGCACACTAGGAAAACTATAGACTGGCATTCCTTATAAATACAGGTGCAAAAATTCTCAACAAAGCCGGATGTGGTGGTGCAGGCCTGTTATCCCAGCACTCGGGAGGCTGAGGCAGGAGGTTTACTGTGAGTTCAAGACCAGCCTGGGCTACATAGTGAGTTCCAGATCAGTCTCAACTACATAGTGAGACCCTGTCTCAAAAAACTAAAAAAAAAAAGAGTTGGGGATTTAGCTAAGTGGTGCCCCACCTGCCTCACAAGTGCAAGGTCCTGAGTTTGATCACCAGTACTGCAAAAAAAAAAAAAAACTCAACAAAATGTTAGCAACAGAATCTACAACATATGCAAGCATTTTAGGAAAACACAATTCAGAGTAGATAGGGCACCAAAGATACAAGTAGCAAAACAAAAAATAGAGAAACTGGATTTGATCAAAATGAAAACTTTCATGTTTTCAAGGATACTAGCAAGAAAATGAAAGTCAACCCACAAAATGGAAGAAAATTTTTGCAAATTATATATCTGATAATGGACTTGTAGCAAGAAAATGTTACTCTTAAATTCAATAATTAAAAAAACAATTTATAAATGGATAAAGTATTACAGCAGTCTTTTCTCCAAAGAATATAGATAAATGGTCAATAAACACATGAAAAAATACTCAGTATCATTAGTCATTAGAGAAACACAAATCAAAGCCACAAGATGCCACTTCACACCCCCTGGGATAGCTAGGAGGTATCATAAATACAGACCATTGAAGTGTGGATGTGAAGAATTTGGAACTCTTTTATGTGGCTGATAGGAATGTAAAAATGGGGCAGCCACTTTGGAAAACACTTTGGCAGTTTCTCAAAATGTTAGACATAGAGGTACCACATAATTCAGCAACTCTGGGTGTTTATCGAATAGATATGAAACAGACATCCACATAAAATGTCAACACAAATGTTCATAGCAGCATTATTCACAATAGACAAACAATGGGGAAAAATCCATGCAGGATTAAGAAAAATTAAATACTTAAAAATTAACCTAACCAAGGAAGTGAAGGAGTTTTCAAATGAAAACTTTAGAATACTGAAAAAGAATATCAAAGAAACCATCAGAAACTGGAAAGATCCACCACCTGGCTCACAAGTGCAAGGTCCTGAGATCAATCTCTGGTATCAAAAAAGAAAGAAAGAAAGATTAGAAAGATGTCCCCTGTTCCTGGATAGGCAGAATGAACATTGTCAAAATAGGCATAGTTCCAAAGTTGATATATAGATTTCATGCAATCCCAATCAAAATACCAACAGCCTTCCACACAGAATTAGAGAAAACAATCCTAAAATGTATATGGAACCAGAAGAGACCCAGAATAGTGAAAGCAATCCTTGGCAGCAAGACCAATGCAGGAGGCATCACAATCTCAATTTCAAGTTATACTACAAAGCTACAGTGACGCAAACAGCATGGCACTGGCCCAAAAACAGATACGTGGACCAGTAGAACAGTATTTGAGGCTGATCAGTATTTGGGGTCCAATCACCTGGTCAAGGGTATAACAAAGGATAAAAGAGACAGAGACAATAACTTAGAATGCAAGGGGGTCTGGAGGGAGATACACTTCTAATGGATACTCTCAACAATCTCTCTGGTGGACCCACTTTTATTAGCCAGCAAAAAGCAAGGGGGGAAGAGGTCATGCATCATTTCTGGAACAATGACTGCTAGTAGATGTCAGTAAATGAGTAATTAATGAGTAACGGGGAACAGATTCTTCCCTGGATGCCTACGTTCTATGCATTGTCCTCAACAGAAGTTATCTTGCCCTAGGAGTGCTGTGCTTATAAGTTTTCCCCCACACAGAAAGCCTGTGGGTTATTATTATTATTATGATTACTAACTTTTCTGCTTCTGAAGCAAGTTATATTGGCCTTGGACGTACAGGACCCAAATCACATAGCCTGATACCCAACAGAACAGAATAGAGGATGCAGAAACAACCCCAGGCACATTCAGCTACCAGATTTTGGACAGAGTAGCCAAAAACATATCCTGGAGGGAAGATAGCCTCTTTTTGTTTTATTGTTGACCTTCATTTTTATTTAAATATAGTAATCTTTTAAGAGAATCAACAACAAAAACACTATCCCGCAAATAATATGCATAGATGTAAACATGCATGTCTACTTCATAATTATTCAAAATGAACTTTAGGCATAAGATTTTAAAAATCATTAAATGAGACAATGAACTCGAGACAGGAATAACAGAAGCAAATAAAACATACATTTCATAATGTTTCAATTGGTCTTGTCTTCCAATCTACTGGTTAAGGCCTGAGTTTCAGAAATCCTACTCTCTTTGCCAATGGGACTATCCACTTTGGCTGTACCTAATATACATATCCACATAACAAGACAAATAATTATCTTTCAAAATAATGTAATAAATACATCACACACACTCATTCAGTCTCTCAGTCTCTCTCTCTCAATGTCTCTGTCCTGGTGAACCAGTCTCTGAAATAGGGAAATTAGGATTTCAAGTTTTCCTACCACTGAAGCATACCACACATTAAAAAAAAAAAAAGATTCTGTTACAGAAATAATGAGTGGCATTATTATACATCTCTATTTTTATTTATGTTTCCCAACACATTTTACTAAAGCTTGCTATGCTCCTCAGACATATCAGATTTAGTCTTTGCTAAATGACACACAGTGCAACAAACACTGTATAAAGGCAAATTAACAGCTTGCTTAGAATCTTTAGCATGGATATATTCAGCTTTGTCCAAATGCCTGGGATACTTTCTCTATGTCTAACCCCTCTACTTCACTGGTTAGTTTTCTCTGCCTCCTCCACAGGCTATCAGCACATGAATGTCTAGTCCAGTGATGACAGCCCCTGCTATTAAGGAGCTCATACTAACCAGAGTTCAAGCAAGTAAAGGTCAGTTTGTACTCACAGGGCACTCTGCAAGGGTCAAAAGAGAGCAAGAGTCCATGAAGACAGAAACTACAGAACCTTGGACAGGGGGCTTTGAGTGGGCTGAAGGGAGCAGGGTGGACAGTGAAGACACAGACAGAAGAAAAAGTCCATTTTAGCTGGCATGAATATACCTGTGAAGTCATCGGGCAGACCTCAGTCTTGATTTCCAAAAAGAAAAACTTCCTTATTCTGCTGGGAGACAGAACCACGAAAGGTTTCGTGTGGAAAACAAAAACCAGAGCTGTGCTAAAGAATACCCTGGGTAGGACAGATGACGGAGGAGAGGGGGTGAAGCTCAGAAGGCAGGATTCACCAAGCCTAGCGCCACATACATTTCCTATAGAAACAAACATCTTAACAGGGCCAAACACCACAGTTCCACCTACATCAAGGCTTGGGGATTGTGAGTAAATAGTTGTTTTAGTTCAAGTTCCTGGAACCAGCTCCAATTTGAGCAAGTTAAGAGCAGTGAAACAATTCCCACATCCAGCAACAATTCAAGTCTCCAATTGTGACCTCTACCTTCCCTGAGCTACCATTACCATGGAATTATAAAACAATTATCAATCAGTTCATTATACATAAGTTCCTACCTTCCACCATATCCACTGAGCCCTCATGATGGCCAAAGACCCCACCACGAGTACTAGCAAGCACATGCCTACTGCTTACACTGGGACAGAGAGCTACAGGTGTGCTGCAAGGTGACAGCTCCTCCTCCCATTTTGGCCCACTGGAGTCTCTCGCCAAAGCCCCCCCATCAAGGACTATCCATTTCCTTTGTAGTCCTTTGTAGACTGCTTTCCTCCACTAGCTAGGGAGAGGCCATGTGAGTGCAGGAACTGGAGAAAGGATAAGCACAATCGTGTCTCCATCATGTCATCTAAAGACCATTTCATCCACTACTGTTTGGCTGCCGCCTCTTATCTCTCTCTTCAGCAATGGTGAGGCCAATTCCTTTTCCTCGAGGAAGAGAAATCCACAGCTTGTTGCCTTTGCCAGTAACAAAAATGTTGGAGAGCTGGGTGGCCAAGCTGTTGCCGTTGGCATGGAAGATAGCCTCTTGAACAAAGGTATTGGGAAAACTGGCTGTCCATACACAAAAGACTGAATCTAAACTCATATATCCATATCTCTCACCGTGAACAGAATAAAATTGAAATGAGAAAGTCCTAAATATTAAAACAGAAGAACTGAAACTGCTAGAATATAAATTAGATGAGATCAGATCAGTTCAGGGTAGTATGGACACAGGCTGAGAGATAAATTAGGTAAAATTCTTGAAAAGATGTGCATTTCTGAACAGAACCCCAATTACACAAGAAATAACACCAAAAATCAAATATGGGATTATATCAAAAGGCTCCTACACAACAAATGAAACAACCAAACAGAGTGAAAAGAAAGCCTACAGAATGGGGGAAAAATCACCAGCTGTTCCTCAGACAGAGGACTAATGTCTAGAGTATATCAAGAACTCAAAAACAATCAGAACCTCAAAATAAAAGACCCAATTTTAAAATGGGCAGTTGAAATGAATAAATACTTCTGAGAGGAAGAAGTAAAAATGGCCAATAAGTATATGGAAAAATTTATCTCTGGCCATTAGAGAAATGCAACAACACTGAGATTCCGTCTTATCCCAGAAAGAATGGCCATCATCAAGAAATCAAATAATAGCAAATGTTAGTAAGGCTGCAGGGAAAGGGAGACCCTTCTACATTATTTTGAGGAATGTAACTGTAACTGCTATGGAAATCAGTATGGAGATTCCTCAAGAAAATAGAAGTTCTACTTGATCTAGCTATTCTCCCTCTACATATTTTCCTGAAAGAGCTGAAGACATCAGATGATAGTAATCCACGCACATCTATGTTCATAGCAGCATGCGTCATAATAGCTACATCTTAGAAGCAGCCTCTATGTCCATCAACAGATGAATGGGCAAAGAAAATAATATTTATAAACAATGGATTACTACACTACTATAGAGAAGGATATATCATTTATAAGAAAATGGATCCACCTGGACACACAAGCTTAAGTATAGCATGGTTTCTTTTGTATGAGAGGGACAGACTGATAAAAAGAAATAAAAAGAATTAAGGCATGTTATGTACATGTACCAACTCCCCAACATGCATGAAAATATTGTGTACTGCAAACATGTACTAAAACAAAAATTGGAGTGGTTGAGTGGTTCTGTATATTCCAGCACTTGGGAGGCTGAAGCAGAAGGATCTCTGTGGGTTTGAGGCTAGCCTGGACTACATAGTGAGACCCTGTCTCAAAAAATGAAAGAAAGAAACAAGGAAAGAAAGAAAAGGCAAGAAAAAGAGCTATAGATAAATTCAACAACATAAATGAAATTTCAACTGATATGCTAAGTGGTGCAACATAAACAAGACAGTACATACAAAAGAGTATGATTCTACTTATTTAAAATTACATGCATGAATATTGTGTACTGCAAACATGTACTAAAACAAAAATTGGAGTGGTTGAGTGGTTCTGTATATTCCAGCACTTGGGAGGCTGAAGCAGAAGGATCTCTGTGGGTTTGAGGCTAGCCTGGACTACATAGTGAGACCCTGTCTCAAAAAATGAAAGAAAGAAACAAGGAAAGAAAGAAAAGGCAAGAAAAAGAGCTATAGATAAATTCAACAACATAAATGAAATTTCAACTGATATGCTAAGTGGTGCAACATAAACAAGACAGTACATACAAAAGAGTATGATTCTACTTATTTAAAATTCTAGAAAATACAAACTAATGGACAGTGATACAAGCAGATCACTGGCCGCCAACCTCTCCAGTGGCTCCCTGGATTTCCACCTCCGGGTACTCATGCCTGGGAGTCGCTCCTTTCCCTTGAGAGTGGCTGGATCTTAGCGTGATTCATTCCGCATAGGCAGAATGTGCTAAAGATGATGGGACATCACTTTGAGTTCACTTTGAGTTTGAGGTCATAAAGAGTTAGTGACTTCCATTGTGCTGGCTGGCACGTTCCCCCCCCCTTTCTCTCTCTCTCTCTCTCTCTCTCTCTCTCCCTTCAATCCCAAATTCCCTTGATGAAATCACCTACTGTATTGCAAGTTGCCAGAGGAAGAGGTCTGTATGCAAAGTAACTAAGTGAGGCCTCCAGCCAATAGCTAACGAGAAACTGAAGCCCAGCTCTACAGCTTTCAAGGAGCGGAACCCTTCCACCAACTGTGTAGGTGAATTTGGTGTACATCCTCCCTGACACAAGTTGTCACATGCAATCACAGCCCTGTCCCTGTCCCATGCCTTGGTCACAATCTAGGGAGAGACCCAGAGGCAGAGGCCCCCAGGTCAGTTCCACCCACACTTGACCCAGAGAAAATGCCACCTGCTCAGTGCTTGTTTTCACCTCATAAATTTGGGGGACTATTTGTTACACAGCAATAACGAACCAGTATATCTGTAGATGGTGGCCAGGGTGAGAAGCAAGAGAGAAGCATTGCAAGTGTGCATGAAGAAGTTTTTGGAGGTAATGGATATGTTCATTAGCTTGATTGCTGTGATGATTTTGTAGGTGTAGGCAAAGTCAAGACTTTACATATATGTACTTTATCATTTACAAATTATCTGAAAGCTTTAGGGGTATCTTTTTATGGTATTGAGGGAATCAAACCCAGAGATGCTCTACTCACTGAATTATACCCACAGCCCTTTTTATTTTTCATTTTGAGACAGTGTCTCACTAAATTATGCAGACTGACCTCAAACTTGTGATCCTTCTGCCTCAGCCTCCCAGGTAGCTGGGATTACAGACATGAACCATCACATCTTGTTCAATACAACCATTCTATTAGAGATTGCTATAAGGTCAAGATAAAGACTAAGAGGACACGAATGGGTGTGGAAACTTCAAGGATGACCATCGAGGGTGACTCACAGTCTGGATTTGCTCAGGAATGAGGTGGTTCCTGGAATATGTAACTTTCAATCTTAAAATCTGGCGAAGTTCTAGACCTACCCACAACACCATCAAGAATGACAGTGGCTTCCGTTATGGATGTCAATGACATGGACAGAGGCTGTTTCATGGATGCTGGGGACAGAAGCCTTTCGGAGTAGGTCAGGACAGGATGGGTGAAGAGTTGGGGACACCGAATACCGTCGTGCCTCACTCTCCATTTGCCTATAACCAGCACACATCACTCACATGTGTCATGTGACCTCCAGATCCCTCCAAATACCTAAGACTCTGTAAGTAGTGCTAGACTGCCCTGCTTAGGAAATGACGACAAGAAAAATGCCTGGGCATGTCGGGTATGGTTGTGACGTTTTTCCAAATACTTTCAGTCTACGGTTGGTTAAATCCGCGGATTTGGACCCTACAGAGAGGCAGGGCCAAGTATATAAACAACTCTCGAGAAGCTTTGTCGCAGGAACAAGGAGAGAATTGTGGTCATGGCTGGAGGGGATACGAAGTCCAGGAAGTAGGTTTTTATGACAGGAATCAATACAGCCTGCTCGTGTGCTAATGGAAATAATCCAGGAGAGAGAAGATTCTTGATAATGCTGCCCTTTCCAGAAAAGAGATAATCTCCCAGAAAAGCCCTCCAGCGGTTCCCACAAGGAGCGGAGGCTCCCTGCCAGGCCACCGGAGCTCCCACAAACAATGGGCCAAGTGACCCAGGCAAGCAAGTCCTTTATTTAATCCTACAGGCCAGTGACTCACACTTCTATAGCCGCTCATATTTTTGGTCTACTAAAGGTTACTTGCTGCTAACCTAATGAGTGGGTTGCAGAAGGTTACCAAAATGCACTATTCATACACTAAAATTACCCAGGACTCCTGTTGCGTCCTGCGCTAAGAAACCTGCCTGCCTCACAGCGCTTAGTGACGCTGTCAACCCTAACCCTGCAGATGGCCAGAATGTCACAATTCGGGGGGTGGGGTGGGGAAGGGCTGACGGTCAATGTCACCAGAGTATCCCAAGACGGGCTGTGGTGTTTCTCATTACTGATGGTCTTGATAGTTTTATTATAAAAGTCTCTTTTAGTTTAGCTTTACCATTACCCATGTAGCTTTTCGTGAGTTGTCAGTTAATTTTATGTCCATAGTCTTCCAGATTTGTATCAATAATGTTTACCCTCTAATTTTCCTCTCTTTACTCACAAGCCTATATACGTTTGGTTTTCAAATAGGAATCATTTATGTCCCTATTTCTTATAGAGAAACACGTCATGGGTGATAAGCTGCTTATGAATTAGCAGCCACTTTGATAAGTTTGTTGGTTTGTTCTTGTTTTTTTGAGACAAGTCTCACTATGTAGCCCAGGCTGACCTCAGACTCACAGAGGTCCTCCCACCTCAGCCTCCTGAGTGCTGGAATTACAGGCAGGCACTACTATGCCCGACATAGCTACTTTAATAAAAACAATTACATTATTGAGTTATTTTTAAATTTTTAGAAAATTGCTTTATTGTACAAAAATCCTTTACTATGTTCATATTCCTCCAAAGCAATTCATTTGTGAATCCTGTACATTGCAATCAGCATAATAAATCCAACATATTTTCCCTCTTTCCATTCTTTGTATTCTCCTATTTTTCCCTCTAGAGGGGACAGGAGGGCACAAAGTCATGTCCTACCCACAGGGGCTTCAATCCAAGCTCCAGGAGCCCTCATCTGGAGGAGATGTTGAGGCTTCTGGGGACAGGCAGAGTTCACAGCTCTGAGAGGTGTCAGCCACCACCTATCCCTCCATCCAGCTGCCCCTGCCAGTGCCCGCAGCTGTCCCTCTCTTCCAACCCAGAGGACACAGCGGCTTCACCCCTCAGGGCTCAGCTCCCGTTTTCTGCCTACGTCTTTCTTTCTTCTTCTCTGGCTTCTCTCTCTTGCCCCAAGCTTCGCTGTTCTAAATATAGCTCACAGCAGGTGTGCACCGGGCAGGAAGGCGGGCCCAGCTGTCCCCAAGTTTGGATTCTCTCCACCTGGCCTTCAGGAACCCTCACTGGGGGAGGGTAGCCCTGCTGGGTCAGGGCAGGGCTGGGATCTGCCGAAGGGCGACTCCTGGCTCCTGAAGCAAAGCTGGGGTTTGCGGGGGTTAGGCTCTCATCGTGTGGCTAGGCTGGTCTTGAACTCAGAACGATCCTCCTGCTTCAACTTTGGAGTACTGGTATTGCAGGCCTGCGCCACCACCTGGTTTAATTTTTATTTTTATCAGTACAAGTTTGTAGTATAAAATGATTTCATCCCTTTTAGGGAGTCGGTGCATGTACATAACACATCTTAATTCCTTTCTGTCCCCTTCCCCTACCCTCCTTCTCCCATCCCTCCATCTGTTGATCCTCTTTCCATTTGAAAAAGATCTATCTAAATAATCTACTTTCAATTACTTATTTTTATTTTGGCCTTTACATTTTATAATCTGCACTTTATATATTTCATGTAAGGGAAGACATCACTTTTAAGCTTCTATGTCTGATTTATTTCACTTAACATTATGGTCTCAAGATGCATCCACTTTCCTAAAAATGACTCAAGTTTATGCTTCTTTATGGCAGAGTAGTACTCCACTGTGTGTAAATACCACACTTTCTTTATTCATCTGCTGATAAATAGGCTGCTTCCAAAATTTAGCTGTTATGAATTGTGCTGCTCTAAACATGGGTATGCATGTGTCACTGTAATATGATGCCTGATACTCTTTCTGAAAGACACTTAGAAGGGGAATAGCTGGGTCAAATGGATATGAACATTGTCACTGGTTCCCTCTGTACTGTGAGCCTCTCGTCATCCTGCCCAGAAGTCCCCAGCAGTATAAAGGACCTGGCACCACATGTGCTGGGAGGCAGGAAGTGGTGAGGTGTGGTCCCCAGAGTGGCTGAAGGTCACTTGACTGTGTCATGTGAGGAGTGCACAGTGACGTTTTCTCCTCTTACAGCAGAGGCAGGGGACAGTCCCTCCAAGAGGCCTGACACAGGTCTGAGCTTCCAAAGAGTGCTGAGGAGCAAGCCAAGTGTCTGAGGGTCAGTGGGAGGCTGGACGCACGGGTCTGCAGGGAGGACTAATCACACAGGGCCTGCCGTACCACAGCCGTAATGCTCACGAGTGCCACAGCTTCCCATCCTGCCCTGCAGGACCCCAACCCAGCACTACAGCACCAGTCAGTGTGCAACCCCAGATCAATACCCCATCCCCAAGATGCACTGCTTTCTGTCCTGCCTGAGGCCTGATAGCAACTCCTCCTCCTCCTCCTCCTCCTCTTCCTCCTCCTCCTCCTCTTGAGGCTGTAAAATCCTTTCCCGGCCATTGTGTTGGTTAGTTTTCCACTACTGTGACAAAACATCTGGGAAAACCGAAGGAAGAAAGGTTTATTCGGACTCACAGTCTGAGGTGTCACTTCACAAGCAGCCGGGGCCACCCACGCAGGCTGTGTCAAAGCTGGGCATGGCGATGGTGGGAGGAAGGTGTCACCTGCATCTTCCCCAAGTCACCACAGTCCCCAGACACCAGGCACAGGGTCAGAGGCTCCATCCTGCTCCACTGAACACCAGTCTCGTGGATAAACCTCCCTTGAGAGGGAGACGAGCTGGTTGTCATCTGCTGTCCTTCCTCCCTCACTTTCTTTCCCTCTCCTTCCCACCCTCCCGTTTTCTCCCATCTCCTCCACTTGGTACCAAACTCTGGGGTGTGCACAGAGAAAGACTGGAACTTGGGGCAGCCCGGGGAGAGTCTGCCCGCGCTGTTCCACGCGGCTGATCTTATCCCCAGGGCTGAGCCCGAGTCTCACAGGTGCTTTGTAAGCCTTTCACCCCTGCACATGGTTTCTTTCCCTCTTTTGGGTGCCAAGAGCCTGAGACCCTTGTGAGGTTCCCTGCTCCGCCCTGGAGGCTGCAGATTCAGGTCAGCGCTGAGTGAGAGCAGGAGTTTTTCTGCATGCGGAGCTGTGGGGATTAAGGGCTTTTGCAATAGTTCCCATCGTGAGGACGCCTACTCCGAGCGGGTGGCCTTTGGACACTATTTCAGATCTTCAGATCCAGTGCTGTTCAAGCTCCAGCGTGCAAAGACTCATCAGAGGAGGCTTTTTTAAAATGCAGATTTTAACCGAGGCAGAGTAGGCAAGGCCCTGGGTTCCTGGTGACTCTGACAAGCTCCAGGAGGCAGTGGCTTTGCGGCCGCACACATCGCTGAGTCCTGAAATGACGCGTGAGGGGCTCAGCGGTCACAGACCCAGAGTCCCCAGGGAGGCAGTGAAAGGTCCCGGCAGGAGGCACTCACGAGATCGCACCGCCATCGCCTAGGAAAGCGAGCCCCGCACCACTAGAGAGGCCTTGATTCCAGAGAAACACAAACTGCAGACTTTCAGCTGAAACCTTCTGATTCTAAAGCATTTAAACATTCGTAATCAGTACATGCTGCAGTATATAACGCCTGCAGTCCTTGGGTGGAGCTGGGGCATGCACATAACGCGTATTCATTCTTTTTTTCATCCTCTTCCCTTGCCCCTTGTTCCCCTCCCTCCATCTCTTCATCCCCTCCCCATATGAGAAAGATGTATCTCCTTATTTCCTACTAGCAGCCTTCTACTCTGCTCTCTTTTTATATTTTGTGATTCTCATATAAGAGAAGCCATGCGATTTTAACTTTGTCTGATTTATTTCATTTAACATTGTGGTCTCAAGGTGCCTCCATTTTCCTACAAATGACTCGAGTTTATGCTTCTTTGTGGCAGAGTAATACTCCACTGTGTGTAAATGCCATATTTTCTTTATCCGTTCATCTGCCGATGGCCATATATGCTGCTTCCTAGATTTAGCTATTATGAGTTGTGCTGCTATAAACATGTGATGTCTTTGGGTCTTTGGGGAAAATACCTGGGAGAGGAATGACTAGATCAAATGGAATTTCTAGTTTTAATTCCTTGAAGAGTCTCCATACTGGTTGCCTTAGTGGTTGTACTAGCTTACATTCCCACCAAGTTTGGAAGGGCTCCCCCCATCCATCCCCTGCACCCTCGCCCACACTTGTTATCTGACTTCTTGATGATGACCATTCTTTTGGGGGTAAGGCAGAATCTCAGTATTGTTTTAATTTGCTCTCTGCTGGCGAAAGACGCTGAACATTTCTTCGTGTATTTTTTGGCCACTTGTATTTCTGTGAAATGTCTATTCATTTCAGTTGCCCATTTTTATATGCATTTTTTGGGGGTGGAGTCTACTTTTTTTGAGTTCTTTATATATTCTAGATGTTGATCCTTTATCTGAAGAATAGCTGGTAAAAAAAAAAAAATGTTCCCATTCTGTAGGTTGTCTTTTCACTCTACTGGTTGTTTCTTTTGCTGTGCAGAAGCTTTTGATTTGACACAAGCCCATTTGTCACTTCTTGGTACCATTTCCTGTGCAACCAGGGCTCTGTTCAGAAAGTCCTGGCCTGTACATGTGACTTCAAGAGTTTTATCTAATCGTAAGACATTTTCAACAAACTCAACTTTTAACAGCTTCACTGAGGTATGACTGATGTACCACAAACACTATACATATACAATTTGGTAGATTTTTACATGTTGTATACGCTTGTGAACAAATTCACTTTGGGAGGGGGGTACTGGGCATTGAGCTTGGAGGCTTCACAATGAGCAACATTCCCAGCCCTTCTTTTATTTTGTATTTTGAGTCAGGATCTTGCTGAGCCTCTACGTCCCCTAGCCTCTCCTTCCACTGCTGAGCTCAAACAAGATTCTCCTGATTCAACCTCTCTTGTGTTGGTATTCTGGGCCCACACCACCAAGCCAAGCTCAAACTCAAACTTTAAAATGCTCCTCAGCACAATAGTTCCCATCGTGAGGACGCCTACTCCGAGCGGGTGGCCTTTGGACACTATTTCAGATCTTCAGATCCAGTGCTGTTCAAGCTCCAGCGTGCAAAGACTCATCAGAGGAGGCTTTTTTAAAATGCAGATTTTAACCGAGGCAGAGTAGGCAAGGCCCTGGGTTCCTGGTGACTCTGACAAGCTCCAGGAGGCAGTGGCTTTGCGGCCGCACACATCGCTGAGTCCTGAAATGACGCGTGAGGGGCTCAGCGGTCACAGACCCAGAGTCCCCAGGGAGGCAGTGAAAGGTCCCGGCAGGAGGCACTCACGAGATCGCACCGCCATCGCCTAGGAAAGCGAGCCCCGCACCACTAGAGAGGCCTTGATTCCAGAGAAACACAAACTGCAGACTTTCAGCTGAAACCTTCTGATTCTAAAGCATTTAAACATTCGTAATCAGTACATGCTGCAGTATATAACGCCTGCAGTCCTTGGGTGGAGCTGGGGCATGCACATAACGCGTATTCATTCTTTTTTTCATCCTCTTCCCTTGCCCCTTGTTCCCCTCCCTCCATCTCTTCATCCCCTCCCCATATGAGAAAGATGTATCTCCTTATTTCCTACTAGCAGCCTTCTACTCTGCTCTCTTTTTATATTTTGTGATTCTCATATAAGAGAAGCCATGCGATTTTAACTTTGTCTGATTTATTTCATTTAACATTGTGGTCTCAAGGTGCCTCCATTTTCCTACAAATGACTCGAGTTTATGCTTCTTTGTGGCAGAGTAATACTCCACTGTGTGTAAATGCCATATTTTCTTTATCCGTTCATCTGCCGATGGCCATATATGCTGCTTCCTAGATTTAGCTATTATGAGTTGTGCTGCTATAAACATGTGATGTCTTTGGGTCTTTGGGGAAAATACCTGGGAGAGGAATGACTAGATCAAATGGAATTTCTAGTTTTAATTCCTTGAAGAGTCTCCATACTGGTTGCCTTAGTGGTTGTACTAGCTTACATTCCCACCAAGTTTGGAAGGGCTCCCCCCATCCATCCCCTGCACCCTCGCCCACACTTGTTATCTGACTTCTTGATGATGACCATTCTTTTGGGGGTAAGGCAGAATCTCAGTATTGTTTTAATTTGCTCTCTGCTGGCGAAAGACGCTGAACATTTCTTCGTGTATTTTTTGGCCACTTGTATTTCTGTGAAATGTCTATTCATTTCAGTTGCCCATTTTTATATGCATTTTTTGGGGGTGGAGTCTACTTTTTTTGAGTTCTTTATATATTCTAGATGTTGATCCTTTATCTGAAGAATAGCTGGTAAAAAAAAAAAAATGTTCCCATTCTGTAGGTTGTCTTTTCACTCTACTGGTTGTTTCTTTTGCTGTGCAGAAGCTTTTGATTTGACACAAGCCCATTTGTCACTTCTTGGTACCATTTCCTGTGCAACCAGGGCTCTGTTCAGAAAGTCCTGGCCTGTACATGTGACTTCAAGAGTTTTATCTAATCGTAAGACATTTTCAACAAACTCGACTTTTAACAGCTTCACTGAGGTATGACTGATGTACCACAAACACTATACATATACAATTTGGTAGATTTTTACATGTTGTATACGCTTGTGAACAAATTCACTTTGGGAGGGGGGTACTGGGCATTGAGCTTGGAGGCTTCACAATGAGCAACATTCCCAGCCCTTCTTTTATTTTGTATTTTGAGTCAGGATCTTGCTGAGCCTCTACGTCCCCTAGCCTCTCCTTCCACTGCTGAGCTCAAACAAGATTCTCTTGATTCAACCTCTCTTGTGTTGGTATTCTGGGCCCACACCACCAAGCCAAGCTCAAACTCAAACTTTAAAATGCTCCTCAGCCAGCTGGCCAAGCACAGCTGCAGACCACATATGAGCTACAAACCTCCCCCTCCATCCTGTGAAGTGGGATTTGCCGTTCCTACTTTCGGAGGGTTACTCGGGGACCAGAAAGGGAAAGTGACTAGCGTGAGGCCACACAGATAGGAAGGAAGCAGTCAAGGTTCAAAATAATCTGTGTGACCCCAAAGTGGGCCCCTTTACTTCATCTGCCGCTGAGGGAGGTGGGAATTCTACCACTGAACCATCAATGCTTCTGCCACAAAGGAAAGTCTCTGGGCTTACTTACCTCTGGGCTGTAGGAGTAGAGGGCGACTCCCTCCCTCCTTTTCCATCTCTAAAGTACAGAGCGGCCCGGCTCACACAGTAACCCCAGGAGAAGGCAAAGCAGCTCCTGCTGCAAGCACAGAGGTGCCTGGGAAGCAGGCCGTGTATGGGTGATGGTCTTAAATAATCCTTACAAATTACTTATGTACAATTGCACGGAGGGCATTTTAGAAAGAGGCGGGGCACTCTGTTCTTCTCCTCCGGGCTATATGCCTGTTAGCCAGCCAGCCAGGAAACTACTGATCTTAGAGTCTGCACCAACTCTCTCTCTCCAGTCCTCAGTAACCATCACAGAATGAAGCTCGCAGGATGTAAAGATACTGCTCAGAGAATTAGCTCTGCAGAGTTTAGCGGTAGGGACTGGTAAAGGTGAATAATGTTTAAATAAATGTGAAACTCAAAAACAAGCTAGAATCAATAACATCTGGATAAACACGGTGCTACCACAGCAAAATGTAGGCCTGGCCTCAAAGATGAGAAAAGTTAACACCCAGAACCTGTGGACAGTAGACAGTGGAGATCAGGCAGGGTGGAGCCTGCCTGGAAATCCCAATACTTGGGAGGCGGAGGCAGGAAGATCGCCACAAGTTCAAGGCCAGCCTGGGTTACATAGCAAGTTCAAGGACAAGCTTAAGCCACATAGTGAGACTTTTGTTTCAAAAAAATGAAAAATTAAAAAATAGTGTAGACCACTGGGTGCAGCCCAAAGCAGAAGTGTTAAGTTCCATTGCGTGTTCAGCATTATGCACTTGCATCAGGGTGACATCATGTGATTTGGGGATGGGGTCACCATGATCAGCTGTTTCTTCATCCGTATTGATCAACAACAGAGATGCCTTTAGGATCCATGTCTCAGCAGCCCCATTCCATCTGTGTTAGACTCCCCAAATCCCAGCAGTCAGGAGGCTGAGGCAGGAGAATTACCAGGAGTTGAGGCCAGCAAGGGCTCCACAGTGAATTCAAGGCCGTATTGAACAAAAACGTGTGTGTGTGTGTGTGTGTGTGTGTATTCTCCCCACTTTGGGCTAGCCGTTATGGCTCCTTTAGAAGCTGAAAAAAGCACTGCTAATGACATCGTAAAATACATCAAGTCATACTTTATTTCCTCAATTAACAGAATGAAGGGAGGGAATAAACAGCCTCATACCCATTCTTCTCCCCTCCATTGTTTCTTTCTTAAGAAACAAACACATGGTTTCATTACCAACAAGCCCAGAATAAATTAATAGGAGCTGAAATCCATGAAATTAGATTCACTTTTCTAATTAGCAGGAGGGTTTGCAGATACCGGGTGGTCTTTATCAAGGGCTCTCTTCTTCTCAGGAAGGGAAGCTCTGGTCCTGATCTCTGAAGATGAAGCCCTCCCCTCTCGCAGTCTACAAAGGACTCTGATTAAAGTGGAAATGTGAATTTCCTCTGGCCACCTGGAAGATCATTTTGAAGTTGTGAATCTGGAGTAAATTCCTCATTAATTCCACCCTGTGGTTGGGAGATTGTGTGATAGAGCAATTTCCATTTTCAAAGGAAGTGTCTTTTTACTAATAACGTCCTCCGATGAATTGGCACCCTTCTCTGCAGAGTTCAAAGGGATGTTGAGACTTTTTGTCTTTAATTCCAGTATCCCAGCAAGAGGAAAAGGGGTTCAGGAGAGAAAGCAACTGCTTTCTAGATACCCAAGTGAGGGAGGTTGAGGTCAGGGGACCAGAGGCCAGGAGAGATGAATAAGTCACCAAGGTGTCCCGGCAGGTCAGTGGCAGCCCCAGGTTGTCCCAACTCTTATTTTATTCCTTACCTCCAGCCACCCAGACTCCATAATTATTTCTGAAAAGTCTGGCACTGACCCATAGGGCTGGAAGCAAGGACTCTGGAGGTCTGATCTTGCCTCTTTTAATAATTCACTAAATGACTTTAAAAAGCAAAGTTTGCTCAGTAAATGAATGGGCCCCCTGTCCACAGCAGCTAGGTGTCCAAGTCCAGCAAGTCCTTCACTCATGCATACCATCAGCTAAGGGACGGGTTTTTATTGTGCACCTACTATGTGCCAGGCACTGTTCTGGGTGCTGGGGATACAGAAATATACAAAATGGGGGGAAATCTTTGCTATCATAAAGATTATTCTAGTGAGAAAGAAAATAAGAGGGGGAAAAAGCAAAATATGTATTGTGTTAAACAGTAATAGATGATAGGGAAATAATATGCAAGGTTGTGGGACTGAAAATGTCAAGACGTGTGAGGGACTGGGTTTTTAATTGGGGTGGCCAAGGAACAGCACACAGAGAGCCAGGAGGAGATGCTCACAATGGTCCTGGGTGAGACATGAGACCAGATATGTTCTGCAGTTTCTTTTGATTAAAGTCAAACCTCTCTGCCTCCGCTTGTGCATTTGAGAAAGTTTTCTTCAGAGAGGTTCAGGAGTTGAAAAATTAATTGATATGTGGACTGAGTTAAATAGGGTCCCCTGCCAAAACCCATGTCAACCCAGAACCTCAGGATGTGACCTTATTTGAAAATGGTGTCTTGGCAGATGTAGTTAATTGTCCGTGTGGTACTGGAGTAACATATGTTCTGAGGGTGAGGACTGATGTCCTTAGAAGAAGGGCTGTACAGAGACACAGAGGACACACATGGGGAAATTGGGGTGATCTAGTGACAAGCCAAAAGCCAAGGGTTGCCATGACCACAGAAGGGAAGAGTCACGTGACAGACTTGTTGCATACACACCAAAAGGGTCCAACCCTGTTGGCACCTTGAACTTGAACTTCTGGCCTCCTGAACTATGCAAGAATAAGTTTCTATTGTCTTTAAGCCACATACTTTATAGTCATTTCTTTAACAGCCCTAGGAAAACAAAGATTTGGGCACCGAGAGGTAGTGTTGCTATACTAAATGCATAAAATGTGGAAGGGCTTTAGAATTAGGTGATAGATAGAAACTGGAAGAATTAGATAACAGAATGTTGAGGTAAATGATAGGAAAATCTACATTGTCTTAAAGAGGTTGTTGGTAGAAATATAGACATTAAAGTATATCTAAAGGAAGTAAAGAGAAAGAGAAAGCATCTATCATCTTGGAGAAAATATATATCATGCATAGAATACTGGTAGAAATATGAACATTAACTGGGCAGGGTGGCACACGCCTATAATCCCAGCTCTCAGGAGGCTGAGGAAGGAGGATCACCATGAGTCTGAGGCCAGCTTGGGATACACAGTGAGTTCAAGGCCAGCCTGAACTACAGAGTGAGACCCTGACTCAAAAAAAAAAAATGAACATTAAAAATATCTTTGATGATGTCTCAGATGGAATGAGGAGCACATTATTCGAGACTGGAGGAAAAGTCCTGTTGTTATAAAGTGGCAGAGCACAGACTGAACTTTGTTCCAGTGTTGAGGGAAAGCAGAACTTATACATGATGAACCTGAATATTTAGCTGAGGAGATTTCCAAGGAAATTATGGAAGGTGCACCCTAGCCTCTTGCTGCTTGGAGTAAAATGTGAAAAGAAAGAAAGAAGTTTAGGAGGTACTACAAGCTAAATGGAACGAAAACTTGATGATTTGGAAAATGTGCAGCCTATTCATGTTATAGAAGGGGTGCTCTGGGGAGAACCCCAGGGTGCAGCTGGACACCCTTCTGCTGACCTTAGATATTAGATTCATGGGCCCAACTGTCCTTCTCCACAAAGCCAAAATGAAATGGGGGCATCCACGTAGGGTCTTGTGGCTAATGATGCAAACCCTAATTACCTATGTGGATTCTGATAATGTGAAACCACCAAAAGCACTACCAACTTGGACCAAAGGAAATAGGACAAAAAAGAAGGAAGGATCCCAGAATCCTGAGCTTCTATGGGCAGGAAGCCAGCCAGCAGCACTTCCCAGCTGTTACTATGTGTTATACTTCAAGAAAAGGGACAAAGGACATAGGAACCAGAAGGCTGCCTGTGTTTTCACTAAAGAAAGTGACATCTAAAAGGTTAGGGCCCCTGAACAGCAATCCCTGTCACCCACACACAAGCCAGAAGCAGAGTACAATCAGAAGATCACAAAGGAAGGGCTGATGTGGCTCCTTGGGCAGTGCTCATGCTGATCCAGAAGAAATTAAATGACAAGCTACTGACCTCAGCACACTTAACATATGATGGTTAGACAGGAACAGGATCTTCCCCAAACTGCCCTCCATTTTAAAATGGGGTAGGTAGAAGGGGAATACAGTTTCTGTCCCATAGCAATTTTAAAATCTAGCCAGGCAAGTATTATCATTTCCCTCAACTCTAAGTATAAAGAGTATTTCTCAACACTTAAGCAAGACACAAGGACAGACTTCCAGTTCACCAATGGCAAACAGTAGGGCAAATGAGGATAAAAAGGCCGATAGTGAACCACCAGGACACCCTGAACTCAAAGCACAGAGAAAG
>NW_022900937.1:22454374-22472989 GCF_012274545.1 Fukomys damarensis | reverse complement strand
TCCTAATGAGATAATTAATAACGTGAAATAGGAAGTAAAGGGCTAAAGGTGTAAGGAAAGTGGGAAGGGTGGGGGAAAGGCAATAAGGGAGAGGAAAAAAATATGAGAAACTGAAAAAATGGAAATAAAGTGTTTGTAAATGGGAGGGGAGGAGGGTGTGAAGGGAGGGCAGGGACAAGGGGAAAAATGAGAATCAAGACCTATTATGTAAAGGTACAGAATCCCAATGATGAATGTAATTGTATTGTATACCTAGATTGTACCAATAACCTCAATAAAAAGAAAAAAAAAGAGTATTTCTCGATTCGGACCTTTTGTCTGCCTACGAGAAATGGTTCCCTAACCCATTGGGAGTGGTACCGATCTGGGGCATCCTCCAGAAGTCTCTTGTGTTTGGAAGATGATTGGATCACAGGGCGCCTGTAGGCCTAGTTAGAGGCAGGTTCTAGGGATGGGGAAGTTGATCCAGAAATGTACATCTTCCTCCCTGGCTCTGCTGTTTCTCTCTCTGTTTCCTGGACCCCATGATGTGAGCAGCTTTTCCTCCACCAGACCCCTCTGCCATACTGTTTCTGCCTGGGATCCAGCCAGGGCATGGGCTGAAACCATGAACCAAAAATAAACCTCTCCTCCTTTAAGTTGTGAGTGTTGGATATTTGCCTCAGTGATGAGAAAATGTCGAAGACACAATTATTCTTGATTCTTGGTTCCATGCTCTGAACTCTGGGCTCTACCAGCTGAGACAGATTTTCTTTTCAAGAATTAATTGATTGTATTTGCGACTGGGCAGCTCTCTGATTGCTTCTTTCCTGTGGAAAGTTGGAAGCAGAGACCTCTCTACATCTGACTGTTTCTATTCCATTTCATCCAAGATAGTGGTGTTTTTGTTAAGAATATTCTCTTTAAAATACTGTGGGCTTCCCATAAATCTTCTTGGGAGCATTCCATGCTCTAAAAGCCACACTTATCATACTTTCTAAGCTCTACCTCTTTCTCCTTTGAATGAGTTGTTTCAGAAGCTTGTTTGTACAGCTGGGCAAATCTACAAGATACCCTTGCATCTTCCTGAGGCCTAAACAAAGTCTTACAACTGCTTTTGCTGGAAGACTCTCCTAACCTCTCTAATGCTTCTAAGTTCTCCTTACAATACTTTCGCCTCAGCTGCAAAAATGGACACACACAACATTTTCCTGGAAATCTCTTTAGCCAGATCCACAAGTACATTAGCTACATTTTCTCTTCTCCAAATGACACTAATTGTCCCACCACCATATAACACAGGGTGCCCTTTCTCTGGCATCTCATGGTCCCTCCCGCATCTACCAAGTCTCTAGGACCTTTCCAGCTGCCGGTCAGTGCCAAAGCCCATGTGTGTGCTGTGAGTTTCTGTTACAGTAACACCTCCACTCCCTTATACACATTTCTATTTCTGTTCACCTCTGCTACGTTTTCAAAAAAAACTGCCCCCAAGTTAGGGGTCTAAAATCAGCAATCTGGGAAGAGCCCAATTGGGCAATCTGTCTCTGCAACAGATGGTTTCGGATGATTCACTCATGCGCCTGCAGCCAGCTGGTGCCTCAACTGGGGGTGGAGGAACCGAGACAGCCACTCACAGGCCGGCTCCGCGGGGCTGACTGGCTGCCCAAGGGCTGGCCCCACTCCCACTCCACAGGCTCTCCTCCCAGAGCTGCTAACACTGGCCTCTTGAAGACTGAAAGCAGCGGCTGCAAGGCCCCCTAAGGCTCACACTCAGACCCTGCACAATGTCCCTTGTCCCTCTCGCGGCATTGTTGGGCAAGCAGGTCACAAACCAGCCCAGCTTGAGCATGGCAGACAACCCCTGATGAGCAGGAGTTCAGGACCTTCCTTTGTTTCTTTTTTGTTTTGCTGTATTTTTGCTGTTCTGGGACCTAATCCCGGGCATGCTATTCAAAAGATCTCCCTTTTTTGTTTTGTGGTTTGCATTTTTGGACTGGACCTTGCTATACATACAGTCCAGGTTTTCTTTTTGGAGACAGGACCTTGCCACATACCCCAGGCTGGCCTTGGACTCACGGTGATCCTTCTGGCCCACACCACACCTGGGGGACCTTCCTTTCGTAATACACCAGGAGCCTAAGAGATTGAAAGGGCCTGGGACCCTCCAGCCAAGGGAGGGACTTGCCTGAGTGGAGCTCGGCTGCTGTTTCACAGATGAACAAATGGACAAATGCAGTGTGCTGTCCTCCGTAGCGACAGGGTCCCCTGGCTGTGAGCCCAGCTTGTAGATCCTTCCTCCGCCGCCTACCCGAGAGGAAGGGCCCACCCCACAAGGACCGTGAGAATCCACCTGCTGGCTGCTTGGACTCCAGGATGCCAGGGTTACCCTGACAGGAGAGCCGTCCCCGCTCTCACCAGTCTTGTGCTCTGCACCTCCTCTGTGCCTCGCCCCAGTCACAGCATCGGCTTAGATCCAGCCCTGTCCTTGGGTCCTAGACAAACAGCCATTTCCCTTTGACAAGCAGATGGATGCTTTTCTGTCAGGAGACTGTCACAGAGCCTGCGAAATATCCCCTCCAGCTCAGGGGAAGCTCCAAGGGCAAAGAGACCATATCTGTGCGTGGCTTCCCTCACCACCCCTCCTCCCCAGAATTGTCCCTAAACCCTTAGGCGACGGGGAGGAAAAGCAGAAGAAAAGGAGGGCTGAAGGGAGGTACACACCCACAAAAGCTCCATTCACCCCACTCTATAAGCACACATGCTCCCCCACACACACACAGGCTGTGAGCATGCTGCACAGGGAGATGCACACGAGCACTCACATGCAGACACCATGAACATGCACGCACACAGATTCCAACACGCACGGCGGGCACATCTGCACACTCCGACATAAACTGCTTCTGGAGTCACACCTAAGCAATCACACACATGCCCAAGGGCGCGCACACCATCTCCCAGGACCGCATGCAAACACTGAGGCAACACGGAGGCACAGACATACTGCAGGCACGGCATACAGCACGCACAGAGGCACACAGACAGGCCCCCGAGGTCTTGATCACAACAGAGCTGTAGAGATCACAGTGGCCCCAGCCCCTGCTGCTCTGCTCTGGGGCTCAGTAGAGCTCCTCTCTACAGTCCAGGGTGGGCTGCAGCCCCCCAAAGGTTGAGAGTTAGTGGAGAGCTGGGGCATCTTCACCTGGACGAAAATGTGCTATAGTTAGCCAAGCACATCTTGTAAATCCCAACACTTTGTAGGCTAAGAAAGGAGGATTACAGCAAGTTCGTGGCCAGCCTGGGCTACATAGTGAGTTCAGGGCCAAATCCTGTCTCAAAAAACAAAAAGAGTTCTTAGGCTGGCTGGGTCAGTCCTAGTGACCCTGGGACAGGACAGGCCCCAAGGAGATCAGGAGGCACAGCAAGCCCGACAGTGCACGACCAACGTCCCTCCCCAGCTCCAGCCAAGAAACCCCCTCACACAGTCCAAGCCTCGAGGCCACTTGCCAGGGAGACCAGAAGGCTTTGGTGCTCCTCTGCCACTCTGCTGAGAGGCAAGGACAGAAAGCCACCGTGGCCCTGGTCCTCCCCGCCCACATCCTGCTAGGAATCCCAGACACAGACGTGCTGCCCCAGCAGGTTTCCAGGGAGGGAAGCAGAGGAATCGATGAGGCTGAGAGCATTTACAACCAGTGGGAAAAGCCGCCTCAGGCCTCCCTGACACCAGAAATATAAATGATGCTGTGGACAGAAAACCACTCAGACGTGGCCAGAATGACCTGCCAGAAAGGGTTTCACCTTGAGGGGTGGCGGGTGCTGGCGGCCAGCGCTGTCTGTGCAGCATGGGGTCAGAGCTATCCTATGCCCCATAGCCCAAGCTGCAGCCACCAGCAGCCTCAGGCAGCCCCCACCCCTGGCCACGTGCAGGGCTAGACTGGGAGCCCAGATTGCTTAGGCACACCTGCTGCAGCGGGGGAGCTCTGCCTGGGAACAAAAGTGAGCTTTTGCTTGCTTCCCTGGACATCTGGTTTCTTTTTATTCTCATGTGTCCCAAGGCAACTGGCCAGCTTGAGAAAGGAAAAAAAGCAGAGGGCGCTGGTTCCCTGGCTCAGGTAGGACTCCTGCACCTACAAATCCTCCCCAATACTTTGGAGAGTCCCAAGCCTGTCCCCAGGGTCTTGTGGACCAGGCGAGTCAGTTGCTCTGTGACAGCTGTGGGTTTTTTCCTCTTCTACCAGGGCCTGTGTTTGCCTGACTGGTGCCCTGGGCCACGACCGTGATGGAGCTGTCCTCCCAAACCACCCCTGTGCCCATGCACAGTGGGCACAACCTCCCTCCACCATGTCGGGAGACCCGGAGCAGGATTGTTTGGGTCCTTCTCACTCCCTAATAGAGTTTGGGGGAAATGACTTGTGCAGTTCTGGACAACTGTATTAGTTCATTTAATGTTACCATAGCAAAATAGCAGAGGCTGGGCCAGGGATTTAACTCAGCGGTTCGGTGGCCTCCCTTGCAAGCGCAAGGACCCGAGTTCAATCCCCGGTACAAAAAATAAGTAGCAGAGGCTGGAGGCATAATAAAGAAGAGGTTTACTCCATTCTTAGTTCTCGAGGCTCGAGGGCATGGTTCTGGTATTGACTGGGCTCTGGTGAGGAGAAGACATTGCGCAGCAGCTCATGTGACAGGGACAGATGCAAGGCGAGACAGGAAGCTGGGGTGATGCAGGATCAGGCTCACTCCTCGAACGCTCTCTCCAGAACAAACAAGGGTCCTGTGAGAATCACCCCAGTTCCTTCTGACATCAACACCCTACTTTGCACAAAAGTCTGACCTCATGTCTCACCACCTCTTCCCATTGCCACATTGAGGACCAAGCTCCTACTGCATGAACTGTTGAGGGATAAATGGCATCCAGACTGTGGTACCTATGCCCTCTCCCTGCCCTAGCAACCAGACAGGGGCCCGTGAGCCTCAGTGAACAAGACAGAGGCAAATGTGGACACTGACCTCTCCCCTGCCCCTGGTGACCTCCAGGGGGCAAACCTGGCCACTTCTTGCCCTGGGAACATTGTCCACAGGAAAGAGGGTGTTGTTCTACCAGATGCAGAAATACCTAGTCGCCCCTGGACTTGGGAGATGGACGCTAGTTTGGCACAAGACTGTTAGGCACAGGCATATTTAGTCTACAAGAGTAAGGACAATGCCTTATAATGCCAGAAGCAGAGCCGAGCACAGTGGCACATACCTGTAATCCCAGCACACAGGAAGCTGAGGCAGGAAGATCGCTGTGAGTTCAAGACCAGCCAGGGCTACACAGTGAGTTCAAGGCCACCCTGGACTACATAGTAAAATGCTGTGTCAAAAAACAAAACAAAACAAAACAAAACAAAACCTCAAATGAGAGCTCCAGCTGGGCAAGAGCAGGAGAGTAAGTTTTGTAAGGTGGGAATAGGGAATCAGAACCACAGGAAGAACTGCTTAACTTCAGATTATCTCAGGTTACTGTTTTGTAAGGGTAAAAGCAGAAGGGATTTCTTTACTATGCTAAGTCAGGGCAACTAGAACCTCCTGTTTTTAGGAGAAACTGGTCTGATGTGAGATCTGTCCGTTTCCTTAAATTTCTATTCATTTGGCATTTAGCACAAGTGACTCCATTTTGCTTTGGCCTGGTCTGGTGGGGCCTAGGACAGGAGCTCAGCCCATGATATAGTCAGGGACCACCATAGAGATGGGGTCTCGGGCTGGGGCTGTAGCTCAGTGGCAGAGCATGTTCTTGGCATGTGCAAGACCCTGGGCTCAAATCCTAGCACCAAAAAAAAAAAAAAAAAAGGTTAGAGGTGGGGCCTGGCAGAGTCCTGGGCCTCTGCCTACTGCTTATCAAAACTGTGATTTATAGTTTTTTCTGGGACAGTCAGGGACTTAAAAGCCATTTTTGCTATAAACTATGACTCTTCACTTGGGCCTAGAGATGCCAAATAGGTAACTAAAAACAGAACACAGTTTGATCTTCATTTTGTGTCCTTTGTTGCTGCAAATCTTGAGTCACATCTCTTCCCAGCCCTGCAGAGGAGTCTGGTGATCGTTGAGGGAGTGTCCGTCTAGGGGCTGGCCAGACAGGGTTATCAGCCCTGAGTTCTCAGGATCTCATCCCCTTTAGGACTGAAACACCTAGATAAGAGGTTGACAGGCCCGCTCAACTACCCCCAGGAGTCTCCAACCATTGTCCCAAACCTGTAACCACCTGGATTCTAGGAAAGGCAGAGTCCACAGGACTGAGACCCCCACCATTTCCTTAGCCCCTGGCTTTTCATCTTAGTGGGGGCCCTTTCTTTCCCAAGGTTTTCTCCAGGGATAATTACTTTCCTGAGAACAAAACCACCCCTCAGCCATAAAGACTCCTGAGCTGTGACACCAGGAATGAGATAGCAATCAACTGGACCCCAGCCACCAGCTAATCCTTGCAAGCCTCTTGCCTTTGGGGTGGGCCAGTCTGAACCCCTGTAGCAGAGTGCACCCCAACAGCACCCAGGACAGAGTTCTTTCCTATCTTCCCTCTAAGTTTCCAACTAAAGCTTTTTTTTTTTCCCCTCTGTAAATATATGTTTAGTTTTAATTTCCATTTCTACTAAAGCAAGGGACCCGCGCTAGCTGGCAACATGAAGGCCTCCCATAATTTTTCACAATTCAAAAATGCAAAATCCAAAAGGGGAAATAGGAACCAAGAGAATAGAAGGTGGTAAAGGCTGTGCCAGCAAAGAGAGCAGGACAACGTCTTGGTCACTGGCCTTGAGGACATTTTTGCGTAAGGATGGATGAGGCAGAAGCAGCAGGCCATGCTCTCTTCTAGACCTGAAAATGAGGCCATACTCCTCTACCTCCACATTCGCTCTGTTTTTTGGGGACTGGGGATCAAACTCAGGACCTTGTGCTTCCGAGTCAGGCGGCAGAACCACTGAGCCACATTCCCGGCCCTCAATCACTCTGTTCTGTAGACACAGAGACAGAGGTGCTGGCCACTGTCCCCACCTAAGGTGGTTCCTCTAGTTATGAACTCTTCACCCTCACCCCCCCAGGAAGAGATGCCCCACACCTGACTGCATACAGCTAGAGAAAGAGAGATTAGATGTGCACACCCACGGGGTGTGTGTGTGTGTGTGTGTGTGTGTGTGTGTGTGTGTGAATTTAAATCTGACTGCAGTCAGAGACGGTTGTCCTAAGAGGATTACAGAATTCCTCTGAGGGAGAAAACCCACTCTTTTGTTTGGGAAAACACCTTAATGGATCTTTTAATTATGCCAAGAGAGGCCCCAGGGCTGCTCTGGATGGGAAAAGATGAGACAAAGAGGAAGCTAAATCACACTGCACTTTGTAATAAACTCAGGAATTTTTGGAATTATCCCTGGAGAAAATCTTGGGAAAGAAAAGGCCCCCACCAAAATGAAAAGCCAGAGGCTGAGGAAACGGACAGCTTCTCCCTTCTAGCTCCCAGGACTCCACTGAGACAGCACTGTCTTTCCCACAGCACCCTGGAGTCACTTTACCTAGATCTTCACGGAAAGGGCCACCCCAGAAGGCTGAGACACTGGGACATCTGGATCACAGATTTCAACCTCTAGGCCTGCACACTTCCATTATAAAGCAATCCGCTGTGCGGCCATCCCCGCTGGGGGTGACACTAGGGTATCTCACTTTCATTCTGTTTTGTCATTTGCAAGGTCGCCCATATTCCATGGCTTCCGGATCACCAGTACGATCTGCATGACTTGCTGGTGCTTTGTGGAGTCCTGTTTGACTTCTGGGGCAGATGTGATCAAATATCAAGTCCTGCTCCAGTGTGGACACAGGAAATAGCAGACTTGGTCCCAACTGGGTTCCACCTAAAACTAAATGTGTTCCACTCAAAGGGCAGCTCTTCATCTCTGATTATGTCTTCCTTTGATTTAAGAAATGATGAAGTAATCCTTTTCTCATATCCTGAATTGGCCAAAATAAAAAAATTTCAGCCTAGTATTGCCTCCCTTTAAAAAAAATTTTTTTCTACAAGTCTTTTTGAAATCCCGAAGTCTGACATGAAGTCACACTTCTGAAGGCCGCCGCTGTCTGAAATGCCAAGACCAGGTAGGGTGACTCTCTCACAAAGCTTGTTGCTGCCTTTGTGGCTTTACTACTCTCTGTGACATCAGGAAGGCCAGCACAATCTTTCGATCAATGAAACCTGCCTTTACAGGCAGCAGATGAAGGCTTCTTGGACACTTTACGTCCTTGGGCAAACTTCTTGGGTGTTTTTCCCTCATATGTATAAGACATGGTGCTCGTGTCTCAAGAGTCTCAGAGCCTTTCATCCTCTCCATCGTGTTGAAATTGGTGAACCCTTATTGTACGTCAATGAAACCCTTGTATGGACTTTTCATTCGTTATCTTCACCATCAAGCACGGTGGCCTTTTCTCACCCTTGCGGCTACCTGTGTAATTCTCTGCCTGCCTGGCTTCTGTGACGCTGCTGGCTCCCGTGACGCTGCTGGCTCCCAGATCCTCTTGCTCTCTGGCCACACCCACACAAAACTCTTCTTCCTATGTTATCTTCACCATCAAGCACGGTGGCCTTTTCTCACCCTTGCGCCTACCTGTGTAATTCTCTGCCTGCCTGGCTTCTGTGACGCTGCTGGCTCCCAGATCCTCTTGCTCTCTGGCCACACCCACACAAAACTCTTCTTCCTGCACTGCCCTCCCCTGGGCTCTCTCTACGCCAGTTGTCTTAGTCACTTTCCTTGTTGCTGGGACAAAATACATAACACCCACCACTTAAGGAAGAAGAGGTTTATTTTGACTCACATTTTAGTTCATAGTCTGCTGGCTCCGAGGCAGGAAGGCATGGCAGATGGGCCTGATGGAGGGAGGAGAGCTGCTCACTGCATGGTGGACGGGAAGTGGAGAGTCAAGGGAGGAGAAGAGGAGGGAGGTAAACCCTTCCAGGCCACGCCCCCAGTGGCCCACTCCTCCCACCAGACCCGCCTCCTCACCGCACAGTTAGCTGTAGGGATGCAGTCTTCCCAGGTGAACTAGTCCACCCATGAGAATAGCACCCATATGATCCCACTGTCACCAAGTCAGGTCTGAGCTTCTCCAAGGCTCAAACAGGAACATAACTGACCCTTTTAAAATAAGGTTGCATGCCAGGCCTGGTGGCGCACGCCTGTAATCCCAGCACTTGGGAGGCTGAGGCAGGAGGATCACTGTGAGTTCGAGACCAGCCTGGGCTACATAGTGAGTTCCAGGTCAGTCTCAACTACATAGTGAGACCCTGTTTCAAAAAAACAAAACAAAAAAATAAGGTTGCAGGTTTGTTGACTATCATCATGGGAAAAGAATTTTTAGGCTGCATTGCCGAAAGAGACACGAGAAGGATTTATCAGAGGTAGATATAGGGTGCACTCAAGAGCCAAGTGCAGGTGCTCAGAGAAATGAGTCACCATACAGTTGGGAACTGGGTATCTTTTATGAGTTCTGGGTGGTGGGAATCTGATAATCTATAGTCTTAGTCTTGTCAGGTGAGTGGAAAAGGATGACCCCCCACTGTGAGATAATGGTCCACTTATGTGAGAGATCTTAAAAGGTGATCTATTTATGTGTGAAAGAGGACCATCTACAAGTTTTAAAAGGAATGGGAAAACCCATTTGTTGGTGAGAGGGAGTTGCTCAGGTTTATTATGTTTTGGAAGAAGAGAAAGAAAAAATAACAATAAACTGGGCTTGTGTCCTGAAGCTGTAGCTTTTTTATTTTTAAGGATAATTTTAAATCTCAATTTCCTTTTCTCCTTTTTATCTAGGTTTTTATTTTGTTTGTTTTTTGTTTTTAATCCTACCTCACCATCAGCTCCCAAAATCCCTGCCCATGATCACAGGAGGATTTGCAGGGGAGGCATCTACATACAAACCATAACACGGAGGTGTCATCTAGACTTCCTGCAGCCGCACATCTGTGTAACCTGCTGAGTACGTGGCTGCCTCCTATGGGCCCCGGGGGCCCAGATCTGTCAGAGCTGGAGTAGACAGGCCACCTGGTCAGAGGGAGACTTGACGGAGACTGCCCAGGCCAAGGCTCCCAGCAGCACATCTGTGCCATTTTCCTTCCCATTTTGGAGAGTCTCCAGCCAAGCTATGAGTGTCCTTCCTTTCTCTCCCTTCCACCATCAGCCAGGGCCCCGCGGTAGCATTGCCCTGGACCTTTAACACTCATCTCAGTACCCACCACTCAGACGGCTCTGCTCTTCCCCCGGGTGACTTCCACAAACCTAGTGTCTCTTCTCTGTGCCAGACTTTTCACCATCCCTAGAAACACAGCCCCCAGAAGGGAGCACAGTTCTCCAGGCCCAGCCAGATCAGAGTGAGCAGGAGAATTGAGAAGTGTTTTCCTCGACCCAAACCAGATAGAGATCAAGATTGATATCTAGAAAATTCTAAGAACTCCTGAAAATCAATACCAAAAAAGATAAGCACCCCATAGAACAGGAACAAAAGATAACAACCAGATAACTTATGAAGGAGGGAACTCAAAAGACCCTAGGGCATTGGAAAAGATCCTAAAACTGCATTGGTAACCCAAGAAATGCAGATTGTCACAGTGAAGGATCAAACAGATCTATGCTGGCCCTATGTCCATACTCATGCCGCTCTGTAAAGGTCACGCACGAGAAAGTGTCACGGTTGTTTGTAGTTGCAGGAAGTTGAAAGCTATCAGGGTGTCCATCACCAAATGCATGGACAGGTAAATTAGCATTTAGAAATATTTTGAAGCAGTGAATTCAGTGTGCTCACAGCAACATGAGTGGAAATATAATAAGCAAATGCTGAGCTGGGGCCCGGGATTTAACTCAGTGGTTCCAGCACCTGCCTCGCAAATGCAAGGACCCAAGTTCGATCCCCAGTACCAAAAAAAAAAACAAAAATGCTGAGCTGAAAAAATAAGAAATCAAATAAGCTAAGGGCTGGAGATGTAGCTCAATACTGGGAGGCCCTGGGTTCAATCCCCAACACCACAAAATAAAAATTTTAAAAAGATTATACTATACAATGAGCTCTGCAATACCGTACTATATAAATCTAAAAGAACAGCGGTGTAGACTTTATAAGAAGGCTTACGAGTGTGTCTATGGGGGCAAGGAAGAGACAGAAGAGAAGAAATGGAAACACAAAGCAAGAAAGGACCTGTGTGGGCTGAGGCTACTGCTGTTGCAAGAATCAGAAGTTGAGTAACAATGAGATATAGGGAAATGTTGTATTTTCTCTAAGGTGGCCTGAGAGCCTACTAGCATCTTTAGGTAGCTGCATAAAGACCACCAGGCATCTTTTCCAAATATTCCTACCTTATACCCAAACAAATGCTTTTTTCTAAATATAAGGCCCACAGTTTGTCCTCTTTCACTTTATCTTGGCAGGTTTGGTCCTTTAACCAGGCTGTTGAACTCATTATGATTCTGTCACCCATGATCCTGATGATTCCTCCTCCATTGGTGACCTGCAGGATTTAGGATATTGTGACATCTGCCTTCTCCTTATCTCTTCTGTCCTTCATGCGTGACAGGCCCTGTAGGCCAGGCCCTGTACCAGGTGTGCACAACACCAAAACGTAAAGAGAGGCTCCCTGCCTTCAGGGAGCTCACATCCAAAAGGGAGAGAGACAATCATTGCTACAAAGTGAACGAGGAACAGGGAACCCTGGTCCCTCGGGGCATTTGGGAAGGTGCCCAGAGGAGGCCACCTTCACAGTGCTGGGGAGCTGGGGATGCCAGGGAGCCCAGAACCCCACATTGGCTGCCCGTTCTCTGCCCCAGCTTCTCCCACAGCCAGTTCTCCAGGATCCTCTTGGAAGCTGCCCACCCACTCTCCCCAGGCCGTCTTTCCCCAGAGCACAACCTGGCCATCAGCAGCCTGACTTCTGTGATTACATAAGGGTGGCCCTGACCAAGGCCAGCCCACTAGGCCACCCAGAGCTAATCCTCATCCTTTGCTTTAGCACCCATGGGGCAGGGGTGCTGGATTTATTCCAGTGAGAATGTAGTAGTCCAGATGTGCCACCAGCTTCCTTACCACAACAAAATGCAAACCTTGCTAGAAAGTGGAACCGACAAAGAAAAAGCAATGCTAAGAAACAGCTTTCTGATGGCCTTGCTAGAGCCCTTGACCTAGACGTGCCTTAGACCAAGCCAGCTTTATCTCTGGACATTCAGTTACACAAACCAATAAATTTCCTTTTTTTTTTTTGCTAAATTCCATTTGAGTTGACTTTTATGTTCCAGGAAGTGCACAGAGTCCTGACTGGTCCAGAGTAACAGATGATGTTAGGAAGCCAGCAGGTCAGATAAGGATTTAGATCACATTCAATAGGATGTATGCTAGGGGAACAGGCAACTCAGAGCCGGGAGTAAAGTCCACGGTTGGCATGGTTCGTGTCAGAAGCCACCATGGTGACCAGGGTGAGATGAGACCAGTGGCAGGGAGGCCCTGTCAGGACACCTGATACAGTCACCTGAGGAAGTGACAGTTGCATCCCAAGCAAGAGAGAGGAAGGGAAGGAAAGAGTGGATTGGAGAGAGATTTAGGAGGTGAGACCCACTGGATCCAAAAACAGAATAGAATTGAGGGAGATGTGGGGATAATGAAGAGGGAAGATTGTGGAATATTTGGAATCACTCTTTAATTTCTTATTTTTTGAGACAAGGTTTCGATATGTAGTTTAGTCTGACCCTGGACTCACAGCAATCCTCCTGCCTCAGCCTCCTGGGTACTGGGATCACAGACGTGTGCCACCACGCCCGGCAATCTTGGGTATCTGACATTTTAATGCCTATCTGGAGCCAGAGAGCATCAGAGAGAAAGCAAGTTTGGGGAGAGGAGGAGGGTTGAAGGTGGGGGAGAAACGGCTGGGATGCATTCCGTTTGGGACACGCTGGATCCGAGGTGCCTCTGAACTATCCACTGAAGGGGCTTTCCCTCATAAATGCCCAGGGCTGGCGGTGTAGACTGGTCAGAGACTTCGCAAAGAAAGCGACTAGTAAGTTACAAGCCAGGAGAGACTTGAGCGCCAGCGAGGAGGAAGAGACGAGACAGTGGTGCCACTTAAGGGCCTCGAGCCACACACTGCCAGTCTAGCCACTCTTTCCAAGGAAACAAAGAGAAGGGAAACTTCTGCCGCCCCAACTTCTTCATGGAGCTGCTACGAGTCCCCAACCAGAAGGGCTGGGAGAGTGTGGCCAGGCTACGTGGAGCCAACCATGAAGTTATTTTCTTGTCAACTTGGAGGAGCAAGGGAGAAGACAGAAGCAAAGAATAGCTGAAGCTGCTGCAGGAACGTGTTTCCTTTGAAACATCACAAAAGGAAAAACAAAATCTTCTTAACCCAGGGATGGCTCCTGGTGGAATAAAGCACTTTCTCTGAAACGACTCCCAAATTAACAAAACCGTAATTAGGATTACTAAATGGATAGATCAGAATTCCACGGAGCAAATATTCACTCAGGCAATACCTCCTCGATTCAATAGGTCTTTCAATTAATTTTTTCTGAAGTTTTGGATTTCTACTGACTAATCTGCTGTATTTAGGATTTATGAAGCACTTGCCAAATAGTTAGAAAGTGTGAGATATCTTTGCCAAGAAGCTCCGTGGGGACCTTAGCAAGAACATGCAGAGGGGCGGTGGGGGTCTGAACTGCACCCTCCAGCCAATAGGAAAGACCGCCCACTGTCCTGATTGTCCGCTGCCTTGACCAACCCCCGAAGGGGGTGTGGCCCTGGGTGGGTGGAGCCTTCTCCGCCCCAGAATTGAGGGCTCCACTTGCCGGAAGTGTGTGCATGGTGACCTGTATGTGCTGCGCCGTGTATTTATTTATATCAGCACATGTCCATGATGCATAATGGACACACAGTTTTGTTGCATATACACACCACATCTTAGCCCATTACCTTTCTTCCCTTTCCTCTTCCCCTTTCCCCTCTCCCTCCATCCCTAGGTCCCCTTCCCATCTGCAAAAGGTGTGCCTCGATATTTTCTGTCATCTCTTTTATTGTGCTCTTTAAATTATTTATACTCTCCATCAGGAGTGATGGCACACATCTGTAATCCCAGTACTGAAGAGGCTGAAGCAGGAGGATCACTGTGAGTTCAGGCCAGCCTGGGCTACATAGCAAGTCCCTGTCTCAAAAGAACAAAAAACAAAAATCATTTATACTTTGGGTTTCTCATATACAAGAAAGCATGTTCTAATTAACCTTTGGTGTCTGATTTATTTCCCTTAACATGATGGTCTGAAGGTCCATCATTTTGCAATAAATGTATCTTTCATTATGGTAGATAGTGCTCCACTGTATACAGATTTTCTTACCCATTCATGATTAATGGTATATAGGCTGCTTCTGTAAAGAGCCCAGGATGGGGAGGAGGGAACAGTTCTTGTGGTCACTGTTTCAGGGCTTCTTCCCGAAGCCACCTGGGCTTTCCTGTTCCTTCTGAGGACCCAGAAGAGGGCTGGGGTGTGGCTCAGTGGTGCCGTGCTTGCCTGGCACACACAAGGCTCTGGGTTCCATCCCCAGTGCTGCAGAACAGTGAAGACACTAGCAGAGGATGGCTCCAGAGGGCCTCAGGAGACCCGGAGAGACAGCCCCAGGCTACAGCAAGAAAGTGAAGAGACTGATCTTCCCGGGGAAAAATGTTCATGCTTCAGCGGTCTGTGGGTGGCTCAGTGAACCAGAAAACATAAGTCAGGATTGCTGACTGGGTGGCAGCTGGCTTCCCACCTGCTCCCCAGAAAGGGGCTAACCATGCAAATTACTTCCGCTTCCACACAGGTAAGCAGGATGCGTGCTGCCCAGGCAGGAGTAGGTACCACCCATCCTCCCTTTCCATAGCAGCAGCCTGAGCCTGCTGCCAGGAAGATGAGCTGGGCCTTCAGGACCAGTTGGCGGCACATATTTCCCTGGGACAAACAGAATTACAGCTCTCTTCCATGGGGCAGGAAAGAAAACTATACCTGGCCGAATGGGGCCCAGGTAGAGGCTACACAGGAAAGGACACCCAAACCCCAACAAGGAGTGTGTTAGAGCCCCCAGGGGTTAGGAGGAAGGTGAGAGCATCAGTTTGGAGTAGCTGAGCTTCACTACCACCCAGAGGGGGTGCCAAAGAGCAAGAACCCACACTGGTTGGTTTTTGTTTTGATGGAGCCAACCGTGGGAGTAGCTGAGCTTCACTACCACCCAGAGGGGGTGCCAAAGAGCAAGAACCCACACTGGTTGGTTTTTGTTTTGTCTTGTCTTTCTGTTTGTTTGTTTGTTTTGTTTTTTGCAGTCCTGGGAATTGAACCCAGGGCCTTACACATGCTAAGCAAGTAGTTTACTACTGCGCTACACCCTTGACCTTTTTTTTTGCTTTTTATTTTGAGACAGGGTCTTACTAAATTACCCAGGCTGGCCTTAAACTTGTCATCCTCCTGCCTCAGCCTCCCAAGTAGTTGGGGTTATAGATGTGCACCACCATGCTCAGAAAGGATGGGGTTTTTTGTTTTGTTTTGTTTTTAGGCTGACTTCTGCATTACTTTGGAAATACCAAGGAAGATTTGAGCCCCTTGGAAGGACTGGGCTTCCTACTATTGAAATTGGTGAGGCCACAGAACCTTCAAACATGGAGCTCTTTTGATTTAGGAGGATTTTACCTGCAAAACCCAGCATGCTGGGCACTGTCGTTTGATGGCAATATTTAAGATACACACACACACACACACGGCAGGCGGTACTTCCCAAAGGTGGTCACAGTGATATCTATATCTCCCCCTGGCCTTCCTGCAGGGTCACCTTGACACTTCCCTGTCCGAAGTAGCACTTCTTTCCCCTGGCATCTGATTGATGCAGTGTCCGTTGCCACCAACAGAATACACAGAATTCTCAGCCGGGCAGGGTGGCTCAGGCCTATAATCCCAGCACTCGGGAGGCTGAAGCAGGAGGATCACTGTGAGTTCAAGACCAGCCTGGGCTACACAGTGAGTTCCAGAGCAGTTGAACTACATAGTGAGACCCTGTCTCAAAAAAAAAAAAAAAAAAAAAAAAAAAAAAAAAAAAAAAAAAAAAAAAAAAAAAAAAAAAAAAAAAAGAAGAAGAAAGAATTCTCCTTGTGCAACTTTCAAGCCTATAGCTGCCCTGGCAACCCCTGCCTCCTGCCTCTCAGGATGTTGGCTCTTGGGATTCTCATGCTCAAAATCCAGCAGTCAGACTCTATAGTCTTGATGCTCTGGCGTTGGGGGCTGGGATCCTACAGACACTGCCCCGCCAGGGCTGGCAAATTCCCAGAGGTGGCAAATGCCTCCCCTATAAGCACAGCTTTGATAAACAAGCCAACCAACCCAAGACCCACACTCTTGCCACCTCCTCTATCACACTTATTAGCACACACCCACTAATATTCTCCCCACCCCAGATCACACCCAGATCCGGTACTGGACCACTAGAGACGATGGCCCCTAAAGCTGAGTGCACCAAAACTATTCCAACTGTGCAATGCTGCATTCACTCAGGTATCTGCACTGCCTCAAACATCCCTCCCAAGGAAAGGGCTGCACCTTCCTCTCCCTCCCAATGCCTTCTGCGGCCCTGGGTAGTGCGTTCTGCCTTCTATTTCTAGGACTCTAAGTATAAACTGCTTTGGGACAATCATTTCCATGTCTGCAGGTCTTAGCAGCATGCCTGTAATCCCTGCACTCTAGGAGGCTGAGGCAGGAGGACTGCACATTTGAGCCTAGGCTGGGCAAATCAGAAACTTAGCAAGATCATTTCTCAAAATAAAAAAGGGCTAGAGATGTAGCATAGTATGAAGGCTGTGAGTTCAATCCTTAGTACCACCACCAAAAAAGAAAATAAATAAATATACCTCCTGGGTATATTTTAGAAGAATTACTATGCTGTAAGAAGCCCAAGCTACAGGGTAAGGCCACGTGAAGGTTTCACAGTCGCAGTCCCCAAGTTCCGTGACAATAGCTTATCTTAGCTGCCAGTCTCAAATGTGAGCCTCTTGGACACTCAGCCAGACGTTCACAGCCCCTCTGACTTCTCCCTGCCAAAACTGCGTGAGACCCCATGGGAGCACTAAACCAAGCCCAGCCAGCCACAGAGCCACAAACTGATGTTGCAAACCATCCTGCCCAGCAGCGAAGGGTCAAAGCACCCATGATTCTTTTTCACTGCAGGACGCCCTCCTGCAGGACTGGGCTGCTTCACACCCGGGCAGCAGCTTGGTAAAAGTGCAGCATTTCTACCTGACCTCGGTCTTACTTCAACAGAGGCCACATTTTAAACTAATGAGCACCACTGAAGAATTGTGTGCACGTCCAAGTGCAGCAGCCCAGGCCCCCCTAGCTCTTATTACTCACTTGTTCAACCCCGGCATCTGTCCAGAACCTTGGGGTTCCTTCCAGGGCCTGCCCAGGGTGTGGACCTGCTTTCGCGGCACTGCAGGCACCAGAAGTATCAGGAGTGGCGTGGCCAGTGCGGTGACAATCTGTGTGGAAGCAGGAAACCCCAGCTCGGTGGCTGCAGCTGGAATAAACCCCAGGTGTGATTTCCTCCAGAACCATCAGGGTCCAAGTGAGCCTTGGACTTCATTGAGACTCGACCTCCTTTTCTTTCCTTATCAAGTCGCTCACTGGAATACTCACCACAGGGAAAGCCACAGGTACCAAGGATGGATGATCGTATCTCAAATGATCAGAACTTACTGCCACCCTGTCACCTCCTTGTCACACAGGTCGCAGATGGTGGCTGATAGATCAGAGCAGATAGGATCGGGTGGCAGAAAAGGATGCCTCAGGTATGCACAGCTCTTGTGAGGGCTCTGCTAAAGAAGGGAACTAAAAGATGACACAGACATTATGGTGAAAGCTGGACTCATTATACTGTCGTGCTTCGTAGGGCCTGGAGATTTATTGTCCCTGGCCACATGTGAGGGTCAGGACAGTGCTGGCTGGGAGTTTCTGAGGAAGCTGCAGGCAGGAGGTCCACCAGTGCACAGTCCTATCAGAAGCCTGGCTCTGGCCAGGGAGCAGCCTCCAAGGCCACCCGGGAGGCTGCGGCCCAGAGGCTTTGGTTCCTGCCCTCTTGCACCTCCCTACGGGTCTGCTTAGCCTCTCAAGTGCTGGGATCACCGATGTGGGCCACTGCTCCCAGCTGTCTTTAGGGTTCTGATGGAGGCTCATTCCTCTGGCGTGACTAATTGCATCACGGCCTCTGGAGGTCAGCAGAGCTTCAGTCTCTCTCCTCCTCCCAGGAAAAGTCCCCTCCCTTTAATGCACCTTGGTCCCTCCGGTGACCACACCCAGCTGAAGCTACCTAGGAGCCACTAGCCATACATCAACTCATTACTTTGGAGAGTCTAGGGATTTTAGGAGTTGATGCCAGGAAACAGCACAAACACCAAATCAGTATCGCACAGTATTTCAGGGATTCCTTACACCAGAAGGATGCACACCCAGAAGAAGATCCCAGAACATTGCTCGCTTCCCCCATGTGGAATGACTCCCGATCCTGGGTGTGGATGGCTCCCCGGCAAGACCTCTCAGTCTGCAGGCTTCCTTCTTTTTTTTTTCTTTTTTTTTTTTTTTG
>NW_022900937.1:22445399-22454245 GCF_012274545.1 Fukomys damarensis | reverse complement strand
TAGTTGAGACACCTGGAACTCACTATGTAGCCCAGGCTGGTCTCAAAACTCATAACAATCCTCCTGCCTCAGCCTCCCAAGTGCTGGGATTACAGGCATGTGCCACCTCACCCGGCTGCAGGGTTCCTTCTGATCTGTTTCAAAAGGGAAGCGGAGCTGTCTACAGCTTCCCCTTTCAGACACTTGGTATAAGTGAGGTAAGGAAAACGTTATCTCTTGCTCCAGAGCCTTTTTCTAGGTTAATGTAGAAATTAACCTGCTCCCTGCCCGTTCATAAAGTATCCCTTTACACTCAACTACTAGTCTTGCTTTTTGTTGGTGGTGTTGTTTGTTTGTTTGTTTAAACAGGTTCTCACTATATAGTCCAGGCTGGCCTTAACTCACTATGTAGCCCAGGCTGGCTTCAAATGCATAGTGAGCCTCCTGCCTCAGCCTCCCAAGTTCTGGGATTACAGGCGTGTGCCACCGCAGTCAGCTTGTTTTGTATGGATTTTTTAATTTCACTTTTCCTGGGGAGAGATAGGAGGGACAGGAGATGAAAGGGAAGCAAAAACAATCAAGAGGTCACATGTATATGTACCAATACTCCACAATGGCTATGATCATTATGTATCTATCCCAAGCATATACAATACTAATATTTTTTTATTTCACCTTTCATTTTGTTAGTGGTACCGAGGCTTGAACCCAGGACCTTTGCCATAGCTACATCCCCAGCTTCTTTTGTTTTTTGTTTTTGTTTTGAGACAGGATCTCACTAAGTCACTAAATTTCCCAGGCTGAGTTCCAATTTGCAATCCTCCTGCCTCAACCTCTCAAACTGCTGGGATTACAGCAGTGTGCCATCACACCTGCCTAAAAATGTCACTTTTCTAGTGATTTATATTTCTGGATTTTTACAAAAGAATTGCCAGCATTAGATTGGAAAATTTAAGCTGGGACTCTTGCACTACAGTAAGTTGAGAAAAACTCTCACCAAATAAACTGGCCAGGGGACACACGGCACGGCACACAGGCTCTGGTGCTCAGCTCTCGAATTGTGCAGTCTGCAATCCGGACATCTGTTCATGTGACAACACCCTCCATGCCCCAGGGAAACACCACTCCTCACCTTGGCCCTGCGTCCTCAACACACAAAAAAACAGCCATGTCTGAACGTCACAGAGGTTTCAAGATTCTGTTTCCACAGTCATCAGAGACAGAAACCACTTCCGAGTACAGGGAGACTGGAGTGACAAGCACTTAGGTAAGAAAAAAGACCAATTAATTAACTTGTCAAACCCTGTTCGTCGGATTCTGAGATTGCAGTCGTCTCTTGCCCAGTGAATTCCGTTTCCCTGCAGGGCTGCACAACCCTTCCAGGCTTCCGTTGGTGCCTCTTGATTCCTGAGGGACTCACAGATCAGCCGTGTTGAGTGGTGCGGGAATATTGTTCCCATCGTAGCGATTTGTTTCACCTTTAAGTCTGTGTCGCTATCAGGGTAGACACTGTCAGTATGAAGCCAATTCTGTACCTTCCCCAGGTTCCCTCCTTAAGAGACAATGAAAATTGTGATCAAATGGCAAAAATTCCTGTGGTGGGATTAAAATATTTTGTCATACTTTTCCACAACAATGATTATTTCTGCCATTCCATTCAAATATTTGAACAAGATAAAAGGCCCGTTTCCAAAAGCTAAATATTGTTTCAAGGCTTTTATCAAAACTTCTCTGGTTACTGAGACTTTCTCCCAACTGAAATTAATTTGAAAAATTATCTAAGAACTATGAATTACCAAAAAAAGACAGTCTAATTTGACACCACCAGCAATAGAATATAAATATAAAAACCTTGTTTTGATTGCTTGTTTATTGTTTGTTTGAGACAGGGTCTCTCTATGTACTTTAGGCTGGCCTTGAAATGGTGGTGATCCTCCTGCCTCAGCCCACTAAATGCTGGAATCACAGGGGTTTGCCACAATACCCTGCATTTGGCTCAGTGGGTCTGCTGCCTGCCTTGCAAACACAAGGTCCCAAATTCAATCCCTGGTACCAAAAACAAAACAAACCCAAAAAAACCCATCATACTGTTTGAGGTTTTGTTGTTATTTTTGTTGTTTGTTTATTTGTTTATTTTTTAAGACAAGGTCTCACTTTGTAGTTCAAACTGGCTTTGATCTCACTGTGTAATCCAGGCTGGCTTTGAACTCTCTTTTTGTGTGTGTGTGTGTGTGTGTGTGTGTGAGACAGGGCCTCACTATGTAGTTGAGACTGATCTGGAACTCACTATGTAGCTCAGGCTGATCTCGAACTCACAGTGATCCTCCTGTCTCAGCCTCCTGAGTGCTGGGATTACAGGCATGCAAAAAAAAAATCTTGATTACAACAACACAATTAAGTAGTTTTACAATTTACAAAAGCAGCAAAATTAAATTTAATGAAAAGATATATAAGTTATGTGTGTGTGTGTGTGTGTGTGTGCACACGCTGGGGACAGATTTTTAACTTTGTGCATGCTAGGCAAGTGTTCTACCACTGAGCTACATCCCCAGCCCTAATTATATATATTTTGCTTTTATTACTTATCCAAACATTGCTAGCCCATCAACAGAATATTCAAACATGTACAAAAATAATTGCATTCTGTTACCTTTACTATTTTTGCAAACTCTCATTCATATTTAAACCATAGTGCCTGGCTTGGTGGCACATACCTGTAATCCTAGCTACAGCAGAATTGCAAGTTTAAGCCCAGCCTGAGCCATTTAGCAAGACCCTCTTTCAAAATTAAAAATTTTAGGGCTGGGGATTTAGCTCAGTGGTTCTGCCACCTGCCTTGCAAGCACAAGGTCCAGAGTTCGATCCCCAGTACCAAAAAACAAAAAAATTAAAATATTTAACAGAAGGACCAGGCATGGTGGCATGCACCTGTAATCCCGGCATTCAGAAGGCTGAGGTAGGAGGATGGCCTTGCATTGGGTCAGTATGGGCTTCCTGGCAAGACTATCTCCAAAAAATACAGAAAGAAATAAAAATTTTTAAAAGGGCTGGGCATGTAGCTCAGAGGTAGAGCACTTGTTTCATGTGCACAAGGTACTGAGTTCAGTGCCCAGCACCTAAATATTTGAATAAAATAAAAAGCACAGTGCTAGACCCCCCTTCTGCTGAGGTCCCGCTTCACTCTAACTCAACTAAAAGGAGTTTCAGTGGATGGAGACAGAACTAGAACACAAACCTCAGAAGGAGATTGTGCAGAGAAAAAATGATCTGCAATGACTCCATATCTCGTGTAGCCTTCGGTTCATAGAGATGCTGGCCTGGCTCTGTCCCAAAGAAGCCACGCAGGGTGGGACAAGCAGCGACTATGCCTACGAGCCACTTTTAGGGGGTCCTCCTTTGCAGCTGTCCATTTTTGATCCTGGAGAGATAGGAGCCAAGTTCCACTCGGGGAGTGGCGCCAGTGCGCCCCCCATCCACCCCGGCCTGAGATCCCGCCTCCAAATGCTGCTCCGGAATCACAGTTGCCAGGCTCCGGTCAGCCACGTCTGTACACATCTGTACACCTCCGCCCAAGGCGGAGACTCCAAGTCACCGCAGAGGTGGAAGTTACTCCAGATCCTTGCCCTGCCAGCAGGGACACACACACACACACACACACACACACACACACACACACCATTTGTCCCGTTTTTCTGCTGAGTAGCACAGACTTTCTTGGGGGGGGTGCACGCACACATACACAAACACCAGGAACACACCTCTGTCTTAGGGAGCCCCAAACACCCCACGCATGCGCTCTTTTCAGACGTCCTGTCTCTGGAGTGGATCCCCAGGTGGGATCCCAGGTCAAAGGGCAGATGTGTTTTTAATTCTAATGGACTTTTCCAGACTGATTTCCCAAAAGCCTGTAATAATTTACAACCCCACCAGAACTGACTGAGAACGTGCTCTCTCCTGCACAGTCTGTGTAGAAGCTCTTTTTAATTTTGCCAGCCTGAAGGGTGCAAATGAGTATCTTATTATTACTTTAATTTGCATTTCTCTGAATTCTAATGAACTTTCTTCATACAGTTGCAATTTTTTCTTCTCTGAATTGCCTACTGACATCATTTTTCTTATTTCTCCATTGGATTGTTTATCTTATCAATTTATAAGAGCTCTTTGCATAGTACAGTGATTAACTTTTATCTGTCATCTGCATTACAAATACTTCTTCCAATTCTACTGTTCATCTTTTGCCAATGCTTATAGCGTCTTTTGCCATCACATATATACATATATATATATATATATATATATATATGCAAAATAGCTATCTTTTTATTATTCATTGGTTTTTGTGACGGGGTCTCACTACATAGCTCAGGCTGGACTTCAACTCATTCCATAGCCCGAGCTGGCCTTGAAATCACAGCAATGTTCCTGCCTCAGCCTCCAAAGTGCTGGGATTACAGGCGTGCACCACCATACCCAACTAAAAATATCTGTCTTTTAGATCTAGGTTTCCAGTTTTGGCCGAGAAGGTCTAACCCTTAGATTATGTGAAGCCCAGAATATACTGCCAAAAATTTTATTGAAGTATAATACACATAGGAAATAGTGCACATATTTCTATGGCTCAGTGAATTCTCATGAGGTGAACAGAGTGTAACCAAGACCCAGATCAAGAAACAAAACTTCACTGAGCATGGTGGCGCACAGCTGTAGTCCCAGCACTTGGGAGGCTGAGGCAAGGGGATCTCCACGTGTATGAGGCCAGTCCAGGCTACATAGTGAGTTCGAGGCCAGCCTGAACTACACACTGAGACCCTGTCTCAAAACATAAAAATAGAAAGAGGAAAGAGAAGAAATAAAATCTGCAAACCACTCTATATTCCTTTATGACCCCTTCCACCCACTTTTCTCCCCAAATGGACCTGCACCCTCCTCACACAGGGCCTGAATTTTATCTAAAGGCTCACCCGTAGGTGCCCGTCTGTTTCAGGCTGCTTTAACTCAGCCCGTGTCTGTGAGGTCCCCTTGCACCGCTCATTGCTCTGCTCCATTCCCCCACACAAACTTGTCATGCTTCATCTGCTGTTCTGCTGATGGACATTTGAGGGCCTTCCAACTTGGGGCGATACCAAATGGTGCCGCCGCAAACGCTCTTGTGCTTGTTCCTCCGGGAGTGCACATCTGCCCTCCCGTTGGGTACTTCACGAATGCGACTTCCTGGCGTACGTGGATGTCGCCCAGCAGTCATCTGTGGAGGCTGTGCCGGTTACACTTGCGGCTCGGGGTGTCCCGCTGGTCACGGGGCCTCCTCGTGTTTCTCCATTTCAGCCGTCCTGCAGGTGTGTGCTAGTGTGGCCTCACGGAGTGTCTTGCCAGGTCCTTACTGTTTTGTATTTTCCATTTGTGGCCTTTAATCCCTCTGGAATTTTACTTTTCAGGTATGGTATGGTGAAGGTCCTTTTGCCTGTCTTCCAGACACAGGGCCAGATGTGCGAGATTACATTCGGGCCCTTTGCTTGCATCTGAGGTAGAAACGGGCCTCTGCCAGGTGAGGTGGAGTAGGGCAGACCCTCCAGGCCAGGGCGCTGCAGGAGCAAGGCCTGCAGGCCTGAGCGAGCCCACTGCAGCGTCAGCTCATCCAGGTGTGGCTGCAATTACCGTGTGCCACTGCCAGCGATCCAGGACAGTGGGCACACTCAGATCTCTTGGTTCCCACAGTCTGACCGCCACAGAAAGGACATGCCAGAGGAGAAAGGTCCACTCCTTGATGCTTGTGGAAGTTTGCTGATGTTAAGATCAGGTGTTGAGATCAGGTACCTGGCTCATTAATGAAATAACATATTATCTTAATAAGTAAGTGTCTTAGTCAATGTAGAAGCTCCTGCCCCTAGGAGTGACATTTTGATAATTATATCTGATCTTCTTTAAGTTCAGGCTGGTCTTGGACTCACTATGTAGTCCAGGCTGGCTTTGAACTCATTAGGTAGCTCAAACTGGCCTCAAACTCACAGCGATCCTCCTGCCTCAGCCTCCCCAGTGCTGTGATTATAGGTGTGTGCCATCATGCCTGGCAGAGCACAGGGTTTTCAAACCAAGCCAGGTGAGTTGTGCAGGAGGAAGTTACTGAGTGATAAAGCAGTTTCTCACCAAAGAGTATTTTAACTGCTGGAGATAATTGTAGAAAATACGCTGAAATTATGAGGTGTACTTTCCCTTCTATCAGATTGGCAAAGATTTAGAAGTCTGATAATACCTAGTGCAGGTGGGAATGTAGAGATTTGTTTGTTCATTTTGTTTTGTTTTGTTTTTTGAGACAGGGTCTCACTATGTAATTGAGACTGACCTGGAACTCACTATGTAGCCCAGGCTGGTCTCAAACTCACAACGATCCTCCTGCCTCAGCCTCCCAGTGCTGGGATTACAGGCGTGCGCCACCACACCCGGCTTGCAACCACTCTTAAACCCAATGATTCCTCTGCTAAAAACTGTGCATGTATATATATATGTATGTATGTATATATATGTACAAAGCCATATATATGACTAAGGAAGTTCATTGTAGCATCTGTATTATGAAATATAGTAAAGTTGAAAACAACTAACAACTCTCTGTTAATAGGATGCTAACAAAGTAAGTTAAGGATGTCTATACTATTTTGGCTTGTGCCAATGTCCCCCAAAGCCTCATAGGTGGGCCTTTTTCAGAGGTGGCTGGATTTAGGGTGTGTGATCGATTCATGGTACAACACTAGGATCAAGGGTGCTAGGACTAAGGGTGCGTGATCACTAAATCAGTCCACTGATTGGTTTGGCACCGCCCTAATCCCCAGAGCCAGGGTACAATGTAAGGGTCAGAAAGAGGCCCGTCTTGTCCTCGTGTTGCTTTTGCTGTCTTTGCCTCCAATGAAATGCTTCTCCTCTGCAAAGTCCTGCTGCTGAGTGCCATTCTGCCTTGGAGCCAGCCAACTATGAACTCAAACCTCTACACACTATAAGACAAATAAATCTCCCCTCCAAGGGCCGGGATTTAGCTCAGCGGTTCAGTGGCCTGCCTTTCAAGTGCAAGGACCCAAGTTCAATCCCCAGTACCAAAAAAAAAAATCTCCCCTCCTTTACCTTTGGGTGTCAGGTACTTTGTCTCAGCAATGAGAAAAATAACTAAGATGCATGGAATAGTATTAGTCATTTAAAGTGCTGAAGTAAGGCCAGGGATTTAGTTCGATGGTACTATGCCTGCCTCCTAAGCACAAGATCCTGAGTTTGATCCCCAGTACTGGAAAAAAATAAGAAATAAATAATAAATAATAAAAAACAAAATACAATGCTGAGGTAGAAGCCCACATGGTGACCCATGCCTGTAGTCCCAGCTCTTGGGAGGCTGAGGCAGGAGGATCCTTGTGTGTTTGAACTCAGCCTGGGCTACATAGTGAGTTCAAGGCCAGCCTGAAGTACAAAGCAAGGCCTACCTGAAAGAAAGAAAAGACAGAGAAAGAAAGAAGGAAGGAACAGTGGAAGGGAGGGAGGAAGGGAAGAAAAAGAAAGAAAGAAAGAAGAAAAGAAAAGAAAAGTAGCATGCTGCGGTAGGTCTTTATGTTCTGACACAGAAAGAAGACCTATGTGTTTGTGTGTATGTGTTTCTAGGGCTTGGACACAGAGAACAGTGAGCTACATTCCAAGCCATTATTTTTTAATTTTTATTTTGAGACAAGGTCTCCTAAAGTTGCCGAGGATTGCCTCCAACTCACAATGATCCTCCTGCCTCAGCCTTCCAAGTGATGGGATTACATCCATATGTGCACCACCCACGCTCAGCTGGGGGAATAATTTTTATGTAACATTCTGCAACGTTTCACTTTTTACAATGAGCATGTATTTCTAAATGTTAGAAAATGGAAAATAATACAAACTTGTAATGCAAGTAAGATTTGTCAGCCCTCTGATACGCGCTCTGGACTCAGAATTCCTTGGCTATTTTTATTTACATCAACTAATAAGAATTGGAATCTTTAAATTTTGTGGGGTTTTTTTGTTTTTTTGTTTTTTTTCGTACCGGGGGTCAAACTCAGGTCCTTGCGCTAGTGAGGCAGGTGTCAGCACCACTGAGCTAAATCCCCAGCCCTAAATTTTGTATTTTTATTAGTACACATTTTCAGTACATACAGATTACATTCGTCATGGGGAATTGAGATGTGTACGTAACACATTTTAATTCTTTTTATGTCCCCTTCTTCTCTCCCTCCCACTGAAACTGTATGTTTTTATTTATTTTGCTATTTGAGACAGGATCTCACCATGTAGTTCAGGTCGGCCTTGAACCCCCTGTGTAGCCCCAGCTGGCCTCCAACTCCTAGCAATCCTCTGCTTCAGCCTCCCCGAGTGCCTGGATCATGAAACCGTGTTCAATTTGACTTGAACCTTTAGCCCACAAATACACAGGCTTCGTACGTAAACACCCCCGGGGGCATCAACAGGCCCTGCCGTAAGGAAGCTTGGTCCCTCCCTGGTCAGCAGGAGCTACACCCAGGGACCTGGCAGTCCTGGCCTGTGCACCAGAGGGGCCCTCGCCCGGAGCCGCAGACCAGGGACAGAGAGGGCTGGGTGTGGCGATACGGGGCTCGAATGGAACCAGGCAGCCGTGCAAAGGCCCAGACACGCGCGGAACTAGGCCGGTTCGGGTGCCACTCACGTGTCCCTGGGTAGCCCAGGAAGGCTCCCTGGAGGCGGCGTACTCTCTGGTGCGGTTTGCAGAGACTCTGGCGGAGGTGCATGGGTGGAAGGACTGAGCAGGAAGGGAAAGGCCCGGCGGGGGTCTGGCGTCAGCGCGCCGATCCCCTCAGCGGTGGCGCTTTGGTTTCTGCGGAGCGGGGACCCCG
>NW_022900937.1:22438350-22444824 GCF_012274545.1 Fukomys damarensis | reverse complement strand
AGGGGCATGGATTTGGACACAGATTAGGAGAACCGTAGGGAAACTGCTGCCTGGTACCAAGTTGTAGTGGGTAAATAACGGGAAGATGGGCCAGGGTCTTGTTGCACAAAGTCAGCAAATATGCATGTGGTTTCCATCCCGTACCAGCTCCCTGCCAGTTGACTGGGGCACAGAGACAAAGTTCCAAACCCACGGCTCCACTGGAGCCGCGGCAGAAAGGATCCACGCCACACCTTCCTGGCAGCTGTAGGAGCTGGGTGGCTCGTGGTGAGGACCGTGAAGCCATCATGCTAATAGATTGCATGGTGACAAAACGGGTCTACACTCAGGATCTGGTCCCTCAGATTGTCCCAGGCGAGGAGACCGAAACGAAAACTGCAAGCGAGTCTTTGGCCTTCTGAAAGTTAGCAGAGTGGAATTTGCTGAGAAGTAAGCAGTGCGGTCTGTTTTTAATTTCATTTTCAAAAAAACCAGCTAGCTATCATTATGATTTTTCCCTCTTGTGTCTTTTGGGAAATTAACTTTTCAATATAACCTTAAACATATGTTGTTTTTGGTGTGCAAATATAATCTATTTGTTAGACTATATGCTCAGTGATTACTACCTGCTTTTTATTTTTGAGGTTATTCTTTGTTGTTCTAAATAGTAAAAGAGAGCCAAAAACTAGGGGGAAGAAATGCATATTATAGGTTCAATATGCGGACCGATTTGATTGAAAAAATCTGTACACAACAGATTGTAATGAACTGTAAAGTTCCTTCAAAGGATGATTTAGAAATAAATTATTAGCAGTATTAATTCATTATGGGGAAAACTATAGCACGACTAGGGATGGAAGGATGTCATAGTCATTTCCCTTGCTGGTACCGAATACCTGTCAGCCACAGTTTAAGAAAGGAGAGGTTTCTTTTGGCTCAAGTTTCAGCCCATAGTCGGGATCTCCACGGTAGGGAGCATGGCAGACGACGCTGCCGAAGAGCTGCTGGAGGCATGGTGGACCGGAAGTGGAGAGAGGAGGGTGGGGCCAGGGGGAGGTACGGGCCTCTTGGCCATGCCCCTCCTGACCACACCTCCAGTGATCCACCCCTCTCCCAAAGGCTCTACCTCCTAACGTCCCCTTCAGCACAAACTAAATGTGATGCAGATTATCCACTGATGAGCATCATGCCGTCATGATCCAATCCTTTGTGTAGATATTAACTATAAATCTTGCTAGCAGAGTCCTGGGGTGGTGCTGGACATCACACAGCAAGATATGGGTGTGTGTCCTTGTGTTCTCTGGTTCCTCCCTCCTCTTACAAGGCCACCAGTATTCAGTTATGGGGGCTCCACCTTGCTGAATTTATCTAATCCTAATCGCCTCCAGAAAGTCTTCCTCTAAATGCTATAGTCGGATCACCTTTTCCCCCTCTTAACACTTCACGGGGAAGATTAAATTTCAACACATGACACATGAACCTTGAGGGATACACTCCCACCAAGTCCAAACCACTGCAAACAGCCAATCTTGAAAGATCACACACTGTATGCGTCTATTTGTAGCATTCTCAGAATGACAAAATTATAGAGCTGGAAAGCAGATTCGTGGTTACCAGGGATTAGGGACGGTGGAGGGAAGGGGTGGGTGTGACTAAAAGAGGGCACAGGAGAGACCTAGGGGCACTGGGACAGCTCAGTCCCTTCATAGAGTGGTGGCTACCCAGACCTCCACATGCAAAAAAAATGCCACAGAAATACGCGATGCACCGTACCAATTGTAATTTACTGGTTTTGATGTCCCCTGTAATTATGTGACATAGAAGCAATAGGAGAAACTGGGGTGCGGGTCATTGGGATTCTCTGCACTATTTTTGCAACTTCTTGTGAATCCATAACTATTTTGAAATACAGTAAAAAGTGTTCTTAAAAAAAGCAATTAACAATTAATGAACACTACAGTTAGATAAATCTCAAGATAATTATCCTGAGTGAAAGAAGCCAGGTTTAAGAAGCGCATAAGCCTGGTGTGCTGGTGCGTACCTGTAATCCCAGAAGTGTGGGAGACTTAGGGACCTAGCAAGATCCTGTGCCAAAATAAAATATAAATAAAAAGGGCTTGGGATGCAGCTCAGAGTGAAGGTCTTGGGCTCAATCCCCTGTACTGAAAAAAAATAAAAAGCACACAGTGTATGATTCCATTTACTTAAAATTCTGGAAAGTGTAAATTATCTCTAGTGACAGAAGGCAGATCATTGATCACCTTGGTACAAGCAGTAGGAGACATTTGGGCAGGAAGGTGTGGGACAGAGGGTTACAAAGGGCCATGAGAAAATTTGGAGGGTGATGGGCATGTTTATTATCTTTATTGTGATGAAGGTCTCAGGGTGTGCACATATATTAAACTTACCCTTTTTTACATTTTAAGCATTGTGCAGTTTATTGTGTATCCATTTTATCTCAATAAGGGTACTCAAAATAGTAAGTGCCGAAAGTAAAACCTATTAAAGCTATATAAGGCCTTTACATATAAAAACGTGATAGGGAGACATTCAGGCAAGTCTAAATACGTGGGAGCTCTATCGTGATTTTAGAGTGGACAAACAGTATGATAAAGATGTCCATCCTCCCCAAAATGATCAAAATCTTGAGTTTTTGTTTTGTTTTTTTGAGACAGGGTCTCCCTATGTAGGTTCAGGCTGGCCTTGAACTCATTATGTAGCCCAGGCTGGCCTCAAATCATGGCAGTCCTCTGCCTTAGCCTCCAGAGTGCTGAGATTACAGTCATGCACCACCAAACTCAAAGAAATCCTGTTTTCTGTTGTTTGGTTTGGTTTGGTTTTGCTTTGTTTTGCTTTGCTGACAGGATCTCCCTATGCAGTTCAGGCTGGCCTTGAACTCATAGTGATCCTCCTGCCTCAGCCTCAAGTGCTGGGATTACACGCGTGTGCCTCCATGCCTATTCAAAAATGTATAAAAATGTATATAGGAATGAAAAAAAAGCCAACAATCACCAAGATGCCCTTAAACAATAAAGCCAAAACACTTTACATTACCAGATATCAACTGAGCCCAGAAGGTGCTAATATGGGATGCACAAATAGACCGGGTGAGCCATCAATTCTGCTTTGCTCAGCATCCAGACACCTTGACTCACGTCCCACAAAGCTTTCCTAGAGACAGCACCAGACCCCGAGAGAGGCTGAGAGCTCACTCCCACAAAACTGTCCCACTCCAAACTGCTACAACTCCGGTTTTCCAGAACTTCTGACCAACTGGCTATAAACGGGGCCTCCCAGGCCCTGCTTCTTGGGTTTTACTGATTTGTGAGAGCTGCCTGCAGAACGTGGAGAAACACTGTCCTTACCTTTACTTTCTGAGTGCTGGAATTACAACGTCCTTTGGGTGTTTATTTGCTTGTTGGTTTGTTGGGGGGTTTTTTCCCTTTTTTTTTTTTTTTTTTTTTTTTGTACCAGGGATCGAACTCAGGTCCTTGCACTTGCAAGGCAGACAGTGGAACTACTGAGCTAAATACCTGGCCCAGTTTGTTGGTTTTTCTCCCAAGTACTGGGATTATAGGCGTGTACCATCATACACAGATTCTTTTGGGTTTTTACAGCAATGGCATGCACAGTCATGACTGAAGTGTGCACAACTGTGTTGAATGTGGTTGGACAGTCTGGTTTAATGCTACTACACAGCAGGAAACCCCAGCAGGGCCTGTATGTTCATATTCTTCAGCCCTTCTTCCCCGAGGAGGGAGGGCCAGTCTGCTTCTGAAATGAGGGTCTTATCATTTGAGGGTCACAGAACTCTTCTATGGCCAGTGGCTCCAAAGCTAGAGAATATTGGGTTCCTATGACCTGCCTTGGGCAAGAGAAATTCCATTTTGTATGGAATGTCATGGGGAGGGCGTTGAAAGGAGAGGAAATGGCGAAGACAGACAGACAGACAGACAGACCGACAGGCTTTGCTTTCTGAAGCTGGCTTCTGAGGCCTGCAGAGCTCCAGCATTATTCTAGTCTGGTTGGAGATAATGAGGACCATGGCAGTAACTGGGGACAGAACTGGGGACAGAACTAAAAACTGTATCTAAATAGATCAAAGCAGGCAGACACTGCTAAGCGCTTCCCTCGATCATATAAAGTAGGAATTATTTTGCAGGTATAGAAACTGAGGGACTAAGCCAGGCGTGGTGGTGCACACCTGTAATCCTAGCACTTGGGAGGCTGAGGCAGGATTGCCCTGAGTTCGAGACCAGCCTGGGCTACAGAGTGAGTTCCAGGTCAGTCTCAACTCAACTACATAGTGAGACCCGGTCTCAAAAAAACCAAAAGAAAAAAAAAAAAAAAGAAAGAAAGAAACCAAGGAACTTAAAAGCTAAATGGCTTGAAGAATTAATGATTTACCTGAGGCCACACAGTGGGTGGTAGAAGTAGAGATTTGGAAGCAAGGCTTGATGCCCAAATTTATTCCCCTTAAAGAATGAATTACTGATTGCACTGCAACAGCCATTTGCCACCTCTCTTATCTTTCACAACCCCAGTTTTGTTAGGACGTCCCCAGCCTAGGTGTCGTCACACCAAGGATGGCAAAGCAAAAGTAGCCTGGGCCCCGAGGGACTTCCTTCCCCTGATGGTCCACTGGCCACGTCCAGGAAGCCAGGACATCCAGAGGGTGCTGTGGGGGGAGCCTGGCTTCACCCCACCAACTCATTTGCCCCAAGGAGCTCATGGGTTCCGTGCCTCCCGTGTTCCCAGGCTCAGCACTTCATCCTAATCCACAGCTGCCAGTGCCAACATGGAAAACCAAGGCCAGGACGCTGCCACGTTCCACAAGCTAAGAAGGTCCCTGCTCCCAATCTGTGCAGGAAATCCTGTTACTGTCAAGGAACTCTTAGGTCCTTCTCACTGTTTTGCTGCTTCTGTTCTCACCCAGCTTCGAGACAGGAGAGAAATGCATGGGTCTCCCAGAAGTACTTATTATTGTGCCCCTTTCACAGTTTTCCCCTATATTTTTCCGGTCTCCCTTGTGCTGTAGGATAGGTCCTCATAAAACCGCTTTTGGATGGCACATTTTTGCCCATTCACGATTTCTATCTTGAGGAGGGCAGACTGTGCTGTGAGCCCTCAGATCTGCAGCCCTCTCCACTCCACAGCTTTCTCAGACCACTTCCTCTGCACCCTCAAACTGTAACCCTGGAGCCAGGGATGTAGCTCAGCGGCACCATGCCTGAATGGCAAGTGCAAGGTCCTGAGTTCATCCCCTGTACAAAAAAAAAAAAAAAAAAAATCTTGGCCCTGGAAACATTCTTAAGAGCACTAGCTGACCTTCCACCTCGTGTGACTGTGCAGGTCCACAGCTCAAACTAATTTACAGCAAACACCTGGCACTAGATTCCGATTCTCAGCAGAAAGTCTTTGGATTGTCAGTGGACTTGCTGCTGTAGAGTCAGGGAACAAGTCAGTAATCTCTGGTGGTGGGGAATCCAGACAACCGAGGGCCATGAAAGGGAGCTCAGGGAACACTACGTGCATGTCTCCCTAGGAGAGGGAAGAGACAGGGAGCTCAGCTACCAAAGCTTCACGCCATCTCTGGGCTCCTGGGCTCTTCTTCCCCAAGAGAACCCAAGTCTCTTCCTGTACACACCCCTCCTTTGAAAGGGGTGCAGGATCAGGAAGGCTAGGTGGGGTGATGTAGCGGTAGGTAAGTGGCCGCGATGGGGACATGTTGGTGTGGTGGGGCTGGGGACAATGAAGACTGAGGTCAAAGCCAGGGAAATAAAGTTTCACTGCCAAGTCCAAAGGTCAGCAGCAGAGTGGAAAACGGAATGCAAGGCCAAGGTTAGGAGCCCGCAGAAGTGGAAAACTGGAAAGAAGCCAGGGCACAAATGCAGGCAGGGCAAGGCAGCGCCTAAGAACGAGATGGCACCGCGTCTAGCTTCAGTGGCTCTTAGCCTGGACTTCCAACGAAGGTCACGCCAAGGGGACAGGGCTGTATTCAAGTGCATCACCAAGCAGGAATAAGAGAAACCAGGGTTTCTCAACCCAGTCAACAGCCCCTCTGCGTTTTAACACAAGATTGTTCACTTCTCTGAGATTGGTAACAGGAACAGCATCTGCAAAGAGGTTGAATAAGGCTGCCCTCGGTCTCCAGCAAGGCCCGGGGAGGCTGAGAACCTCGGTCATCTTCCTGAGCCGCAGAACCTCTGCCTCGCGCGTCCAAGCTCCTGCAGGCGGCACGGAGCCGGGAAGAGGTGGGTTAGGACAACGTGGAGGACGAGCCGAACAGAAGGGGATTGACAGGGTGAGTGGGATTCGTGGCAAACCAAATGTCAACGCGAGGTCTGCCCGCACCTTCATGATCTGCCCTTTTAGTTTCACGCGGGAAGCAAGCCTACTCCCTCTTTGCGGGGGGCGCAAGTAAGGCTAGAGATGTAGCATAGGCTTTGTTCTGCCCCCTTCGGGGCCCCGGAACTGCGCCGAATCTGTCCGGCC
>NW_022900937.1:22388974-22437915 GCF_012274545.1 Fukomys damarensis | reverse complement strand
GCTGGGCGGGAGGTCGAGGCCCGCTGGGTTCCGGAGTCTCGGGGAGGCGCCGGACTTCTGGGCCGAGGTGCTGTCGACCCTGCAGGGGCTCGGCAGACCGCTTGTGCACTCCCTTGGGCCTGGCTCCTTCTCATCCTTGTCGGGGTCAGCGCGCAAAACCTCTTGCGATCCCCTTCATGCCACCTTCCTCCTCCCACCCCCAGCTTTCAGCTCCTGCCCCTGGGCGACTGTTGTTTGGCGGAGGTGCTTCAGCTTCCTCATTTTGACGCATTCTTCTCTTGCTTCTGAACTTGCTGAAGATCAATGGTCTTTGCCTTTAGCTAGAGACTTTCTTCATGTCTTGCTTTCCGTTTCTTAACACTACCCAGTCTGGAGACCACCACTCTGCCGAAACTCCTGATTTTCAAATTCAGCCTTTTATTTCAGTCTGCATGGTCTGCCCTCTCCACGCATTTAACACGCCCTTCTTGAAACTTTTCTTCCTCTGACTTCGGTGACATTGCATATTTAAGGTACTCGCAAATCACAGTGCCTCCTTTCTTTATGCTCCTCCCAGGAATGTGATTATTCCCGTTACACTAACTTTAGTCTCTGTCTTGGTTCCACTTGACTTTCGTGTCTAGTTTAAAAGGCAGTGTGCAGAAGCAGACCTGTCAAGGGCCAGGGGTTTAGCTCAGTGGCCCTACACTTGCCTCGGAAGCGCAAGGTCCTGAATTCACTGCCGGGTACAGAAAACAAACAGACCTCTCAAGTACCCTGTGATTTTGTGTGAGTGTTGGGGCCAAGAGGGGTCGGATAGAGCAAAGTTTTTCAGAAGACTGAATGAAATAAGCCATGTTCTTTAACTAGCATGGTGTCAGCAGTACATGTGTTGGTTAAGATGTGTCTACTTTAACCTCTTTCAAGTTCAGGCTCTTTTCACTCACGTTGTTAGATTAGTTGCCCTCCCTGGCATTATGCATATTCGTTCAAAAAATACCCATCAGCTACATGGTTCACTTCTAGTGTGTGAGGACTCAGATACTATAAAGCAAGGTCCCTGCTTCATTTATTAGGAAACAAGATACGGTATATTCATTATTGAAGTAGTTATTGTGGGCTGCTAGGACAAAATCACAGACTGATGACTTTAACGATACAAATTTATTTTCTCTTGGTTCCAGACACTGATAATCCAAAATCAGGGTGCTAATGTGTTTGTGGGGTTGGCTTTTTTGTTTTGTTTTGCTCATTATGTAGTCCAAGCTGGCCTTGAACTCACAGCAGTCTTCCGGCCCTAGCCTCCCTAGTGCTGGGATGAGAGGTGTGCACCACTAGCTATGCCTGGCTGGTGTGTTTGGTCAAGGCCTTTCTTCTCACTTGCACATGGCCAGCTTCTCACTGTGGCCTTCAGTCTGTGCACGTGCCCACCCCACTTCCTTTACTGAACCTCATTTAACCCTGACCTCATTTAATCTTCATTACTTCCTTTGTCCACATATAGTCACACTGAGAGTTAGGGTTCCAAAATAGAACTTTCTGGTGGGGCAGGAGATACCAGTGTCTATAAAAGTTGTGAAAAGTGCTTTACTGATCTAGTGTTAAAAATAAAGTTGTCACGGTGTCCCAAAGAAGGGTAACTTAATTCTTCCCAGAATAGGAAACTCAGAAAAAACCCCAGAACATCACTATTCCTATGGAGTAAATCACCCTAAAACTTAGTAGCTTAAAACAGTAGCCATTTTATGAACTTTTGTTATTAGAGTTTTTTGTTTATTTTTGTGGTACTGTAGATTGCTAGGTAGGTACACTACCACTGTGAGCTACATCTCCAGCCCATTTTTAACTTAATTAGTTATTTTTTGGTACTGGGGATCGAACTCCAGTCTTTGTGCTTGCGAGGTAGGCGGCAGAACCACTGAGCTAAATCCCCAGCCCTCTCTAGCCCTTTTTTAAATTTTATTTTGAGGCAGGGTCTGGCTAAGCTACCTGCTCAGGAGGTTGGTCAACTCATCAATTAGTTGTAGGATCCTTTAAGAGAGTTCCCCTCATGTCCTGTGTCCTCGTTGACCTTGGATGGCTAGAGTCCAAATATTGGCTATTTTCTTAGCCCAATTACATTTTTTAATAACAAAGCATTTATTGGTACATTTTAGGTGTACATAATGATAATACGTCATAGGGAATTTGCACCTGTATGTGGTACATCCCGCCTCTTTTTTCCCACTCTCCACCTCCCCTCAAACCTCTCCCTTCCCTATGTACAAAAGCTTTGTTTCCATTCCCAGTTTACCTTTTCAGCTTTGGTCTCTAAACCTTAGTTGTTCAACACCCAAGAGGTCAGTTATACCCTTACTGAAGTGGGAGCAGTAGATTTAACTATCTAAGCTGAATATTGAGTACCTTGAAATATAAAGTATGGCCAGAGAAATTTTTTTTTATCAATCCTGCTTGTCTTAGAAGTCAAATTTCTGTAGAATGTTAACAGATAACAGTTGTAAAGTTTTACTAGAAAAGTTTAAAATCAAAAGCAAACAGGATCTTAACCATTATGGTGACATACTGGAACCATTGGGGTTTTTAAATATATTTACATTCTCATTTTATTATAAAATAACCATTTAGTCAGTCACCTTTGTCCAATTATATAAACTTTTACCTAAATCTGTTACCTTTCTAAAAGACAAAGTATTTTTTTAAGTAGAATATACTTTTTTACAGATACACTTTATAGATAATTATTGCTCCCATCTTTAAATTTTAAGTGACATTGTGTGGACTGTATATCATTTAGGCACATTTAAGTACCATAACACAGTTACATTCCACTCACTTAAACTCAGACATAAACCTGAAAAACTCTGTCATCACAGGGCCAGGGATTTGGCTCAGTGGTTCCTCTGCCTGCCTCACAAGCGCAAGGAACTGAGTTCGATCTCGGGTACCAAAAGAAAAAGTCTTATCATCATGAACAATGTTAGTCTGGAGGGCATCAGTATAATAACACATCTTTTCAAGTTCTGCATCTTACAAGGCCTATACACATGAGAAACACAAATGTATTTAATATACCATGTTGTTAGTAATAATTATCACAGCTACATAGGCATCTTTATCTATATTTAGTTTTTATTGTCAAGGCAAAATTTAAGTTTTGTTTTGTTTTGTTTTTTTGGTATTGGGGATTGAACTCAGGTCCTTGCACTTGCAAAGCAGGTTGTGGAACCACTTAGCTAAATCCTGGGCCCAGCACATTTTAAGTTTTTAAAAAACAGGTTTATATGGTATAACCACATTGATAAGAATTCAGATATCTTTAGACCATTTACAAGTTTGGGAAATAGCAATAGACCTATTACCCAGTATTCCAATGTATCTCATTTATACAATAACAAAATATTTGTTTAATCAAAGCCAGTACATATAGATCAGTTTTTAAAGGCAGGACCAGATTTTTTATTGCCACTTTTTAAAATCATTTTATATATCTAAGGTCTAGATATAATAATGTATACAAGAGCACTCATTAGTTACTTTACATGTACTAAAGGTATGTAGTTTTAACTATCAACTTCAAAGCTTAGATTCACAGCTTATTATGGTTTTATTTTTTAAATTTTATTTTAGCTTGCACAAATTCATTAAAACTGACATGTTTAGTCTTCTCTTCAGTGAGCATTCACCCAGCTACCTGTAATACAGACTCTGCTTTTAGCCCTGTTTCCATATTTCAGCTCATACAGTACTTTGGGAACACAGAATTTTTTTTAGATGTATCTCTAGCCACAGATATACTGTATAAATAGTATTTCTATTAACTAAGACAGTAGGTGTTCATTTAGCCAATCACAGATTATTGAAAACATTTTACAAGCCAGCACTTATGTAACCTTTAACTCTTAAACTCAGTTTTTAGGGCAGGGGATTTAGCTCAGTGGCCGCCACCTGCCTCGCAAGCATGAGGTCCCAAGTTTGATCCCCAATACCAAAAAAAAAAACTCATTTTTTATTAACCAAAAGCCTGAGTGGAAAACAAAAGAAATTATCTTTGTAGCTATTTGTTTTTTAATCTAGTTTTATAAATTTAGCTAAGAGCATTTTAATATCTTAAAAACCTTAATATAATAACTTATGAAAACACATTTAACAAATCAGACATTTTATAAGCCTTAAGGAGCCTGCAATACTTGAATTTACATTAGCAATTTATGACCTAGTTATTAACATTTATAAGGATTAATTTTATTTCTACTTATTTAAATTAACCTTTTTTTTTTTTTTTTTAATACCTGGGATTGAACTCTGGTCCTTACTCTTGCAAGGCAGGCAGCAGAACCTCTGAGCTAAATCCCTGGCCCAGTCAGGCAGATTTTAGATGACTCATGAGAACCACCAAATCATACTGCAGTTGACTTTTTTTTTTGTACTGGGGATCAAACTCAGGACCTTGTGCTTGTAAGGCAGATGGCAGCACCACTGAGCTAAATCCCTGACCCAGTACAGTTGACATTTTTAAGGTATATATATTTATTTTTTGAACCAAGATAAAACTTAAGTTATTATACATAGACAACAATAGATATTGTATTTCTAAAACCAGACTTTCGATAAATATTTTGGTTTTGGGGGTTTTTTGTTTGTTTTTGAGATAGGGTCTTACTATGTAATTCAGGCTGGCCTCAAACTCATGGCAGTCCTCCTGCCTCGACCTCCTAGTGCAGGTGTGTGCCAGCATGCCTGGCTTGATAAATGTTATCTTAATTTACAACTTGGATGAAAATATATCACCAGCTTTAAAGGCATCTGTTATTAACTCACTGTTAGGCCATGTGAACAAAAATTTTGGGCTATCACGAGTGTCTATCTAAGAAGAGCTTACAGAGAAAAATATATATGTATATTTAGAGAAAGAGTCGGCCAAAAAAATTACATACACTTCAGCAGTTCACCGTACTAATAAATCTCTGGAAGTTTGTGGACACCACTTTGAGCACCTCTTGTAATTGTAGAGGCCGAAGGTAACTGGTATTGATCTCATGTCTCAATATATTTAGTATTAAAATATTTTTGTTTTTCTTTTCCTGATATATACGTGTTTTGATGGACTCTATACATATGTATCTAAAAGTAGGGCCCAAGATTTACCTCAGTGGTGCCACTGCCTGCCTTGCAAGTGCAAGTTCTTGAGTTCAATCCCCAGTACCAATAATAATAATCAAAGCTAACACAGAAACACATCTTCACCTAAATCACGTAAAAGCTTTATGCTATCAAGTTTTAAGGCCTTTACTGTAAGTTCTGTGTAAACCTCAAGCTTATCCTGCAATGTTTTCAGTTTGAAAAACAATACTACAAATGGTTTTCCACGGGAAGCCCAAAAAAGTAAATAAAGGCAAAAAATAAAAATTGTCAGGGCTGGGGATTTAGCTCAGTGGTGCTGCCACCTGACTTGAAAGGGCAAGGACCAGAGTTCAATCCTGGGTACCCCAAAAACAACTATATTGAAGTGCACTGTTAGACGTACTGGTATGCTCAAAATAATATGTTATAGTTGTAGGTTTATAAGTAGACTAGGCATTTAGAATCCCCCAGGGGTTCTCAGCAATCCTGGTTCTCAGCAATCCTTTTCTCCGTAAGTCACAACAGGATTTAATACTTTAGCACTCTGAGGACCTTTGCTAGCACTGTAGAAATCAAGCGTCCGGGTGCTTTCTCTTATTTTCTACCACCAGAGTTTGCAGCCGCTGCCCGTCTAAACTTCCTGAGACACAGTAAGGAGTCTAATTATGCAGAAGAACCCTGAGCCCATGGTTGCCTTTGGAAGATCTGTACCGAAGGGACAGACTCGGAAGAAGTTACACCGATTTTCAGAGACAGAAAGTGGGTGTTTTTCGAGGCTTGTGGAGGGAGCAGTTCAGTCAGATGCTGGGAGTGAAGCAAGCGTCTAGGGAGCCAAGCCGGGCCCACACTGGAGGCGGGGGCTCTGGGTGGAAGCCTGCTTCCCGCCAGCCAACCCTGAGGACCCCTCTGTTCCACACGGGACCCTGGGACCTGCTGCTGGCCTATCTTGTTTTCCTGCCTTCCCCGATCTAGCCAGATCAGCGTTTCCACTGCGTGCGAGCCCGAGGTTAATCTCCTGCAGCTTTGCCCGTCATGCTCCCCACCCTGAATTGGCTATCAAATAAATCTGAGTTGAGTTGAAGCTCCTCCAGCCTCCCTTCTTCAGAAAGTATCTGTTACAGGGCGCTGTGCAGACTGCTGGTGTCTGAAAAACCTGCTCACAACAGCCTCCTTTTTCCGTGCTCAACCCGCCTCCCCCCACCCGCCCCAGGGTGGCTGGGGCCTGCTGCCCTGGGTTCTTTTTGATTTTCCTTCCATTCTGAACTTTTTATAGTGATTCCAGTAGATCTTCTTGAGCTATGGACTCCAAAAAAAAGCCAAAGGCTCCCAGAGCCCGTGTGTCTCAGCCCTGCCCTGCACCCAGCTGCATTCCCTCGACCTTGGTCCTCGGTGAGAGGCGCAGGACTCGGACTCCCAGCAACCGCACAGTGGCCAGGCCGGCGGGACCGGGTGCTCCACCGCTCCGGCACGCCCTGGTCGCAGGCGTGAGCGGCTTCTCGGGTACTCAGTATCTCGGCAGCAAGATCAGCCTCATCACCAAGACGCAGACCCGGTACAAGGGCATCCTGTGCACCATTGATGCTGACAGTTGCACCGTGGGGCTAGCGAAGGTGCGGTTCTTGGGCACTGAAGACCGACCCACAGACAGGCCTTCTCGTCCGAGAGAGGAGGTTTATGAGTACGTCGTCTTTCGGGGCTGTGATACCAAAGATCTCGCTGTGTGTGAGCTTCCTGGCCTTCTGCCCACACCCCCTGAGCATGCTGCCCTTTGGTCCTGGCCCAGCCAAGCAGAAGGAGGCGGCGGCCAGGGAGCTGCAGAGCAGGGAATGGCTCCAGAGAACAAAACCAGCCAACTAATGTCAAGGAAAACACAATCAAGTTTTTAGAGGACTTTGATTTTGAGAAAGCAAATGCCCAGTTCAACCGAGAGGAACTTGATGAAGAATTCCAGGAAAAACTACATTTTGAAGAGGACATGGAGGAAGAGGAGGGCCAGGCTGCGGTCACTCAGAATGATAGAACTCCTGCGGAGGAAGACCTTTGGGGGCCCAGCTGCTACTATGACAAGTCCAAGTCATTCTTCGACAACATCTCTTCTGAATTCAAGAGCAGTTCTCGCCGAGCCACAAGGGCTGAAGAGAGGAAGCTGAACACTGAGACCTTCGGGGAACCAGGGAGGTCCCTGCATGGCAGATTCAGAGGAGGGACTGGCAGGGTCTCAGAATGCAGCCTGGGTTCCTGCTAAAGAGGTACAGGTGGCGCTAGGTACATAGAGACGAAAGGAAATGTCGCACAAGACAAGGAAGCCTCCATTGTCTACTGAGTTGGGCAAATTCCATCCCTGTACTAATGCTGGGACTTCACTAACCTTGGACACAGTTTGAGAAACACTTGTTTTGGGGGATGTATTCATGGGTAACCTCTTTAAGGTGTCTTGCCCTATGATCCTTTTTTGGTTGCACACAGCCTAATTCTAAGGTTTTTGGTCTTTGGGAAAAATGTTCCTATAGCACAGACTTGATCCTCACTTTGTGATTGTTTCTTTTCTTATGGCAGTTTTGACAGTGGAATCGGCCAAGTGTGGTGGTACACACCTGTAATCCTAGACTTGGGAGGCTGAGGCAGGAGGATCGCTGTGAGTTTGAGGCCAGCCGGGACTACATAGTGAGTTCAAGGCCAGCTTGAATTACAACGTAATACCCCATATTTTAAAAAAAGTGGAATTATTTGGCACATATGGCAGGCAGGTACATCTCTATAAACCATCGTCCCAGGTGCCGCTGGCCTGGCACCCTGCTTGTCGGGCTGGGGTGGGTGGGCCGAGGGCAGGGAAAGAGTGCGTTCCGTGGATCATGTATAACAGTGACATTAGAGTTGGGGGCGGGCAGGGGGTGAGTGGCTTTGGGAGTTGTGGAAAGGACATCAGCTACCAAGGGCTCCGTGGAGCCCAGCTTCCATAGGCGCTAAAGCTGTCTGACCACAGTGCTCAGTGTTCAGCTCTGGCGGAACACTCCAGGGCGTTCATCCGCTCAGAAATGAGCTGGCCTTTTTATTTTTTTATTTCTTATTTTTGGCAAGGTCAGTTGACCTTATTTCCTCTTGACTGTAAGTAGTTCTTGTGTTTTGTTCCAAGGTGAGTGGAGGGAGGGTGGGGAATACAAATTTGTCAGATGAATCATTAGGTTGAACCTCCAGGTATAAGCATGCACCCTCTTGTTGGGGCATTTTGTTTAGTTACCTCAGTAACTAAATTCCTTGAAATAGCTAGAAAGTCTTCAGTTTCATACGGATCAAGTCATGGTATATGCTTGGGTTTATTTTTATAGGATTTCATAGTTGAAAGCTAAAACAGCATAGCCATGACAGTTGCTGTGTTGGAGAAATAAAAATTATAAAAATGGACACTTTGCGGGGGAAAAAGCCAAAAACAAAAAACAAGTAGCAAATGGGCTAGGGATGTCGCTCGGTGCTAGTGCCTGCCTAGTGTATTGAAGGCCCTGGGTTGGAGGGGGGGAAGTTATCAGATAATTGTTTTTTCCTTATAAGATTGCTTTTTTCCCCTAGGATTCCTGATTAGGGAGGGGTGAAAGTTTTTCCTCCGTTATTTTTTAATTTTAACTTAAAACTAGTTCCATTGGGATTTTCTTGTGTTGTAAAACGTGCTGAACTCGGTTCCTTTTACTTTTTTCCATGTGAATTGTGAAGACTCACTTTCCCCCTTCTCATCTTTTCAGAGCCAAACTGTTGCTTCATCTTAGCAGAACTAGAGGTGATGGTTCTAGTTTTTGGCGTAACAATACAAGAGTGATCCATGCTTGTGAAAACTAGAAAGGCGTCCAATTAAAATTCTTCCTCCTTATCTCATTGCCTTCCTCTTCTCATTTTGTCACCATGAATAATGTAGTGTATTAACGTCCAAACCGAGAGATTTTGGAAGGGGACCAGACAGGAAGCCTTGTAACCATGTATTCCACGCTCAAATCTAACCGTGCGGCCTTCTCTGACTCTGGCCACCCTTGTCACTAGGGGCCGTCTCGGATGACCTGCTGTGAACCTTGCTTTTCTCAGAGGCAGGGAGCTGCCTGTATGGTTATCAGCCGCAGTAGCAAGAGTGACATCTGTAGGCGGAGGTAAAGGTGACCACGGGTGGGAGTGGAAGACCTCATCTTGCTCCCTTAGTTATTTAGCCTCTCAGTTTAAAGGGGGCTGAACTTCAGCAGAGAAACAGACCTTGATGCAGACACAGACGGTTCCATACAGTCTCGGCCTGTCGTTCGTTTCCGTGGAGCCAGCCAGATGGCATCAGTGCTGCTTTCTAACCAGCCCTTTGAGGTTCCAGGTGGGTCCTCTGAACACCTGCCCGGTGCTGAGCTGCTGTGGGCTCTGTTCCGTGTTACAGGCTTCCAGCTGGGAGTGTTTGGGTGCTGAGTATTTGGGGTATCTTCTCACCATCCTCTTCTGTCTGTGGAGGGAAGGTAGCTATTTAGCTTGTGAACAGAACTGCTGTTTTGCTTACTTTGCCCAAGCATTTGGGGCAAATTCACTTCATTCACTTTATCTTCTCAACAGCTCTGTGAGTTGGGCACTCCTATCAATGGCCATTTTAGATGTGAGAAAACTAAGACTCCGAGAAATTAAAATAACTTGAATTTTAAGTCACAAATCTAGAAAGTTTGTGCAAGCATTTTGTCAGAAATGCTACATTTTTTTGTTCGTTTTTTTGATACGGTCTCACTATGTAATTCCTGCTGGCCTTCAACTCATTATGTAGCACAGGTTTACAGTGATCCTCCTGCCTCAGCTTCCCCAGTGCTGGGATTATAAAACAGGCACCACCACCCTTGGCCAAAGTCTTTTGACCATGATAGCTCTGTTCTACAATGCTAAGCACCTGTTCTTTTTTAATAGGAAAGTTCTGCAAACTCTTGAAAAGGGGTTCTGTGTTGTGATCCTAGTACAGTGGGCCCTCAGTTACAACCACCTGACACAGGAACAATTGGGATAATTAGGTTAATGGAAAATTGATCTGCCTCTTGTTATCTATAGCGTGTACCCAGGTAAACATCCAGATCTCAGCTGTACTGACTTAGCTACAACCAGCCCTCAGGAACTGACGGAGTAATTCAGTCAAGGGTCCACTGTACGTCTAGTTAAAGTCATTTTCCTTCTGTCTTGATAGCTTCCTTTCCAGTGCAGGGGCAGCGGCATCTCCGCTGTTTCCTGTTTGCGCGCGGCTCTCTGAGGAATCTCCCTGCGCCCACACCCTTCACTTGTCCTCTCCCCGGCTCCAGAGTCAACGCATGCGTGGACGTGGTGTTGTCTGGCGTGAAGCTCCTGCAGGCCCTGGGCCTGAGTCCCAGGAGCGGACGCGACCACGCCGTTCTGCACTCGAGGAGAGACCTGGAAGAAGCCTTTGTGCACTTCCTGGGGCAGGGAGCAGCCGCCGAGCGCTTCTTCAGTGACAAGGAAACCTTTCATGACATCGCCCATGTCGCGTCAGAGTTCTCCGGAGCCCAGGTCTGTCGTCCACCCACAGGGAATTGGGACAGGGTGGGAAAGGAGGTCTGGTCTGGCACTCCTACAGACAGCTTCGGCGATTACTGGAAATCCAATTCTGTGATGTGCCTTTTTGTAAAGCTGTAGCTGATATTTTCTTAATTCTCCTGTTTGTAGTCTGATTCAGCCAGCAAAATTAAGCATATTTACTAAAATTTTGGTAGTGGTTCACCCATTACATTCCCTCTTTGTGTGGTACTTGCCTGTCTTCCCAGTGCACAGTAGGCCAGAGTAAGAGTATTGCTGTGAGTTCAGGGCCAGCCTGGCTATGTGGCAAGTTTGAGGCCAGTATATAGGATACCCTGTCTCAAAAATCCTAAATAAATCCCCCTCTTCATGTTATCCAGGGGACTGTCCACTCATAACTGGTTGGGTGGCTTGTATTGCTTGTTCGTGATAACTTGCAGTCACCTCACTGGGGCCGAGTTCTGTAGGTTGGCCATTGTGTGGGAGAAGGCAGGCTGGGTGCTGACCCAACCAGGGGCACGATCGGCCTTGTGGGGTGGTGGTCCTCTGGCCAAGGGCTGACCTGGGCAGTGGGGAATGTTCAGCAGCTCTCCAGCCTCTGCTCAATGCACACTTTCCCCAGCTGTGCCAGACAAACATTGCCCAGCGTATCCTGGGTAAGGAAGAGAAGGGGAGCAGAATGGGCCCTGGTTAAAAACTTAGGGCTAGCCGGGCATGGTGGTGCTCACCTGTAATCCCAGCACTCGGGAGGCTGAGGCAGGAGGATCGCTGTGAGTTTGAGACCATCCTGGGCTACATAGTGAGTTCCAGGGCAGTCTCAACTACAAAGTGAGACCCTGTCTCAAAAAACCAGGGCTAGATGGGTGGTTCCTATGCTTGTGCAGACAGCAGACCCAAGTGGAGGGGCTGTGCAGAGACGCCTGCACCGACTCCCAGAGGCCAGCTTAGCAGGGACGGTGGGGGGGGGCCAGGACCTGCCAGCCAGCAGGCTTCCTGGTGACTGTTGGCCTGCAGCGGTATTAAGAACTGCTGGAGTATAGGATGGGGCATGGAGATGACAGGAGGGACGTCGGTGGTCGGTGGTCCCTCACCGCCTGCTGGAGATAAACACCCCGGAGCCTAAATGGTCCAGGTGCTTCCTGGAGGCTCAGTGGAGTAAGAGGCGGTGCTGATGTTTTTACCAGTTCAGGCTGGGGAGGTTCGGTTGAGACTCTGGCAGCCTGGAGAGACAGATGAGAGCCCAGGACTGGCTGGAACATCTTTTATTGAGCTGCTTAGCGATAGGCCCTCTGGTTAGCCGCTCTGTGGCCCCAGCCACTGTACACTCGCAGCAGTCCTCAGCCTCCCTAGTGTTGGGGTTCTGGGTGTGCCCCACATGCCTGGCTAATGGACGAGAATCTCCATAGTTCTAACATGATGCATTTGCTGCTCAGAGTCTGTGATTATGGTGTTCCTTTGTTTGTGTTCTCCTCTTAGATTCTGCCTTCTGTTTCACAATGAAATTAAAATTCTTCAGAAACTCACTTTTCATTGGTCCAAGTCATTTCTTAACACTGTAAAACGTAAAGTGTGCTACCTTAGTACATATTCCTGACACCGCAAGTTTGGTGCCTTTTCGAACTCCCTTAAGCCCAGGCGGGTGGCCTGTAAAAGACAATGGCCATTATAGGAAAAATCTGGTATACGTTTTTGTAGATGTCTTAATATTTCCTCCCAGAGCTTTTAGTAAATTCTGCTGGTCATCATAGTTAAATAAAGTGTAATTAAGCCTGCCACATTAAAAGGCCCGATTTCAGCCTCCCTGTCGTAGAAAGTTACACATTTGTCTACAGAAACCTGTCCCCATCCCACCTGCACTCAGAGGGTTGTCCGCTCTCAGCCCTGGGGTGAGGTCATGGAATTGGCTGCTAAGTCAAGGCCCACCGACAGGCTAAGGACAGGGGTGGAGGATGTGCCTGGGGAAAACTGCAGACTTGGCTTCGTAGCTTTTAGAATCAACAGTAACCTGCTTCCTACTGTAGGTTCCCAAGGCACCGGCCCAATCCCTAAGGACGGAACAAGTACCAGGCTCAGGTCCTCTGTCCAGCTGAGCAGTGGGTTGTTTAGGGCCGTTACCTTTGAGAATTCCCGCCACAGAAGGCTTTTGTATTTCCCAGCCCATCAGTGTGTTTCTTCCTTTCTCCAAATGTAGTGGCAAACACTTCCTGAATGTTTATTGTAAGAAGACCCCAGTCCTGCCCCCCAGCATCCAGGCCCCTACCCAGATGATAAGGGGAGATTTAGGGGGTCAGAAGGGACCTGTCCTATCTGGAGAGGGCACCAGGGGAGGCTGAGTGGTCAGTGGGGAGAGGAAGAAAAGGCGGCACCGCAGCCGAGTGCTGAGGAGTGAACCGGTTGGGGTGGGGGCATCCTGATCTGTGCTGCAGGTGTGGACAGGGCACACAGGGGATAGAAGTAGAAAGGAAACCTTGGATCAGGCAAAAAAAAAAAAAAGGCCTGTGGGGCCTCATTTTTAAGCTGGGCGTGTTGGCACACATCTGTAATCCCAGGAGGCTGAGGCAGGAGAATGGCCACAAGCTTGAGGCAAGCCTGTGCTACCTAGCAAGACCTTGTTTCAAAAGAAACAAAAAGGTTTTTGAGCTGGGATATAGTCTAATGGTACTGTGTATTTCTACCATGTACAAGGTCCTGGGTTTAATCCCCAGCACCGAAAAATAGTGTTTATTGACTGGTTTTTAAGGAGAATGACATAAGCATGCACTCATTTTGGAAGATGAGACCTAGCCCCACCTTTCATGTTTTCTCTACCTCTTCCGGCTGCCTGGAAGCTCAGCCAAATCTGTTCTACAAATAAGGAATCTTACTGATTTATGGTTAGCATATTTATTTTCTTCACATTATTCACTGTCTGCTTCTGTGTTTTATTAATGTAGTCTGTGTCCTTTGTTAAAAGTCACCTCAAAATGTTTTGGGGAGCGAGGTGTGGTGGTGCTGGGCCTGTAATCCCAGTACTCGGGAGGCTGAGGCAAAAGGATCGCTGCAAGTTCAAGGCCAGCCTGAACTACAAAGCAAGACCCTGTCTCAAACAAAAGAAAGAAAGAAAATGGAGCAGCTTACACCACCAGCAATTAATGTAGCATAAAGCTATGAAGGGAAAAATATGTTTTGGGAAAACTGGGCTGCAACATTAGAAATTACAAAGCTTGGGTAAAGAAATTGTTTAAATTGTTGGCTAATAGCCTTGAACTCTTTTACAGCACTATGTAGGAGGAAATGCAGCTTTAATTGGACAGAAATTTGCGGCCAACTCAGACTTGAAGGTAGGTGAAATTTCCTGATTAAAATTTGTGGCTCTTGCTGGTGTTTTAATAATTTTAGTAGCAAGAACGAATATTTGGGGTTTGATTCCATTTCTTTCTCACTGCCACAGGCCAGCCCCTGAGCCCTTGTCAGGAGGCAGCGCAGTGTTAGCAGGGGGCAGTGGGAAGGGTGCTTTGCACCTGTCCTCTGAGCCTGCCGCTGCCCGACTGACCCTCGCAGCAGCCTGTAGATGGCGCTGTCGCCCTGGCCTTTTATGCAAGGACACGAGAGATAGTTGTTCATAGCTCGTGAGGACGCCACAGGACACAGGACCCTGACACGGCTATGGGCTGACAAGCAGGGGGTGTAATGGAAGGAGTGTGTGTCCCTGGATCGGTTCCCAGCACTGAGGTGTTGTTCATCCTGGATCCACAGGGTGAAGATGAGAGCCTCCGAATGGGAGGAAGTAGAGCAGCGTCGTTAAGTCTCAGCTGTTTGTCTAAGTAGAGTTAAAGCTGATCGCTGTGCTCAAAAACCGAGGGGCAGACTGTGGTGCGTGTGCCGCCTGTCAGCACACGGGCCATCTTGCCCCAGCAGCCGAACATCAGATAACAGCTCTTTCTTAACTAAAACCTCAGCGTTAGGTATAACTGCAGTGTTGGCACCTTGCGGTAAATAAGTGGGCTTTGGGTTACAGGTTGGGCCCTCGATCTCTAAAGGTTCGCCCTTACTGGAGTGAGCAGTTCCTTTTGCTGTGAGCTGATGAGGTCCGTGGGGCAGGGGGGCCGTACAGGGCTTATTGCTGTCACCCTGGGCGTGATTAAGGGTGGACTGGAGTGGCCACCAGGGCGGGAACAGAGATTTAACGTGGTTCCGGGCCGAGTGAACTGGAGAAGTGCAGAGTGGCAGTGGGTGGTGACAGCGGAGTAGGGAACCGTGACCAGTGCTGAGGTTTGGGGGGACAGCGGAAAAATAGGAATTTGGGTCAGAACCCAAAGATGAACTCAGTGATGCACAGATGACCCATAGTTTCAGGGAGAAAATGCATACAGAACCGCACTATACACAGCGGATGGATATACTAGAGTGTAAAATCGATTTTGTAGCCATTGTCCTTATAAGCGGTGATTAACTTCTAAGTAAAGATTAGAAATTGCAGGGCTGACCTTTGGAAGTTTTACCAGCTAATGGAATAAGAAGAGGTAGGGGGCAGGGATTTAGCTCAGTGGTTGGTTGTTTCGCCTGCCTCGCAAGCAGAAGGTCCTGACTTGATCCCTGGTGCAAAAAAAAAAAACAAGAAGAAGAAGAAGAGTTCAATCATAAGCTCTTTAGAGAAAGCCCAGGCCCTCCTCTCAGAATCTGGGAGTTTTCCTGGGTCCCTCAGAGCCTCCCTCACACCCGGAACAGTAATTCTTACCTCTGGGGGGTGATACCCTGGAAATCGTCAGTGAGTGGAGATTGAGTTTTCCTGTTGACCTCCCTGACTGAGACCAGCATTTGTGCCTGGTCTCTGGAGAAGCTGGGTTTGGGACCTGTTTGATTGAAAGACTTTGTAGCCTTGGTCGGAGAAAAGGTTTATCTCAATCCTCACAACGGTGAAACAATTCTAGGATTTTAAAGAGGTCCACAGGTGAACGTGCCCCATGAAATAACAGTTCGTAAGTGACAGAGCAGTGTCACGCTCGGCTGTAACTGCCACTCTACACCACTCTAGAGATGAATTTGCCCGAATTCTTCCTGGTGCGGAGTAAGGAGGTATTTTCCAGAAGCGGTAAGAGCTAACACTTGCATAGCTCCAGCTATTTCCAGGCACTGTTCTGGGTGGGTGGATGCTCACTTACTCCTTACACTTTTATTATCCTCAGTTGAGACCAGAGAGAACGAGGAAGGTCACACAGCTACTGACGAGTAGAGCTGGCTCCAGCGTCCATGCTCTTAAGAGCAGAGCTGTAATGGATCTCAGGAATGGACCATGGTGAATATTGCACAAGCAGATTGAGTAGAATGGGGAAATGGAGGCCAAGCAAGAAGCAGTGCCTTTTAAAAATCTGCTTATGAGGGCTGCCTAGCATGTGAGAGCGTTTCCTAGAGAAGGTGTGCCTGTGTGATTAGCCAGGAATTAAGAAGAGGTGTTGGATTTTGATGCTATTGCAGTTAGTGAAGTGATTGTATGTTTTTTCTTTAGTCCGGTTTGGGATAATTGCATTGACTTTCCAGTGTTAAATCAACCTTGCATTTCTAGGATGAACCCTGTTGTTCTCTTAGGGTTTTTGTTTGCTTGTTTTGGTTTTAGTATTTTTAGGGAGAGGTGGTTGTTTTGGGGTTTTTTTGAAATGGGGTTTTTCCCTTAAACTCACTATGTAGCCCAAGCTGGCATTGGACTCACAGCGATCCTCCTGCCTCAGCCTCCCAAGGGCTGGGATTACAGGGATGCAGTGCCATGTCCCAGTGTTGGCCCGTGACCTTTCTCCAGTGTGTGTGTGATCTCCCTTTCTCCCTTTCTTAGGACCACATTCAATCTTTAAATGCCCTAAAAGCTCCAGATACTGTTAGAGTGGGGATTCAACGTGTAAATTCTAGGAGACGAAAACATCCCAGAGCGGAGAGGATGGACCACGGCCCTTGCATCAGTACCTAAGGACTGTGACTTGGGTCTTGTATTGTTCTCTCCTTTCTGGGTACTTGTGGCTATGCCCTCCAGAGGCCCCTTTCCTGCATATCTCCAGCGGTAAAGATTGGATTCCAGCAGTTTTGAAATGAATGGAACTGGCCTGAATGTAGCTGACTGCTTTTCTGTGGGAAAAGGCCCGGATTTCCTGGTATGCTTACTTCCTCCTGCTTATCTCCAGGTTCTCCTTTGTGGTCCAGTTGGTCCAAAGCTCCATGAGCTTCTTGATGACAACGTGTTTGTCCCACCAGAGTCACTGCAGGAAGTGGACGAGTTCCACCTCATTCTGGAGTATCAGGCAGGTACGGGAAGTGAGACGGTGTGGTGAGAGGACTGGTCCTCGGGTTTGTGTGTTCCCAGCCCGGGGTGTGACTTGCAGACATTCATCTTTGGGAGGTCACATATTCCTGTTTGTTTCTGGCCCGCTGCTCTCAGAGCTGTTGGTACCAGGGTTTCCAGGGAAAACGATGCAGTTTCACAGCCCTGACAAAAACTCTTAGGTCAGCAAACAGAACTGGCCTGAACCTGAGGAAAATCAGGCCCCAGGAAAACAAGCATCTTGAATAAAAGGAAAGGCATTAAACACACATTTGTAAAGTTTTCCTTTATGAAAGAAGAGAGCAGGGCAGGTAGCATTTGCTTAACTCTGTTGGATTCTGCCCTGGGCTTCTCTGGCCCGATTCCCCACGAGATCGAGCTTTCTTGGGTGCACTTTATTTTTGCCTTACCATGTGAATGGGAGTGTGCCATATTTAACATTACTTATGTTATTTTCCATTATGTAGCATTTCAGTGTTATAAATCCAGACCCAATGAACCACCCCCAGTAGATTCTGTGTGATCTGAAGACTAGGGATCTGAATCCTGCAAGACTCTGACACCTGGATATATTTCCTGCTGTATCTTTTCCCCTGCTAAGAACTCAGACTTTTGGGTTTCTGATTCAACACATTATTAATCCATGTTAAAGTCTCCAGTATGCAGACAGAATAATAATGCTCGTTGGTGAACTGCTTCCAAATGAGACGATTAAGAAAACCTCACCTGCTAGAGTGATTAGCTGTCACGTCACATGGGAGGACATGCTGCTTGAAAGCACAGAGAGGAGCCATGGCTGGCTTCCGGTTCTCCTTGGGTACTCACTAGCATTCGATGGCAATTGAGGACAGGCAAGGTCTGGACATCAGAGGCAGAATTTGCAGAATGTAGTTCACACTTCATGGTGCGCACATGTTGAGTTTGTTTCCGTTTCGCCTCCTGGGAAATAGGATCGATAGTTTTCCCTCCTGCTGTGGTGGCGAGGGCGGGGCACTGTGAGCAACTTGATGAACCTGCTCGCTGCCCAGAAGGGCCTGCAGTAGCTCAGAGCTGCTGCTCTCGGGCCCGGTCTCTCTTTCGGACGCCTCCATTGGCATCTGCAGCATGAACTGGGCACCTTTGTGATTCTTGGTTTCTGTCCCTTGGTGGCTACTGCTCAGTGGAGAGACGCAAGTCTTCAAGAAGACTTCGCTGTTGTGTTCTGTCTTTGTTATTTTTGAGAGAGGGTCTGTCTATTCTAGGCTGCCATGAACTCACTGTATAGGGTAGGCTGGCCTCGAACTTGCAGCAATCCTCCTGCCTCGGCCCCCAGGTGCTGAGATTAGCGATGAGCGCACCACACCCAACTTCTTTGCTATGGTATTTGCCAGTTATGCCTTGTGTGGAGTGGAGAAGCTGAGCTGGGAAAGAACTGGCTCCCTCCTTGGATTCATAAGCCTTGCATTCAGTTTGTCTTCGCTGTGCCTTAGTCTTCTTTGTACGAGGTAGTGGGCTTCCATTAGGCTTTAGGCAAACTTACATTTTCATAGGTCCCAGGGCGAGGTAGTGTAGTGGCCCGGCCTCGGATCAGCTTTCTTAACAGCACTCTGACCCATCTCCCTAACTGAGACAGATGCTTTCCAACAGGCTGTGTCAGCTTGTTTTTCTCTCTCCCACCAGCCTGCCCCAGGGCAGCTCATTTGCAGGCTGGGCCTGGGGGTTTTGCTGCCCTAGCTGAGGGAAGGGCAGGATGCTAAACTGAGAAGAGAGACTGCTTGCAGTGGTACACACAGAGCTTTGTGAGCAGAGGGGCAGGAAGCACTGTCCCAGGCTGGGTTCCAACTTGTTTGCTTCTCAGCCCGCCCCATCAGTCCTGTGTTCTGTGCAGCCAGTGAACAGCTTGCCATAGTTCCCCTTGTCCTTGGCTTGCAGAAACCTGTTGGTTTTTGCCTCTGTTGCTCCTTGAAGAAATAGGCTTGCCTGGGTTGCTGTGTGGCGCTCTCCCCCTGGGCTACACGAGGCCGTGTTTCCCCGCAGTCCCAGCTGCAAGCTAGGACCGTGTTGCTGTGGGGAGAATCTTACATCATGCATTTTCACCATCGTGCAGTCCTGTTCACTTGAGAAATGTGGGGTTTGGAGTTCATAGTTCTGTTTCTCATTGTCACGGTCCTTTAGGTCATCAGTCTGTTCCCTGTTCTCTCAGTGCTCTTTGCTAATGCGTACACAGCTGTTCCAGGGGCTAGGTGAGGCAGTGGGGACAGGATGACGGAAGTCAGGAGGGCTGTGTTCTTAGCTCGGGCCCCTGAAGGAACGAGTGTGTGCCAACCCCTCACAGGGGCCCACAGGGGCCCAGGAAGGAGGTAATGCAGTCTACCTGAGAAAAGGAGAGTCCTCTGAGAAAGGCTGCACATTTGAAGAAGAAATAGAATCAATCTTGACAGTCATTGCTGCGTACTCCTCAGGCAGAAGTGACCAGAAACCACCAGGGGGCAGAATAGAGGAGGCAGGCAGTGTGGCCCCTGGGACTCGGCCTTCCCAGATTCTAGCTAAATGGGGTGCTGGTTGCTGCTGTGAGGGGGACAGGACTTGGGAAGAGGCAGTGTGTCTGATGGCAGGGTGCATAACTGCATCCGGTTGAGAGCTCAGTGGTCAGAGGGCTCCTTGAACTCAAAAGGTACTCACGACTTAAGAAAAAGGTGCACGAAGCCGCTGTTAGGTTTTGGTTTCTTTGTTGGATTAGGGTTTAAGTTTTTGATGGGTGTGTTTACCTTCCACTGTCCTGGACACAGTGCCGTGCTGACCCCAGACCACCACATCCTGCTCGGGACCTGGGCTCCCCACAGCAAGGAGACTGAAAGCCTCTTCCTTTTCTTCCTGTTGTGTCAACTGGGCTCTTCTAGGGGAGGAGTGGGGCCAGTTTAAAGCTCCCCACGCCAACCGCTTCATCTTCTCCCACGACCTCTCCAACGGGGCCATGAATATGCTGGAGGTGTTTGTGTCTAGCCTGGAGGAGTTCCAGCCTGACCTGGTGGTCCTCTCTGGATTGCACATGATGGAGGGACAGAGCAAGGAGCTCCAGAAGAAGAGACTCTTGGAGGTAACGGCACTGTCGGGGACTCTAGTGCCCTCAGCAGGTGTTGCTGCAGGCTCCTGCCTCAGCCTGTGTGGCTTGTGCCGCCTTAGGTCCCATTCTGGAGGACAAATGGCAGCAGCTTGTGCAGGGCAGGGCAGGACAGCGTCTCGCCCACGCTTTTGCCTCCTGTGCTAAACTGAGTGTGGCTGCAAGCTGCAGGCTCTGTAGTTTGTGTCCTTTGTGTTACCTGTCCCGTCATGTGTCACATCCCTGTGCTGCAGTGCCTGCACATCTGTCCGGCATTCGGAGCCGGCCGCTCGGTTTAGACTCCAGGAATAGGCCAGCAGTACGTCCAGGCAGGGGAAGTTCTTTAGCCTCTGGTTTTTCTGTTCATTTGTTTATTAATTTATTTATTTATTTTTGGTACCAGGGATCAAACTTGGGTCCTTGCGCTTGCAAAGCAGGTGCCGAAACCACTGAGCTAAATCCCCGGCCCCTGGTCTCTGGTTTTTCAGGGTGTAGTTCTCTGCTGGGAAGGTGCCCATGGCCCACAAGGTGGTGGGGACCCACAGTCCTTGCAGCTCATAAAGATGCCGAGAAGGAGGCTACAAGGAGGCACCGGAGCGCTCAGACCTCTTTCCTTCCTGCCTACCTGGCTTTCTCCTGTCCTGACAGCAGCACTGTCCTCTTCCCTTTGCAGGTCGTCACCTCCATTGCTGACATCCCCACTGGGGTTCCAGTTCACCTGGAGCTGGCCAGCATGACAAACAGGGAGCTCATGAGCAGCATCGTGCAGCAGGTAACCCTCCTGGCCTGGTTCCCTGGGACTGTGTCTGGGCTCTAGGATGGCTTGCTGAGGTGTGGGTGTTGTGTCACCCGGACCTGGGTCCTGGAGGAGGCGGTGGTCCTGTCCCCCACACAGCAGTGCAGCCAAGCAAGAGGGTGTGAGTCACATTTCTCCCTCTGGAATGGGGAGTTGGAAGTGAATGGTGTTGGCAGAACTTGAGCGGGAAACTGAAAGCCCAGGTGAGCTGCCGTCAGTTAAACCCTAGGAAGTGCACAGTCAGGAAACTTGGAGTGACCTCGAGCGCCTCACAGTGGGCACCTAGGAACTCGTGTCCTGCCTCTGGTTCAGACGAATCCAAGTGGGGCACAGGACACGGCTCTGGACACCTGGGTTGTCGCACCAGTTCTGCTACTCGCTTTATGACTCAGTTTCTTGACCTTTCCTTTCGCTGTTATTTAACCTGTTCATTGGCGGTGGATGGCTCAGAACACAGAGGGTACACAGTGAAGCCTCCCTCCTCCCTTTATCTCCCCTTCCTCCACTGGTACCCACCCTGGGGTCCTCCTTATCAGCTTCATTTGGCTCTCTCTAGTTTGATGCGTAGAAGAAGGGTGGGAATACACCCTTTTGTGTGTGCCTGCATACCCAGCGAGAGCCGAGTACCACACTGACTCCAGCTCTGCCCTTGGCTTTTCCTCACTGCTGAGCCGGTACTCGGAGAGCACCCTGAGGCTCTCGCAGCCACAGAGTGGGAGCGCAGCTGTGGGTGCTGCTCAGACCATTTGCCCTGGGCCCTCGGGGCATCTTGGGTGTCACTGCCTTTGCTCTCCCATAGGGTGCTGCAGTGAGTAAGTCTCACATTGTTTTGTTTTGCTTGTGAGCAAGTACAGGTTTAGGGTAAAATCTCAGACGTAGAACTGCTGAATTGGAGCATAAGAGAACAATTCTAAGTCTTGGGATTACTCTTGATGGGAATCACCTGTTTACTTCCCGCTCACAAACTGTTAAGTGCTTTTTTCCTCATAACCTTGCCACCAGAATATGATTATGTGATTAAAAACTTATTATTTGTGTTAGTCTGGCAGTTGAAAAATGGCAGTTTTTGTTGATTTTTTTTTTTTTTCCTTTTTTGCAGCGCTGAGGTGATGGGGTTAGAACCCAAGACCTCAAACATACTGAGCAAGCACTCTGCCACTCGGCTACATGCCCAGCTCAGCCCCTTTTGTGTGTGTGCGTTTGAAATAGACTTTATTTTTTAAGGCAGTTTTTTTTCCGCACAGCACTGTTGAGACTGTACAGAGAGCTGCCATATGTCCCTGTCACTGTCTTTGTCAACACTCCTCACTGGGGAGGCCACCTCATTATGGCCAGGTGACACCCACACTGGTCTGTCCCTATCACTCATCATCCAAAACTGACCATTGGGTTCACTCATAGTGTTTGTCAGTGTAGTTTTTATTTACATTTCTCTTTTTGAGGTTGAGTATCTTCACTTTTTAAAAAGTCTGTCCCTGTCACTCAGCATCCAAAACTGACCATTGGGTTCACTCATAGTGTTTGTTTGTCAGTGTAGTTTTTATTTACATTTCTCTTTTTGAGGTTGAGTATCTTCACTTTTTAAAAATATTTAATTCATTTCTTGGGAACTCTACCTGCCCCTTCTGAGAATCTGCTGTTAATGCAAGGGCCCAAGCTGGGTGCTGCAGGAGGAAATGCTTCGCCCTTAATTACCATAACACAAGACAGAAAACTTGGGTGCTACGGCAACCTCAAGGTTTGTCCCAAGTGAGCCTGAAGGTGGCCATAGTTAGAGGCAGGTTCAGGGCTGAGGAAGATGCCGGCATCCCTGTCACATAGCTAGTGGCTGTGTCCCGAGCTGTCAGAATCTGGATGTGACCACCAGGAGAGACCTGTCCTTGTTTCTGTTAGCAGGTCTTTCCTGCAGTGACTTCCCTCGGGCTGAATGAACAGGAGCTGCTGTTTCTCAGCCAGTCAGCGTCCGGACCTCATGCCTCTCTGTCCTCCTGGAATGGTGTTCCTGATGTGGGCATGGTCAGTGACATCCTCTTCTGGATCCTGAAGGAGCACGGGAGGAGTAAAGGCCGAGCCTCAGACCTCACCAGGGTCCATTTCCACACGCTGGTCTACCACATCCTGGCCACGGTGGACGGGCACTGGGCCAACCAGCTGGCAGCCGTGGCCGCTGGAGCTCGCGTGGCCGGAACCCAAGCCTGTGCCACTGAAACCATCGACGCCAGCCGAGTGTCTCTGAGGGCGCCCCGAGAGTTCATGACTTCGCACTCAGAAGCGGGCTCCAGGATCGTGCTGAACCCGATCGAGCCTGTGGTGGAGTGGCACCGCGAAGGCATCTCCTTCTACTTCACGCCAGTGCTGGTGTGCAAAGACCCAGTTCGAACTGTGGGCCTCGGGGACGCCATCTCGGCGGAAGGACTCTTCTACTCAGAAGTCCACCCTCAGTCTTAGGAAGGCGGTGAGTAGCGGGTCTGAGCACCGGCCGACTGAAGGACCGCGGGAAGGACGCAGCTTGGAAAACGGGATTGAGGGTGTTAGTTCTAGATCTGATGAGAGACAGCCAAAGAAACAACAGCAGGTGCAGCTGTGCAGATACATTCCAGCCTGTTGGCAGGCCCGTCGGAACATGTCAGGTTTTAACCTCTACTAATAGGACTGGATTTTTGTTTTTTATGTTGTATGTTGCAGGAGTAAAAATTTCAATTCCCAAGTCTCCAACTTCTGCAGTGTCATCAAGTATTTTAAGCCAAACTTCTTTAGTCTGGAGAGCCTGTCAGGCGGAAAAAGCACCCTGTCCCCGCACACTGGAGAAGTGCCCAGTGCCTCCCTGAGTCCTGGGCCTGAGGAGCCTGGTGAGAGGTGCTGTGGTCTCAGCTCACTGCCCATGGGCAGCCACGGTTCCCATGAATGTGTCAGTGACAATATTTAGTGAGCACACCTTCTTGGTCTTCTGCTCTCAGACCTAGGTCAGAGCCATAGGTAGGGACAAAACAGTCCCTCTCGTGGTTTGTGGTTGCAGGAGAAAGGTAGTTGTGATCCTCAGGGAGCCTCCAGGCAGGTCACTGTGCAGGTGTCCAGAAGCCTGGATGGCCCTGTGTGCAGAGGGATGGGCAGAGGGACGGTGCCTTCCTGCCTCAGCTCCTTGGATTGGAGGATGCCGTGGCTGGGCCACTGAGCCTCCCACCCAGCTTGGCTGTGCTTTCCGCAGCAGAAGCGTGATATTTACTCTTTCTGAGCCTCAAAGGAGTTTGCTTTTACAACTGGAATGTACATCTGTATGTAACAGACCATGTATGTTTTATGTTGTCATTGACGCATCCATTAAAGTTTGACCTCAAAAGAGCTCCGGGATCATGAATAACTTTGTCATGGTATATATTTATTTTTTTAGAAAACAAAAAGAGTTCTGTGTACTTTTAAGAATATTAAAAACAATTTACATTTCAGGACTCCTAAGTCTGTCTGTAATTGATTTTGTTTGCACCTCACTCTGATCTTGTGTTTGCCATCGGGTCACGCAGTCCCCTCACGCTATCTGCTGAGGCTTAAGATGACAGAAGCCATGACTATTAAGTAGCTGACTTGAAGCTGAGCAGTTTCAAAGCACAGGGAGTGGCAGTTTGTTCAGAGGACAGCATGGGTGTGGCATCTGGTGGAGGGCAGCTTGGTGGCAGCCCAGTCTCGTGCAAGGCCACAGAGCAGCTCCTGGACTCTCACAGCTACCTAAAGCTTTTTATTTGATTACTCTTTTCCAGAGAAAATTTAAATCTAGAGAATGGCACACTTTGCACTGGAAAGCAAGTAGCTCATTAAGGAAATCTCTAGCTGCCAGTTTACCCTTCTCCCTTCAAGTTTCATTAATAACTTAAAACCAACTTTCTAGCCTGTTTTTATTAAAAAGGATTAAGATTTGTTTTAATAACTGGAGTAGCTCCATCATTTCTAAATCTTTTAAACTGAAGACTTTATTAGTAATACTAAGCTGTTCTCATGGTCTTTTGTAAGTTGAGTGTGTATTCTTTTTTTTTTTTTTTTTTTTTTTTTCGTACTGGGGATCGAACTCAGGTCTTTGTGCTTTCAAGGCAGGCGCCGGAACCACTGAGCTAAATCCCCAGCCCAGTTGAGTGTATTCTGAAAAATTCTCTAACTTTTATCAGTAAAGACCCGTTCAAGAAATATGCTTTAGTCAGTATGAAGCACTGTGTTTTTCTTCTGTTTTTCGTGGGGTTTTTTTTTTTTTTTTGCAGTGCTCTGGATTAAACCCAGGGCCTTGGACATGCCAGGCAGGCTCCCTACCACTGAGTTACTGTCCCAACCCCCAGAGTGGTCTTTTTCAGATTATTAGTTAGCCGCGAGCTATTAATAGTACTCGCTAAACCAATTGGTGGCTGTCACCAAAACATCAAAATGCATCGTGTGCTGTAAGTACAGTGGGTCGTTTGTCGGATGTCAGGGAACATATGTCTGACCAAGAGTGTGAGGACTCCAGTGTGCAAACCTCACTGCAGAATGTGCCACCTCTCACCAGGTAGGCTGAGCGCAGCTGGAGCTGTCTCCAAGCCAGAGTCCACAGCGGGGTGTCAAAGACACAGTAAGCTGAAGAGGTGGGGCTTTGGGCCTCTTGATCCTTTGCTTTAAATTGCTGTGCTGCAGAGGTTTCCACCTGTGATTTTATACGAGGATGAGCAGTTAGAACAGCACTGGCTAGGCTAGTTAGGAGGCCCTGGTGAAGAGCCAGCTGACTACACACCGCACCAGGACCCTCAGCAAGTGAGTTCATGCATTTCGTCCCTCAGTTTGTCAGGTTTGAGTGTGGTGAGGGTAACTTCAGCAGGAAAACCCAAAATCTGTGCAAGGTTTTGAGATGGCAAGTGCCATCCAATCATGGACAAATTAGCCTTGATCAGCCTCACTTTCTTGGGGTGCCAAGCCCTTTTGGGGCTGTGGACCTGTGGGCACCTGTGGGCCACTGCTGTGCAAAGCATTCAGCATGGTCAACCACAGAATTTCAATGTGTAGCAATCAGCAGTTGTTACTAGGTTGAACAGGCAATTTCTAGGTCCTCTTTAAGGTGTTTTAAGTCATTTGAAAGCTAATAATTTACTGTTTTGTTTTTTGGTCTTTTTCTAGGTAAAAATTTCATGTAGTGAAACTGCACGCATTTTAAGTGTACCTCTTGGTAAGTCCTGACAAATGGTTACTTTTCTCCAGCCCATTACAGACTCTGCAACCCATATCGTTCCTCTGTGCTCCTCCAAGTTGTCCCCACTCCTCTCACCCTAACTTGTTACCAATTTTCTCATCATAAATTAGCTCTGTCAGTTCTGGGATTCATAGAAATCAGTATGTGGTGCTTTGTATAAAGCTGCTCTCACTCATTGTGTTTTAGAGATTAATCCATGTTACATGTAGTTCATTGGTTTTTGGGGGTTTTTTTTAACAAATAGTATTCCACTGTAAATAAGAGGCTTCTACTTGGATGCTTTTAGGAATAAAGCTGTTATCGGTAACCACATACACATACAGTCAGTTTTCTGACAGTATAAAAATCTAGAGATTTGACTTCTTGGTGAAAGACCTTTTCCCAAAGCTGTTGGACCATCTGATGGTCTTATCGATGGTGTGTGACAGTTGCGGTTGTGTCTTATTCTTGCCAGCATTTAAGTTGAAAGGGTTCACTTTCAGCCATTTGGATGGCTATATAGTGAATTTCTGCTTTTATTTCCTGTGACAGATAACACTTCTGCACACGTTTATCAGCTGTGTGTGTCTTTGTGAAGTGTCCAAATCTCTGCCCACTTTTTCCTTTAGTTGCTTGGGTTTTTTATTAAGCTATAATTTTTGTTATATCCTAAATGCGCTTCTTTTTGGGGGTATTTTCTTTTCTTCTCCAAGTCTGTGGCTTCTCATTTTTCCTAGCGTTTTCTCTCTGATCTGTGTAGTTCTGTATATTCTCCTAGAAAGTGTGTAACTTTAGCTTTTACAAGTAAGGCTATAATCCATTTTGAGTTACTTTTTTGTTTTTCGTGTTTTTTGGTACCGGAGATCAAACTCGGGCCCTTGTGATTGCTAGATAGGCACCGGAAACACTGAGCTAAATCCCCTGCCCTGTTTTTGTCTTTGAGACAGGGTCTCACTATGTAGCCCAGGCCGGCCTCAAACTCACAGTGATCCTCCTGCCTCAGCCTCCTGAGTTTGGGAATCACAGGCGTGCGCTACCGTGTCCAGCTTGAGTTACTTCGTGTGTATAGTGTTAGGCTGGGGTCAGGTTTATTGTACTTCTTAATCCTACACTGTGTACGTGTTCTTTTGAATACATCATAGAATAGTTAAATGAAGCTTACCGACAGACATCAGCTGACCTTTTGGGTGTGTTTCCAAAAATGTACTGCTCTTAACTATAGTCACTGTGTATAGCTTTTCTCAATTTATTCCACCTACCTGGCTGAGGTTTGATACTTTTTACCAATGTCTTCCTGCCCCAAGCCCCTCAGGGTTTTTTCCATACAGCTGTCCAGTTGTTGCAACACTGTTTATTGAAGACATTTTGCATCACATTGCTTTGGAGCATTTATCAAAAAGTCAAGTGACTGTGTGAAATCTGCTTATACCCTGGTTTTATTATCTGTGTAGGCTTACGCCAGTGCCATGTGACTACTATTACCATAAGCCTGAGGTAATTTTGTTCAGGGTTGCCTTAGATGTACTAGGTCTTCATCTTTCCGCAGAACTTTCAGAAGAACGCACAGAAGCTTGTGCATTTCTACCCAGAAACCACTGGGATCATGGCAGGAATCTGTAGATCCACTTGGAAACTTTTTTTTCTAATAGTATTAGTCTTCCCAAGAACATGGTATAGCTAGATGTGGTGGTACAGGCCCGTAATCCCAATTTTTTTTTTAATTTATTAATTTTATTGAGTTTATTGGTACATTTTAGGGATACAGTACAGTTACATTCATTGTTGGGATCATGTACCTCTATATGGGAAGTCTTGATTCTCATTTTTTCCCCTTACCCCTGCCCTCCCCTCACCCCCTCCTCCCCTCATAGCTCCTTTCTTCCCATTTCTAAATGTCTAATGTAATCTTATTAGAATCTTATGCATTGTTGCAGATTATTCACACTAGGGAAACTATCGTAATCCCAATTTATACTTTGCTTTCCTGCCTCTAGATCAAGCCATTGAACACATCTTCCTCTGATTATGAACTCGGTCTCACTTTCCTTCCTGTTAAAAACTGTGCTATGAGCAAGCCCCATACTAGAAGTTAGAGCAACTTTTTCACCACAGTAAGAACTGCAGCTCTCCATGTCCACGGGACTGGATGTGGACAGCCTCGTTCTTAGTTCCTAAGGCGCTGAGCCCAGGTGGATGTGGAAAGCACCCCTTCCGGACTGCTGTCATTGGGTGCCAGGTGCACCCTGGGGAGATGTCACCCTGACGAATGCAGGGAAGGCAAGCAGCCCTGATCTCGCATTCTCTGCTTTTCACTTCACTTAGGGGACCTCTGCCCTCTTCTGTCCTCAGATCAAAGGAATGAATTCAGTTCTATCTATGAAAACCTCTTCTTTTTTTCAAAGCTTTCTGAAAGAGTAGCCAAATTTCCTCTTCTTTAGTCTCCAAGCCTCAGCAACGCTGCATCGCTGCTGGGTGACAGGAAGAGGAGGAGGTTTGCATCCAGACCTGGGTTCAAATCGTGGTCCTAGCACTTGGCACGGCAAGTTCATTTTGCCTCTTCCAGCCTCAGCACTCACCTTTATAAAACAATAGTAACTTCCCATTGGACGTGTTCGGTAGCCTGACCATTCCTCCTAAACCCCTTCTCCCTTGACCTTCCATAACACTAACGCTACCGTCCTGATTTTTGCTTTATGCTTGCTCCTACTGTTGCCACCTTCGTAGGCTCTTCTGTTTCTCCCTTTGAATGTTTACTTTTCTGCTTTGGTTCTCTGGGGTTTTTTACCATCTAGGGACCGGGGGCTTGGATGCAGGGCCAGGGCACTGAGTTATACTCCAGCCCTAGATTTTTTTCTAGTTGCCCAGGCTGGGCTGAACCTTGCAGTGTGCTGGGGGTGCAGGTGTGCACCACCACGTCAGCACTCCCTGCCTTAATTTCCTGCTAGTTTGCTCTGGGAGACTCCTTTCAAATCTATGATTTCCAGCTATCCAAAGTACTCCCAAATCTTTCTTTCAAGCCAGATTTCATTCCTAAAATCATTATTCAAGTCTCACAGGATGTCACTGATTAGCATTTCAGACAGGCATGTCTAAAACAGGACTGGACAGTGGGCCCTCGGCCCCCATATTCCTGTGCTCTAACTCTTCCAGTCACCTGCCACATTCAGTCAACCCATAATTTTGGATTTTAGATTTTTCTGGTTCTCGCTATGTACCCCAGGCTGGCTTCAAACTTGCCGGCCTCCCATCTCAGCCTCTCAAGTGCTAGAGTTGCAGGTGTAGGCCACATCCAGCTGTCCATTTTAGCCTTTTACCTCTCTCACATCTCCCCGCTCCTCTCCGAGTTTACGCTCTCATTCTGAAACCTGTTCAGTAACCTTCCCAGGTTTAGTAACTGATCCCATTCCACACAGCACAGCCGCCACGCTGACACAGAAGTGACTTGCTAAGGACGAAAGCCCGTCCATCATGCACCTGCTATGTGTCAGATCTGGGGACCCAAGAGGGGTGTTCTTGGTTGGCTGCCTTCTGGGTGTCAGAGCAGACCCGGTCGTGAAGAACTTCACGCACAGCTCATGTCCACCCTCCAGCCATGGTGCTGAAGGGCAGTGTAAGCCAGCACAGCAGACAGCCCTGCTACTGCTCAGCCTGTGTTGGTACCGAGCAGGAGTCTGACCTCCACGCTCCTCCAGTCTGAAACTAGGCTTGGAAACAGGTAAGGGCAGACAATGGTCAGTTTTTTAAAAAGTGTTTAATGTGATCTCTTGTATTTTTGTTTTGTTTTATTTTGGACCTTGAGCTTGCAAGGCAGGCGCTGGAAACACTAAGCTAAATCCCCAGCCTGATCTCGCTTTTATACCTGAGCATCTTTCCCCAAAGAACAATGACACATCATCTTCAGAAGAACACACAGCTGATGTATTAGAGCATCGGGGTAGCACAGATCGGCTGACACAAAATTCCTCTGAGACTGATTTGCTTTCAATCCTCGGTGGTTATGCCAGGCCTTGATACCTATGACTTATACTGCCATGATCCGGCTCTGGACTTGGGCCTCAGCAAAAGAAAACATGGAGACTTGATCTGGATTCCCTTTGGGAATTTCTTTTAGACTGTCTAGACTGGGTTAATCCAAGATTTGTGTCTGCCTGCTGGACTGATAATACCACAGCCTGAGGGTCATCCCAGCTGGACCAAGGTTTCATCATCACGAGGCTACCGAGAAGCCCTGCCCTGACCAAAGGAAGGGGCTGGCAGCCCAGACAGGAAGTCCTTCCAGAAGCCTCATGCAGCCTCAAGTCCTGTTCCCACCTCCTAGGGGCGCTGTCTGCTGTTTTCTCCCTGTGTCCTCGCCATTGCAGGCTACACAGGCTTGGAGCTTCATGATCACAGCATGCCCTCTATCGTCTCTGAATGCTCTGGCACCAGTCTCTACTCTGCCTGGTCGTGTGACTGTCTTCCATCTGCTGCAGCCTTCCCCAAAAAAACCTATTCCTATTTTTCTCTTATTTGTTCTGTTTAAGTTTTTTGAGACAGGGTCTTGATTTGTACTGCAGGCTGGCCCTGAACTCACTAGATAGTCTAGGCTGGCCTGGAACTAGCGGTGATCCTCCTGCCTCAGCCTCCTGAGTGCTGGGATGACAAGCTTGAACCACCATGCCCAGCTCTCTTCTTTGTTCTGATGCTTTGATTGGACCTGCTTCCTCAGTGGGCTCTGGCTCCAATGGAAGAGATGGTGGCTTTGTGAGCGGGGTTGTTCCTCCACCTGTAACAAGAAACAGATGAAACCCTAAATTATATGATTCCAGGACAGATCACCATTTTTGCTGTTGAATTTAAAAAAGGAAACCTCACTGTGCACAGTGGTTCGTGCCTATAATCCCAGCACTCAGAAGGCTGAGGCAGAAGGACTGCCCAGCCTAGGCTGCATAGCAAGTTCAAGCCAGCCTCAACTCTATAGTGAGGCTTTGTCGCAAAAAAAAAAAAAAAAAAAAAAAAAAAAAAAAAAAAAAGACAAGGAGACCTCATAGTTTCTGGGAGAGCAAGTCTACAGTGTCAGCAGCTATGAGGGGCAACCCTAGCTGAGACAGAAAGCAGCAGTCAAAGCTGCCTCCAGTGAGTGGCTGAAAGAAATCTAATTATCTGTGCTGTGACAACCTATGACGAAGCAATGAAACGAGGACTGAGTAACAAAGTACTCAGTAAAGACGCAGAGAGTGGCCCAGACAACTAAGCCAAGTAGTAGCGGTATCTGCAACACACCTTGCCCCAGGGAAACAAGTGCCAGTCCCGCCACCCTGTAGCCTTGCCCCACTCTGGCCAGTGCTAGCTAAGCTGGCCATACAATGAGTCTGAAGAGTACACGCCTCCAAAGCTATCACCTCTGCGGGCACAAGTGGCTCAACACTCAGCATGTCTCCATGGGGCTCTGCATAGGCTCCTACCTGTGGGGAGCTTCCTGTAAGAGGCTGCTGAAGACATCGCCTGCCCCAGAGCCTGGTTGGAGCCCAGAGGCTGCTGGAGACCAGCAGGTTTGCTGGTGGAAGTGGACCGGTGCTTTGCTTTGGGCTCTTTCACTGGTTTAGTCCAGACCAGAGCCTCCGCAACCTGGAGAGCAGCTCCCAACCTCTGAGCCATCTCCACCATCTTGGTGCAGCAGAGGAAGAAAAGTCACAAGCATGATTGGCAGAGACAACCCCCTCCTCCTCCTGGGAATATCTGATGGTACTAGTATCCGAGGACGGAAGTCATTCTCAAACAGCTGAGAAACCGACTGCCCATAGTGGAGGGCAAGAGGCTTGCTCGGCATCTCAAAGCCTAACAGTTCAAGTCTGCTGCAGGAACTAAACCCTGCCTCGTCTGCATTCGGGAAGTAGGAGGAAGCTCTGAAGACAGACCTCAACTCCACAAGCTGCGTTAGCACCAAGAGGTAATGCAGGAAGCCTGCATCTCCTTACTATTATATTCTTCTAGGAAAGTTTGTCTTAGGCTGTAACTAATTGGCAAATTCATGCTGCAAGGAACCACAGTATAATAACTCTGCATTTGGGTTATTTGGGGCTGAGTAAGAAGCGCATTGAGAGTTTGCTTAGTGACCCTGGAGCTAAGAAGACATACCTCAGGGTCAAACTCTAGAGAGCTGTTGTCCTTGAGGAAGCCGACTTTCTTCTCCATCTCCTGGTACTGGGCAAGAGCACCCCTCTTGTCACCCTGGTTGTACAGCAGCACGGCATAATTCAGGTTTACTAAAGGGTTACACCTGCAATAGGGATTCGACAAACGCTCACTTAGGCTCCTTCCTATTACAGAGAAATGAAACTGATGAAGTAGAGATTTCTCCATCGTACAGCAGTAACACGTGCTATGTGGACCCAGAGAGAACCAGTCAGTTGCCTAACCAGAAAAGCAGGTAACAAGTGTGACACCTTAGCCTCAACAGAGGTCACAAGGGCAGGGGGTGCCACCCTGCTGTGAAGCCGATGCCAACAGAATAACTCCTGGAAATAACATTTGGCTTCCATTACACTAAGCCCAGAGTCTCGTCTAATATTCCAGTTTTACCAGCAACCCATGGCCTGGGCCAGCACAGGCCTTCCGATTACCAAACACTGGACTCAAAGGGTTTCCCTGCTCCTTCTACAGCCGGACCTGTTGTTTCCAGGCCGTGAAGGGCAGCTGGGCCATCACAGGCAGCACCCAGCCCTCCCGGGTTCCGTCCCCACTGGGCAGCTCACTTGTCCAGGCGGACTGCTTCCTCATAGGCTTTCTTGGCATTCTCTGTATCTTCCAGGTTGGTCAAGGCCACTGCAACAGAGACAGACAGCCCAGCTTAGAAGACAGCCCCCTGAGACCACTCCACTGAACTCTTCCTGCGTGCCTCAGCTGGGCCCTCTCTCCCTGGCTTGTCAGCTGCCAACTTCTGAGCTTCCTGCTTTTGCAGTTTTTTTTTTGTTTTTGTTTTTGAGACAGGGTCTCACTGTATATAGTTCAGGCTGGCCCTGAACTCACTATGTAGCCCAGGCTGGCCTCGAACTCATGGCAGTCCTCTTGCTCTGCCTCCTGAGTGCTGGGATTATAGGTGTGTGCCACCACACTTGGCTACCTCCCCAATTTTTAATCAGTATTTCCTGAAAGCCTTGTAAAGCAAGGAGAAACCCTCTGCTCCAAAGGCCCTGCCCACCCTGTCTCCTGCAGCACTGCACCAAAAAGCGCCTTCAAGGAGCTCTAGGAACAGGGACAGGACACAGGCTAGGGATGGGGTCTGCTGCCTCTGCACGGCCTGTGGCCCTTGACAACCTTCCCCAATTGAGCCACACCACATCCTTGGACACTGCTGCCTGCCGAGTGCAAGGGACACTAAGCCCCACAGCCATGTGCCTTGGCCAGCTGTGCTGCCCAGGCCTAGAGCATCCTGCGGGGTCCATGTGAAGGCTGTCAGCGATTCTGTGTCCCCATTAGGACTGGGCTATCTTTGCATTCAAGCCACTCAGTCCCTTCTGCATCCCACAATGATCAGAAAACCACGTTTAAAAACTCTTCTGAGTTTCCATTTAGTAGGTTTAGTGTTTGGAGAAACAATTCCCCAGTCAACTTAGTTGACACTTTTCTTTTTTGCAGTGCGGAGGATTAAACCCAAGGTCTTGTGCATGCTAGGCACGTGCTCCACCACTAAGCTACAATCCCAGCCCTAGTCAGTACTTTTAAAAGATTCAAAGTATGTGCCTGATTAACTCATTTTTATGATAACTTTTAGTAGCTGAGTGGCATAAATGGAGTTTCAAGAATAGAGCCACACTCCATATAACATGCTCTAGAGCTTGACTTGGAACTACCAGATACCAATTATTAGAGTAGCAAAAACAGTATTAATAGACCAACTATATAACCCCAGCAAAACCAAGAGTAATTCCTCACGTCTCTCGTAAGTACATGCTGTAGGCCGTGGAGGCAGGGACCTCCTAGAGCCTAACATCCCAACACTCAGTCTCTGGAACGTGGCTGACTTCAGTGTCTGTGGAATGGGGTCTGGAGAGCACTGGCCTAGCACCCCTCCCCCGCAGCAAAGCCAAAAGAAAAGAGTGCTAAGAGCTGAACTAGGGACGATCTCCATTTACCCTGGCAGGATCTGTGTGAAATTCCTCCAGTGAAAAATAAGCAGGTCTTTTGTCATCTTTTCTTTCTTGTGGCTTCAAGTTCTCGGACACAAACCGGAACCCTACAGGGCCTCCCAGGGAATGGCTTCTATGGGGCACTAGCCATTAGCCTATGGTGCTCACTCCTCTCTTCCCCTAAGGAGGAGCCCCTTCCCTATACCTCTTACCGGCCAGGAGCATATACAGCTCCCCCAGCTTGGGCTGGAAGTTGACTGCCGCACCCAGGAAGTGGAAGGCAGATGCGTACTGCTGCATGGTCAGGTGGACGAGGCCCAGGTTATACAGTATCTTCCAGTCGAAGGGGGCCAGGTAGTTGGCTCGCTTCAGGCAGCTGATAGCCTGTGGTAAAAGGGGCCTCAGTGGGGAGCAGGACGAGTTCTACAGATCCCGTCACCCACCGTGGGGATGACGTGACGAGCAGGGGCAGGGCACACTCACTGCCACGTATTTCTTCTTGCCAAAGAAACACATTCCAATGTTATTCCAGAGAGGAGGACTTTCTGGGACAGCACAGGCTACAACTCTGTACTTGGTGAGGGCAACATCGAAGTCCCCGTGTGTCTGCATCATGCTGCCTGCCGCCAGGATGGCCTGAAAACACGTGCAAGGAGTCAGTCACCAGCCCGACCCCAGGGTGGGGGCAGAAAGGAGCCACCGAGTACAGTACAACTCCACAGGCCGTCAGACAGGACTGAGACTCTGCCAGAGTCGCAGGTAAGGCAGCCGAGACACTGCAGCGGGGACAGACGTGCATGAGAGGTGTCCCCGAGACCCAGCTTGTGGCTCCTCCTGACACGGTACTGGGGTCAGCGGCTGTACCCAGCTTATTTTTCCCTGTTGCTACAGTAGCGAGGGAAGCTAGTACTGCAGGGAAGGCGCCCTTTGTTTCCCTCCACAGCCCTCCACACACACCAAAGGCCCCAGTGCCCCAGAAATACTTGCATTTTCTACTCCAGGCCCCACTCTTGCTGTGCCGGCCTTGGGCCCCCTCAGCTGTCCAGGGAGAGGGGAGGTGTGGGGTAAAGCAGGGCTCCTGATGCCCTCGGTGGAACTGGATCTGTGGTGCTAAACAGCCCCGCAGCCCCAGAGGCTGCCTTCTCCCTACTCACATCTCTCAGAAGCTGTGGACTCCAGTCACGGGGGCTCCTCTACAAGTCACCTTACCAGTCAGCTCTGACAAGCCGCGGAGGCCCTGCCAGTTTCCCAAGTGACATCTCAACACAGCACCATGATTCTGCTTTCTTCGGGGCTCACAGCCTTGTTAACACAGGTGTTCTTGGATGGCACCGAACAAGGCACCACAATTTACATTTCGACTAGGAAGAGCCACATTTGAATTACGGTTTTTCTTTTAAAAAGTTAATTTCTCAGGCTGGGTTATAGCTCAGTGGTAGAACACTTGCCTGGCAGGGGCCAGGTGCTAAGTTTGATCCCAGTGCTGCAAGCGACAGGAATAGTAATCCACTTCTCGGTTTCCCCATGAGGAAGCTCCCCTCTTTCTTTCAGGGTTAGGTCGCCATACCTTGTAGTTGGTGGGGTCATATGTCAGTGCATTTCCAAGATGTTCGAATGCCTTTTGGTAAACTCCAAGCTTGGGAAAAAGCAGAGAATTTACATAAAGGAGGAGATGGCCAGCTGCATCCTGAACAGAATAGATGCTCATTTAAAGAGAACAGAAATCCCCATATTTTCAGTTTTCTTATTTTGTTGTCTCCTCAAGGGCAAAGCGCTATATGCCAAAACCATTTCTGTCGCTTTTGCCTTGTTCCACATTAATGACCCCTGGCTGGACATGCGCTGGCCAGTCTCAGGTTCCTCTTAAAGAGGAGCCAGACAGACAGACATCAGGGTTACCACCTGGCCGACCTGGGAGAAAATCAGTCCAACAGGGAAACAAGCGGGCAGGGCAGCCTTGCTTGACCCCAGCCCAGGTCCCAGGCTGAGGTAGAAAAGCAACAGAGCTGAAAGAACCATACGCTCTCAGGAATGCAAAGAATAGCGGAGGTTTTCCACTGTGGACAAAGTGTACTTTGCTATCTTGTTTTCCTGTTAAGACCCTGGGTGGAGGGAGGAAGGAAGAAACAGCATGTGCCCCAGGCCCAGTGAGTGCTCACTTCCAGTTCTGCACCCCCAGACCAGAGCATTTTCTGTGCCCGCTTCCTGGTGAATACAAATCATAATTGCAAAAAGGCTATAACAGAGTTCTCCTGATTTAAGTGAAGCAAGTGAACTCCTTTAGCAAAGACTCAAATACAGAGTAAGATTCATGTGCTCCATGACCACCAATAAAATACATTAAATATCCAGGTGCAGCAGAATCCACGAGCATTCCCAACACCCCTGCGTGGAGAAAGGGTGTCCGTACCTGTAAGTACAGCAGCCCCAGTGTTGTGAGCAGCTCCGTGTTTTCCGGTGAGAACCTGAAACACAGACACTCAGAGGGAGGCCAGGGTGAGAAAAAGACCCACACATGGCTCGTGGCTCTCCTGTAACACCTGTTTCTTCTTGCCAAAGAAACACATTCCAATGTTATTCCAGAGAGGAGGACTTTCTGGGACAGCACAGGCTACAACTCTGTACTTGGTGAGGGCAACATCGAAGTCCCCGTGTGTCTGCATCATGCTGCCTGCCGCCAGGATGGCCTGAAAACACGTGCAAGGAGTCAGTCACCAGCCCGACCCCAGGGTGGGGGCAGAAAGGAGCCACCGAGTACAGTACAACTCCACAGGCTGTCAGACAGGACTGAGACTGCACCCAAGGAAATTCCTATGAAAGCAGGCTGTCTTCAGCCCAGAGCAATGACACACACATCTAAACCCAGCCTCTGGGTGGCAGAGGCAGGAGAATCACAGGTTCAAGCCCAGTCTAGGCAACTCAGTGAGACTCTTGTCTAGAAAATAATTTTTTTAAATTTCTTTTTAATGGCTGGGCATGTCGTGCAGCTCGGTGCAAAGGTCCTGGGTTCAATCCCCAGGACTGCAAATTTAAAAAGCAGATCACCACAACCCTGGCTATAGCAAGGCTCAACAGAGGGGAAAAAAAGGACTTACAATCCAAATTCCTTTCTCAGGGCCAATATCCTAATAACAAACATGTGGAATTTGCTAAGTGACAGCCTTGATTATGCAGGTGAGAACCAAGCTTTACAACCGAGTGCGCCCAGACCCATGGCTTAAGCGAGTCTCACTGGGGGTTTCTTTTTTCTGGTTGCACTGCTCATGATACCACACAGCACAATTTTCCGTGTAACTTAGGCCCACAAGGCCCCTGATGCTGCACTTTTCAAATTAAACAAGAGTCATGCTAAACAGCCAAACTACACATAGCAACCACAGGAACAAAGCGGCCCTCAGGAGTAAACAGCAACTTCAGGAAAACATCATTCCCTCCTCAACCCCCGTGATAATGATCCCTGGGGAAGGCTACAGGGTCATCAAACAGAATGCCCAGGGCATGCAGCATGACTCCTGCCCTTCAGGAGTTGACAGAGGGCGCCAGTCAGCGACCCAGAGCCAGAGCTGCCTGACCTGGCCAAGCAAAGCCTTCCCCGGGAAGCCGAGTCTGTCTTGCACCTCCTGCCTGCATGAATGTCCAGGCCGGTCACTCCAGCCTGGGACCACAGAAGATGGCAGCATCTGTCCCCACACGATGGACTCCACAACCTCAGCTGTTACCTGTGCACCTTTAAGCAGTCACTGGACAGATGTCCACCTCGGGGTCCATGTGCTCTTACCGCAAACTGCCAATTTCCAGATGGCAGCACTAAGAATCTGAGCTACCAGCACCCCAGACGTCCCTAACCAGTTATATGGCTCCTCGTCCAGGGAAACTTAGCCTTGGACAACAAAAGCTTTTTTGTGTGTTTTGTTTTTAGAGACAGGGCCTCACTTTGTAGTTCAGGCTGGGCTCAAACTCAAGTGATTCTCCTGCCTCAGCCTTCTGAGTGCTGGGATCACGGGTACATACCACCACACCTGGCCAAAAAGTCTCTGGTAATTTACTGAACCAAAAGGTTTTTCTGATTTTTTAGATGCAAAGTGTAACTGAAGAAAATGCAGAAAGTAGTGTGGTAATTGATACAATCAGAAAATGTACTTCTGTGGTAGAAAACAGAAGTTATTAATAATAGAAATCTAAACCTAGTTCAGAATCTAATTTTCAAGAATAAGAGACCCTGAACTACCAACCAGCCATCTTTTTGGGGGGTGGGGGGCAGCTGAGACCGGGTCTTACCATGTAGTTGAGACTGACCTGGAACTCACTATGTAGCCCAGGCTGGTGTGGAACACACAGCATTCTTCCTGCATTGCCTCAGCCTCCTGAGTGCTAGGATTAACAGGTGTGCACCACCATGCCCAGCTATAGGAACTGGTTTTTTAATTTTCCTTCTTTTTTTTGGTACTGGGGATCGAACTCGGGTTCTTGCGCTTGCAAGGCAGGCAACAGAACCACTAAGCTAAATCCCTGGCTCTTAAGAAGTGTTTTTTTAAATGTGGAACACAGCAGTAATTAAACTAGTGCCTTCACTCTAAGCCACACAGATTAACAAGTTTGTTTTGGGTTTTTTTTGTTTGTTTTTGGTACCAGGGATCAAACTCGGGACCTTGTGCTTGCAAGGCAGGCGGCAGATCAACTGTGCTAAATCCCTGGCCCTTGACCAGCCATCTTATAAATTGACCTAACAAATAAGACTGAGAACATCCTGTTACAGCTGCCCTGCTTAATTAAAAGAAAGAAGACGTTATAAAGCATGGACAGAATTACATGTGCCCCCAGGGAAGAAACCTGGAACTCCATTGCAAGAAAACCAGTCAGGTACACTGGCAGCAGGGGTCTGTACTACCCTAGCAGTGTTTTTAAAAAGAATATGTACTGCCAGGCATGGTGGCGCATGCCTATAATTCTAGCACTCGGGAGGCTGAGGCAGGAGGATCGCTGTGAGTTCAAGACCAGCCTGAGCCTACATAGTTCCAGGTCAGTCTCAACTACATAGTGAGACCCTGTCTCAAAAAACCGAAAAGAAAATGTACTGGTATAATGGTGCATGTCTGTAATCCCAGAAGCAGGAGGATTGCCAAACTGAAGCCCAGATAGATAATTTAGTGACACAATGAGATTCTGTCCCAAATTAAAAAAACAAACATTTTTTAAAGGGTAGGGACATAGCTCAGTGTGACTGTCCTAGGTTCAATTCCCAGTACTAAAAATAAACAGAGAGACAAAGAAAAAAAGAAAACATTGGGGCCACAGGCATATGCCAGCGGTAAGTGTGCTTAGCATGTGCAAGGCCCTGGGTTCAAGGCCCAGCACCAAAACCACCAAGGCACTGGCCTCAGGATGATGGGGACAGATGTTCATTGCTGAGGCAGGAGAGCTCTGTCCCTAACAGGATCTCTGCAAATACAAGATCTGTCCTCAGTATGAAACCAACATGGCACGACCTGCCCTCCAGATCATGCCCAGTACACGTCTGCCCTTTTCTCTTACCGCTATGTGCTGTCTCCTGACTAATTCTGAAGCAAGAAATGTGAGCAGGAGCCACGTCATTTACAGCTCGCTTCCAGACGCTTATTCCCTGGTTAGCCCCGGTGCTCCCGCCCTCACCATCACCCGGAGCATGGACACTGCAGTACCTGTAAGGAATCACTGGCAGCCGTGTCTCGCAGGTGAGAAAGAAGTGATTCCATTCACTGGAGCCTGAAAGCTAAGCCTTAGCTTTTATCTCACTCATGCAACTAATCACTCACAGTGTTTTCTCTTGGGCTGGGAGTTCACATACCTACTCTGTGTTGTTTTTGCTGCTCTAAACAAGCAAACAGACCCTTACTCGATTGCTTTCCTGTAGATTTCGATGGCCTTGTCCGTGTTGCCCTCTAGCAGGTGGATCTTCCCCAGCATGATGTAGGTCAGGTCGTGCCTGTTCAGCTGGAGCGCACTGCGCAGCTGGTCCTGTGCCTGACAAGTGTGACGGAGGAAAGGGAACCAAGTCACTGCCCCAGAAGGACCATGGCTTTCCTGGAAGGACCCTGCATTCAGCAAATCATACCACCACCCGACGCCAAGAAAATATGTAAAGAACTCAGAAATTAGATTCTTCCCCCAAATAAAAGGCTCAATCAAAAATGGGTAACTGAAATGAACAGACATTTCTCAGAAGTACAAATGGCCAGCAAACACATGAAGAAATGCTCATCATCACTTTCCAGGCAAATTAAACCTACACTGAGACTGCATCTTACCCTAGAAAGAGTGGGTATCATCAAAAAATCTAATAACAGGGCTGGGGGTTTGGCTCAGTGGTTCCAGCATCTGCCTCACAAGTACAAGGACCCAAGTTCAATCCCTGGTACAAAAAAAAAAAAATCTAGTAACAAATGCCAGCAAGGATGTGGGGAAAAGGAACCCTTCTACACTGTTGACAAGAATATGAACTAGTATAGCCACTACAGAAATCAGTGTGGAGAGTCCTCAAAAAACAAAACATAGAAATTCCAGCTATCCCTTTTCTAGGTATCTTCCCAAGAGTTAAAATCATTGTAGTCCAGGGATATATGCATATCCATGTTTATAGCAGCACTACTGATAAAAGATAGATCTATAGCATATATGCCCATCAGCACAGATGCCCATCAACAGGCAAATAAGGAAAATGTGGTATTTAAGCACAATGGGATACTATGCCGTCACAAAGATAGCTTGAAAGGGCCAGGGAATTAGCTCAGTGGTTCCGCCACCTGCCTTGCAAGTGCGAGGACCCAAGTTTGATCCCTGGTACCAAAAAAAAAAGTTAAACTTGAGAAACTCATAGGGAAATGGCTGCAACTTGAGAACATAATGTTAAATGAAATAAACCAGACACGTAGCTTAAATTTTGCATGATTTCTCTTATATGAGAAACGCACATAAAATATATACATACACACAACTAAAGAGCATAATAGAAGATAGGGAGAGCTTGAAATAATTTCCCAAATTACATATTCCATTGTTTCAAAAATATCTTAAAATATATGCTAAGGTATTTTATTTATACTCTTAGTTTATCTTAGTTTGTTGTAAAGAAAGTTCTGTTTCTTTGTAAGAATCTTTTTGGTCTATGTCTTATACTCAAAGATAATGATACAAGAGGGTGGGGGATTTAGCTCAGGGGTGCTGCTGCCTGCCTCGCAAGTGCAAGGTCCTGAGTTTAATCCCCAGTACCAAAAAAAAAAAAAAAAAAAAAAAAAAAAACAGTGTATTAACTATTTTTATTCTCTTATTTGGTTATTAGTACAGCCACTGTACTCTACTGTGTTTTCTTTCATATAAAACAAAAACTTTTCATAGCATATCATATAGTTGTGATTACACCTTTTCAATTTAAGATTCCACTTTCTGATACTTATTGAACATTTGCTAGAAACAAACTATAGAAAAGAGAAAGCAATTGGACTAATATTTCTAAAATTTTCCATTTTTTTATCAGAAGCAAGTGGGGGAGAAAAAAGATGAGCAGTGGCAAGTGAGAATGAATTAAAATGAGGCTAAGGCAGGAAGGTTTCAAGTTTAACACCAGCCTGGGCAACTTAGTGAAACCAAGTCTTAAAAAAAGGAGAAAAAAATTTAAAGCAGTAAGGGGTTCCTTGGGGCAGAACTCTTGGAGAGCAGATGCAATCCCTAGGTTCAATCCTTTGCACCATAAAAGAAAAAGGAAAAAATGGGAACAGGAGTAGAAGGCATTTTTTTCACTTCCAAAAAGCTCTACAAGCACTAGAATACAGCATCAAAAAGGTCTACAAGCACTAGAATAACAACATGAATGGCGCACCTGTATCTCTGGAACAGGGCATCCTCAGAGAAACGCCCTGCTGTCGACTACTTACCTTGCTGAACTGCTTCAGGTACATGTAGCACACCCCTAGGTTATGGCAGATCTCCTACGGCAGAACAAAGGCAGCAGCTCAGGTGCAATTCTGCAGGAGGCGCAGACCAGCCATCAGAGGCTGTTACTGCATGGCAAAGGGTGAACTTTTCAACATGCACTGTAGCTGGGGGTTTTTTAAACTGGAGTTCACACCCAACCATATCTAATTCTATAAAGTGAATATTTTTAATATATTTATTATATATATTTTTTAATATAGATGGGAAAAAATAGCAGACTAAACAGGCGACCTTCCTGATCTGTGGCTCTCGAAGAGTGCATATCCAACCTATCTCCCGACTTTCATCTCTCCAAAAGCTGCCCCCGCCCACTTCCTTTGTGCCATTCTCACAAGACACGATCCACAGCCCCTGCTTCAACCTTAAGGAAACCCTGTCTGCCTGTCTTGCTGCCTGCCTGTCTTGCTCGGGAGACACACAATCAGTTCTCTCCCAGGCCCCTGGAGTTGGATTGGAGCAAGGAAGAAAGTCAATGGGCGCTGTGGATGTGGACTTGGGGACTGACAGCGCCATCTGGCGGCGCTCTGATGGGACATATGTCATTGGAGGCCGCCCTTAGAAGGCAGCGGAGGTCAGGAAACTGGCCCATTGACCAACCATTCTCTGCCCTTTTCTGTGAACTTGTATTGAAACTCAGTTGTGATCAGCTGTTTTCATGTGGCTCTTTGATACTCAAACTGCAGACTTAAGGAGCTCCAACAGTCTGTGGGAAGCTGCGAAGCTCAAAATACTTTCTGCTCTTTAAAGAAAAAAAGTTGGGGGCCAGGGATTTATCTCAGTGGCACCACGCCTGCTCAAAAGCACAAGGTCCCGAGTTCAATCCCCATTACTGTCTGATCTACAGACAGGAAAGATGAAGCAAACATGCAGAGTAACTACCTTGGCTGCCAACAGCTTTTGTCTGTCCCCTGACCCTACGAGTGTGGAGTCCCTCGAATCCCCTTTTCAGAAGGCCGCTTGAGAGGAGGAGAGGGCATGTGGGAACAGTGCACTGGGAAGACAGGCCCGCCCTGCAGACACGGGGATGTGACCCTGTCTCAGAACTCAGCCCCAGAGCCCAGAGACGACCAGTTCAGTTTCCCAAGTCTCCTAAAATAAGGACAAAACAGTCAACACTGATGCCGCCCCTGTTCTAAACAGCTGCGCCAGATGTTCTCATATGTATAACTTTCATTTTTCCAACAAATCTCTGACATAGGCATGACTGTTCAAGTCTTACAGAAAAGGACAGCTCAGAGAGATTAAGTAATTTGCCTAACACAGAAAGTGTAAGTACTGGAATTTTTGGCCTGTTTTATATTCTAACCATGTGTAAAATCACCACAAACTCATCACCCTGTCTCAACAACTCTTTGCTTCGTATTGCATCTACTCCTGCTTTTGTGTGTGTGGCACTGAGGACTGAACTCAGTGCCTTCACACTGAGCTACATCCCTGTCACCAGCCTTTGAGATTAGGTCTCACTAAGTTGTCTGGTCTAGGCTCAAACCTGTGATCCTCCTGCCTTAGTCATGCAGAGTCTTTAAGAAAAAAGCTAACTACAATACCATTATCACACCTGAAAAGATTAGTAACTGCTTTATATCACATAGTATTCAATTATGTTCAGATGTTCCAACTGTTCATAAATATCCCATGGGTTTAAAAATTACTTTTCTTACAGGGCATGGTGGCACACACCTGTAATCCCAGCAGCACTCAGGAGGCTGAGGCAGAAGGATCACCGAGTTCAAGGTCAGCCTGGGCTATATAGTGAGTTCAAGGCCAGCCTGAACTACACAGTGAGACCTTGTCTCAAAATAAATAAATAAACACCCTCTCCACCAATTTATACCATTACAGGAAGGCAGAAATTTTGTCCCTTGGTCATTCCTATAATCTCATAAGTACTTGGCTTATAAGAAGCACCCTTAATTTTGAAAGAGTGGATTAAATGAATAAATGATATAAATGATATATAAGGAATGAGCAATTAGCCAAGTGACCAGGTAGCTACTTTAGATCGGACAGTCAAAGGGGAACCACAAAGGGGATGATTTTTAAGCTGAGATGTGAAAGACAAGGAATCAGCCATGCAGATGATGGAGAAGATCATCTAGGGGAGGGAGGAGTCCGTGGACAGCCCCAAAGGTGTGAGGTCGCTGGACAGCAAGGCGATCAGTGTGCTGGAAGTGTGGAGAAGGAGGGGTCCCCTGGCACCCCACAAAGAAATCTTGTACCCACATGGAGGTGTTCCTATTTCCACCTTCCCCAGCCAAGGATTCCCTCCATGGGGTTACATTTCCTGTAAATGAAATGACTTCTGTGATTCACTTTCTTCCCTTAACAAAAGGCATTCACGGTTCCTCCGTAACATTCACCATTTTAAACACTGAGTTATATTGTTTATTATGGACTTGTGAGTTCTTTATATACTGTGTATATAAGTCCCTTATCAGGTTTAAGACTTGCAAATGTTTTCTTTGTGCTATGGGCTGTCTTCATTTTCTTGAGAGTGTCCTTTAAGATGCAAATGTCTTAAATTTTTATGAAATTTAACTTAGGTGTTTAACTTTTGGTGTTTGCTTTTGCATTATGGGTGAGAATTCTTTTATTAACTCGAGGTCACACAATTTAGATTTAAGTCTGTTTTCTTCTGAGTTTATAGTTTCATTCCTTACACTTAGGTCTACACTTCAACTTCAGTTCCTTTTTGGTATATGACTCAAGACAGGGACCGAACATCATTTGTTTGCACGTTTGTTTTGTTTTGGTACAAGGGATTGAACTCAGGTCACTGCGCTTGCAAGGCAGGCGGCGGAACCACTGAGCTAAATCCCCGGCCCTGTTTGCATGTTGATATCCAGTTGTACCCACACAGTTACCGAACATTTTAGACTATTCTTTCTCCACTGAATTATCTTGGTTCCCTTTTTTAAATAAATATATAAATAAATATTACTTTTCTTAAATTGCAGTCAAATCATGTCCATATGACAAAGCACAGGGACCTCAGTTGTGGACTCCCCAGAAACATGTGTCCCTCCTGCTTCACTGTGCTGGGAGAATGTGTCGTGGGGTGGGAGGAACTTGGCCTCTCTCCTCTTGAGTGTGTTTTGCATCATTCGCAGCAGATGGGACATGAGAAGGCAGCAGCAATGTGCCTTAAACAGACAGCACAAGCAGCAGTGGCGCGATCACAGGCTCAAGTGCGCAAACCTACATTCCAGGCCGGCTTCCTTCTGGCTCTGGCCTGCCTTCGCACATCCTTCCATCTCCCAAAGCCTCAGCCTCCTGGCTCATCAGTCAGCAATGAAAAATGCTCCCTCTTTATAGAGTTGTTGCAAAAACCAAGGAAGGGCTGGCGGAATTCGCAGGGCCCTGCTGTGGCCGGCTACTGACCAGAGTACAGCAGCAGGCCGGCCGAGCTCACCACAGGTGCCCCTGAGGCTCACAGGCGCAGGCAGAGACAGCAGAGCCTTCAGCAGGCAGCAGCTGCGGGAAGTGCAGAGCCTGGCCGAGTCCTTGCTGCCCTGGGCTTCTACTGGGCTCCTCTAACTCATCCGGGCTCCAGGGTCTCACCCTCAGCTCACAGCGACGCTATCCAGCCTCCCAGTTTCCGCTGCCCTCTCCACACTGCGGACTCCCAACTGGACACCTCGGGCCCAGAGTACCGGGGCCTCCGATCTCTCTGTGCACTGCACACGCTGCAACTGCCATGTCCCCCCACACCCCACACTTCCTGCGCAGCCATCCCCGCTCTCAGAGCTCACTCCTCTCCCTCCAGTCTCTCCCTTTCGGAGCGCTGAGCCCACAGTGCACCGAGCCGCCTCCAGAGCACAAAGCAGGTCCAGTGCGCGCACGCGGTCACTGTGGAAACGACTACTGAATGACAAAGTCACTGAATTATACCTCTTCTCTTATGTCTGTCTGTGTATGCACGCATGCAGAACCCAGGACCATTCCAAGCTGCATCCCCAGCTCTACTTTGTCTCACTTTCGCGGTCAGCTGTAACTCCACAGCATAACGACTCAGACAGCTCCTCTTCACTCCTGCAGCAGGCACAGGACTGACACACTCAACACACAGCCACAAGAACCGCAGAGGCCAGGAATCGATCTGGTCCTCTCACAGATATGAATGCTCCCCAACAATGCTCAAATCTTGGAAAAAACCCAACAGTGTGAAAAAGAACTGACGCCTGGCACATGTGATCTCAGCTACTTAGAAGGCTGAGGGAGGAAGTTTGCAAGTTCAAGGCAAGCCAAGGCAACTTATAAAAAGCCCAACTAAAAATACAAAGTAAAAGGGCTGGAGATGCAGCTTGTCAGAGTGCGTGCCCAGCATGGCCAGGGCCCTGAGTTCAATCCCTAGTGGCCAAAACAGAAAAGAAACACAGAGAGGAAAAGAAAGAGTTCTGGGAAGCAGAACAGAATTTAAAGAATTAACTTTTTTTTTTCCTGGTAGCAGGGATCAAATTCAGGATCTTGTACTTGTGAGGCAGGTGTGCCACCACTGAGCTAAATCCCCGGCCCCTAAAGAATCAACTTTAAGAAGTGTAGCTAATATTAAGACTCTGGAGGTAGCATCATCTGGGAATCTTCAGGGAATTTCAACAAATACCAAAACCTACTGTGTGACAGTTATTTTGTTTCAGTTAGAAGAGCAGATGGGGAAAGCTGGAAAGGGTATTACAAGAAAAGACAAAGTTCTCAGAAATTAAAAATACAGCCGAGCATTTAGCTCAGTAGCACTATGCCTGCTTCGCAATCACAAGGTCCTGAATTCAATCCCCTGGTACCAAAACAAAAAACCAACAATGGCCAGGCATGGTGGCACACGCCTATAATCCCAGAACTCGGGAGGCTGAGGCAGGAGGATTGCCATGAGTTCAAGACCAGCCTGGGCTACATAGTGAATTCCAGATCAGTCTCAACTACATAGTGAGACCCTGTCTCAAAAAACCAAAACACAAACAAAACAAACAAACAAAAAATCAACAAGAAATTTTAAATACAGTTACTGGGGGGGATTTAGCTCAGTGGCATTGTGCCTACCTTGCCAGTACAAGGTCCTGAGTTTGATCCCTGGTACACGCACACACCAAAAAAAATACAGTTACTGGCCAGGCATAGTGGAATGAACATGCCTGAAATCCCAGCCCTCAGGAGGCTGACACAGGGGAACTGCCATGAGTTTGAGGCCAGGAATTACAAGTTGTCTCAAACAAAACAAAACTACAGTACCAAAATAAAAAATGAATAGAGATGGGCATGGTGGATGCACACCTGTAATCCCAGCACTCTGGAAGGCTGAGGCAGGAGGATCACCAATTCAAGCCCAGCCTGGGCACTGGGTGACTTACATCAAGACCCTAAATTGGAAATAAAAGAGTGGGGGCTGGGGAAGCCCAGTAAGAAGGCCTTAGGTTCAATCTTCTCACCAAAATAAAGAGTAAAAGGAAATTGAATAGACAGGCTAAACAACATTCTATACATAGCTTTGAAAATTGTCATCTGGGAGACCGAGGAGGTGTCCCAAATGTACAAAGTAAGACAAGGAGATAGAACGGAGTCATGAAGCCAGGGGTCGTGGCACACACCTATAATCCCAGCGTTCAAGGGCTGATGCAGGAGGAGGGCCAGAGACCAGCCTGGACTACACCGCAAGACCTCATCTCAAAAAGAAAAAAAAAGAGAAAGAAAATGAAATTTCCATTCAGAGGGCTGAGGCAGAACTGCCATAAGTTTAAGGCCAGCCTGGACTACACAGTGAGACCTTGTCTCAAAACAAATTAAAAAAATGAGTTATGAGAAATGGGGAATGAATACAGACTATTCTATCATACCTAGAAAGTAGCAAAGAGTAGAGCAGACACTGCTAGTTACCCCCCTAATGCCACTCACCTCTCTTCCTTGCTAAAAGAACACTAATTCTGTCTTAAGTGGCAATAGCCCAGATTAAAATCTGTGTTTTCCAACCTTCCTTACACAGGGGCAGCTGATCTGATGTAAGTGGAAGTCTGTTGAAAACTTCTAGGATACCTGTGCTTTCCTAATATAGGTAGTGTCCCCTTTATTCCTTGTTGCTTTCTCTTTCTCCTTAGGAATACAGATGTGTTGTTAGAGCTACAGCAGCCATCTTGCAACCATGAGGAAAAAGCCTCTTTCTTCATGTTCTAGGAAAACCAAGTCAACCAGAAACTATTTAGCAGGACTTTTTGTTTCACGCAGGAAAACAATAAATCCCTAGCTTGTACAGCCAATGTGCAACTACACAATTATCTGTTGCAATTACACACACTTTCCAACTGACATACACATGCCTGAGTCCCAGCTCTTAGGGGGTTGAGACAGAAGGAATAAGTGAATGAATGAATAAACAAATACCACCCTGAGCTAATGGAGGGGAGAAAAAAATCAAAAAGGCACTCCAGGAAAATTCTCACCCAAGGACAGGCAGAGTTTTCAGAGTGAAATAGCCAACAATGTCAAGCAGATTGGGGAAAAATTAAACGAGCCACCTACTGATGATGGTTTGGAACTTCAGTGATAAAAAGTGTGAAAATACAGATATTTTGGCATGTAAGAATTCTGTAATAACAACAGGATTGCTCTTTTTAGAACTGAACCATTAACATGCTTCCTAAAAGATAGAAGGAGGGCCAGGGATTTAGCTTGGTGGTACTACACCCGCCACACAAACACATAGTCCAGAGTTGGATCCAGTACCAAAAAAAAAAAAAAAATTGAAGGGAAGTCCTCCCCACTCACCCAATCTTTCTGGTTGAGTCTAGCCGCTTCGCTGTATACTTCGATGGCAGCCTTATGTTTTCCCAAAAGAAATCTGAAAGACACATTTTCCATAATTAGCATCTCAATATTCTCTTTTTTGGCGGCGGGGGGGGGGGGGCTATGCAGCT
>NW_022900937.1:22384205-22388844 GCF_012274545.1 Fukomys damarensis | reverse complement strand
GGGGGGGGGGGGTGCTATGCAGCTCAGACTGGCCTTCAACTCACGAGGTAGCCCAGCAGGGCCTCAATCTCATAGCGATCCTTCTGCCTCAGCTCCCAAGGGCTAGGATTACAGTTGTGCGCCACCACACCCAGCAGTCTCAATGTCCTTACACAACTAACAGCCCCACATTTTCCTGTCTTTCACACAGTAGGGAATTCTCAAGGCCTCTTCCCAGGAGCTGCCATGAAAGAAGCCAGAGCCACTCCACCACGGGCAGAGGCAGAGGCCGAAGTTCTGGCCACAGGAGCTACTCCCAGGCCCCTGGCCCATGACAAGTCAGTTTCAGCGCAAGGCTCCTGGCATTTTCCTGATGTGCTATAAATATGGACCCACAATGGAACCAGCCGAGTGGGGGACCATGTAAACAGCTGCCATCATTTACTGGCATCCACCAGAGGCCCAGCCTTCCACCCAAATCCCTTCTTCCCCTGATACTGACCGCATCAGGACTTTGGAGAGAATCAAGGGAAGACTGGCCAGAGGTAAACATGATCCAGAACAACCACAACACAACAGTGAATGACAGTGCAGGGAGGAAAATGGAGACGGGACCCCCGAGCCACTCCCCTGCTCTGGAAAGGGAACGTACTTAGTAGCTTACGAAGACTTTAGAGTAGGAACCTTCAGAGCAGTTACTCAACACTCACTAAAAAGCCTACCGTGTCGGCTGTCATGTTAAGCATCAGAATGGCAGATGAGGAAAATTCTGTGGGCTGCCAATACAATTAGAAGACTTAAAGCACAAGATGACACTGCTAAACCGGATCAGAACTCTCCAACCCAACTCGAGTACACAGCGTTTGAAACACTGGTTCACGTCATTTTTCCCAAACATCATGACCACCAACACTCTTCAGATCGAATCCCACTGTACCTAGCTAGCCCTTCCCGACCCCAGAGGACACCATGCACATTGCGCCACGAGACACCCAGTGGCCTCTAGTCCACAGTACTCACAGTGACCGTGCGACCTGCTTGAGGTTGTCCACGCTCTGAGGGCTGAGAATAGCACACGTCTGAAAGAGCTCTAGAGATTCTTGGATGTTTCCTTCCAGGCGAAGTATCAATGCTGCCAGGAAAAGAAAACAGAGACAAGGAAATCATGGGCTGGCATCAGAGGGATGGATGAAATCATTTGGATACAACTGCATCTTCTTAGTTAACGCTGCAGGTGAGGTGCAAAAAAAACAAGTGGCGCCATTCAAACAAGCTAAGCTCCTTTCAGGAAGGGCTGGGAACCAACCTACACCTCACCACAGAGATCCCTGGTTTCTTTGCAAATGATCATAGAAACGCTGCACAGGAAGTGTGTGGGACTTCCCCTCCGGTGCTCTATTCATTATGGCAATTCAGACTTCCCCAGTCTGCAGGCAGCAGCCCAGACGGGCCCAGGGAACCCACATCCCAGGTCCAGCAAGGAATACATAGCACGGCGTGCTGTGGTTCTCGGCACACCACCAACCCAAACCGACACAGCTTCCTAGGCCTGTATTTCCCAAAGAATTTATCAGGTACTGAAAGCCTGGCACTTGTGATGTTGAAAAGAGCAATGTTTTTGCCATGATGTCCTAAACATGTCACTATCTTACCAACTATGCCAGGCAATTATGTATTAATCTGAAAATTATAAAGGCAATTAAATAGTAAACAAAACTATTCGTTAATAGCAAAGAGTCAAAAAGAGAGTTCCTGGAAAAATTCAAAATGCTACTTTTGGCATTAAAAAATAACATGCGTGCAATCCTAGTAGCACCTGGGAGGCTGAGGCCGGAGGACTGTAAATTCAAGGCCAACTTGGACTGCATGGAGAGATACTGTCTCAAAACAAAAGAGTAAAACTGAAGACTATGGTTCATAGATTTGATTTTGGAAGATTCCATGTGTCCTCTGCGTCACCCTATATATAGCTAGGCTGCTTATGCTCTAGCCTTGTCTCAGCTCATTTAGCTGGACTATAAGGGACCCTTCCAACTGCAACTTCTGGCCCTGAAACCACTGCATGAGGTAGGAACCCTAAGTATCCATTCTGAAAATCCCTAGCCAGAAAATAAACAGCGGTTTTTTGTTGTTTTTGTTTGTTTGTTTGTATGGTACCAGGGATCAAACACAGAACCTTGTGCTTGCCAGGCAGGCACAGCGCCACTGAAGTAAATCCCTGGCCAGAAAGAGCAGTTTTTTAAACAGTACTTGTTGCGGTTTAGATCTGGATGCCCCCAAAGAGCCTCACATCCTCCAAGGCAGGACCTCTGGAAGGTGAGGGATTATGGGACTCATAGCTATCTTGCTGTTAGAGGGACCTGCTTGGAAGAGGCAGTTACTGGGGGTGTGGCCTGGAAAGGTGTATCTTCCTCCCTTCCCTTGCCTTGGCTCTCTGCTTCCTGTCTGCCATGCCCTGAGCAGCTCTCCTCTGCCACACCCCGTGACGTGCCTTCCTGCCTTGGAGCCAGCCAACCGTGGACTGAAACCTCTACAAACCACGGTACAAATAAACCTCTCCTCAAGTGGTGAGTTGTCAGGGCAAGGTGTCTCAGCAACAAGAAGTGACTACAATGGTACTGGTCATTTCTGAAGTCAAATCCAGGAAAAAAAAATCACTTTCAGATTTCAAAAAATACTGAATAGATCTTTGTGGAATATTTACCTGAATTTAAGTATTTCACAAGTTGTTTGGCCTTTTTCAAGAACCTAGGCCAAAATCCTGTAGTAGGAGAAGAAACACATGTCTTACCTTGAACATAGACAGCATATTCACACAGCCCCTGAGTCTCCTGAAGCTGTTCTTTGATAACAGTCTGAAAGAGGGAAAACATTACCTCTGAATAAAGGTTAAGTGTAAGAAAAGGAAGAGGTAGGGCCAGAGATTAAGCTCAGTGGCACAGGGTGCCTGCCTTACAAGTACAAAGTCCTGAGTTCAATCCCCGGTTTTGGGGGGAAAAAAAGAAAAGCAAGAAATGGACAGAGGGCACATGTGAGAAACCTAGGACACCAACAATGACTAATGAAGCAGTTAATTCATTTGTTCAAAACCTCAATTTATGTGGTGAATTACTCATTTTAAAACAGGGTTGACAAATGATTGGGCTTATAGGCCATTTTTATAGCTCTCAAGAGACAGGGTCTTGATAAAGAGAACTTCTGTAAATAGTCTGAAACCTACAAACTGTTAAGGAAATACAGAATAATCACTGTCTTTCACTTCTGTAATTTGATTTGCTTATTTCGTAGGACAACAATACCAGAGGTTTCATCATTAACTACAAAGCTTAAGGGTACATTGTCCCAGTTTTAAATGTTATAAGATTATAAGTTTTAAATGTTATAAGATTAACAGATGCCAGAGGTGCTTAGCCACATCCCCAGGGTGAGACAGGATGTTCAAACTAAGATAACAGTCACCATACCTTATAAGCAAAGTACACTTAAACCCTAAACCCTAAACTTTCTGTAAATCATATGACTATGAAGGAATTAAGATGAAAGAAATGTCAACAGTCCTGTTTTCCTAACCCTGATGCACCCACCTCTTGTGGGCTAAAACAGGAGTTCAATCCCCAATACCAAATCAAAATAAAGTCTAACCAGGTAAGTTAGAAATGCATGAAAAGATTTTCAAGCCTTCACAGACTCTAGAAGCTCCTAATGAGCAAAGCACAGGCTCTGTCTTTCTACCATGAGAGCTGAGCCCTGGCTGCTACCGGAAAACTGGGGAAGGCTCTCCAGAGGAAGCAACTTCAAACTCTAAACTGGCACAGAGTAGAAAAGAAGCTAAGGTAGCCAAGAGATTCTGAGCAAGAGGGATGCCAAATGCTATTCTAAAAGCTTCAGTACAATGGGGAAAATGAAAATAAATTTTAATCATGAAAGAGCCCAAACCTATTTACTAAAAAGAAAAAACAGCCGGGTGTGGTGGCGCATGCCTGTAATCCCATCACTTGGGAGGCTGAGGCAGGAGGATCTCCATGAGTCAAGGCAAGCCTGAACTATATAGTGAGACCCTGTCTCAAATAACCAATAAAAATAACAACAATAATAATAATGATAAAAAGGGTTGGGATGTAGCTCAGTGCAAAGCACCTGAGTTCAATCCCCAGTACCACGACAAAAAAAAGAGATCCATAATGGCACTGCTAAATGTCATCAGTTCTGTGCACTACCTCAGGAATAAATTAGAAGCCAAAACCAAAATCAGGCATGATGGTGCACACATGGAATTCCAGCGTCTGAGAGGCAGAGTCAGGAAGATCTTAAATTCAAGGCCAGCCTGATCAACCTGGCAAGATCCCATCTCAAACTAAAATTTTACAAAACAGGCCCAGGAGCATAGCTCAGTGAGTGGGAGAGCACTTGCTTAGCATGCGCAAGGCCCTAGGTTCAATCCCCAGTACCACCAAAAGAGTCACAACCTTAGAAGCATTACAAAACTCTGAATGCTAAAAAGACAACAATAAGGACATATTTTTCAAGTGGGGCGTGGTGGCGCATGCCTGTAATCCCAGCACTCAGGAGGCTGAGGCAGGAGGATCGCTGTGAGTTTGAGACCAGCATCGGCTACACAGTGAGTTCCAGAGCAGTCTGAGCTACATAGTGAGACCGTCTC
>NW_022900937.1:22374502-22383911 GCF_012274545.1 Fukomys damarensis | reverse complement strand
AAAAAAAAAAAAAAAAAAAAAAGGGATGTATTCTTCATATTAATAGTACTACCATCTGTTACCAAAGATATAAATGGTGAAAAGAAAAAAATTTAAACATACAGATGATGCAGGGTGGGGTGGTATATACCTTATAATCCCAGCTACCTGGGAGGCTGAGGCAGGAGGACCACCTAGACTATATAGTGAGACTGTCTCAAAAATAAACAAATATATCCAGGCATGGGGGTGCATACCTGTCATTCCAGCACTCAGGAGGCTGAGGCAGGAGAATCACCATGAGTTCAAGACTACCCTGGGCTAGATAGTCCAAAGCCTGCCTAACTGCATAAGGAGATCCTGTCTCAAATACATATATATGCAAATGATAATGAACATCACCATAAGATAATTATAAGACTCAATGAAAGGGCCAGGGATTTAGCTCGATGGCACCGCACCTGCCTGGCAAATACAAGGGCACAAGGTCCTGAGCTCGATCCCCTGGTACTCCAAAAACAAAACAAAACAAAACAACCCCTCAATTAAATACCACAGCTACCTATCCAAAGGTGTAAAATCCCCAGTGACACACTGAGTCGACCACTGCCCCCATCAGAACACCGAGAAGACTGGGAGAACAGCTGCCCAACAGCCCAGTGTGGACGTGAGAAGTCGTGTGGTCCAGGGGCCAGCCCCACAGCAGGCAATGTGACCTGGCCAAGCACGCCCGATGGAGGCCGGGGACATGGCCAACGTCAGCCTTCTGGGGGCCACTGCAGTGCCCAGGTGATTAGTCAGCAGTGCTGGCCACAGCGTGGGGACACTGGCAGCTGACTACCACCAGCTGCCCTCTGTGCCCCGCGCAGCCGCTCACCTTGCATGCCTCATAGTCCTTCCGGATGTAGTGCAGGTGGATCAGCCAGTTCAGTTTCTCCAGGACAGGCCCCTCTGGAGCTGGGGAGTGCATCAGACACAAAAGCAACACGGTCAGCGTTAGATTTTCTCCTTCAGCACTGTTCGCGTGCCTAAATCAACCCTAAACCTACAGCAGCCTTGGGTTAACATCTTCATGGTGTCAGCCCTCGGGTTACAGTGCATCAGAAACACTCAAAATGCTTGTCTAGTATGCACTAGGTGTGTGTTTCTCAGCAGTTTTTGTGGCTTATGTCAGTTTTTCAGCTGACAACTCGGCCTGAAAAACATAAAGCATCATCCTTTTTTTTTTTTTTTTTTTTTTTTTTTTTTTGAGACAGGGTTTCACCATATGTAGTTCCGACTGACCTAGAACTCACTATGTAGCCCAGGCTGGTCTTGAACTTGCCAAGATCCTCCTGACACAGCCTCCCAAGTGCTGGGATTACCATATCCAGCATCCTTTGTCTGTTGTCCTTCCTCACTGGCTGATCAATTTTAGGACTATTTCTAACTAAATCTGTTTAGCACAGTTAATGGCATACTTGATAGAGGAGAATACCAAAAAATACTATTATTCATCACACATGATCTTTAGAACTAGCTCAAATGGGAACATCGTGGACTTGCCCAGGAATGAGAAGCAATAATGAAAAACTTCAGAGTCGCTGAACATGGAATGTGACTAAGAAATGGCACAATTAGTCGCTTGCCGACTGAAAAGCAAAAGTGTAAGATACAGGTAAGAATTCTATGGTACCAAGGAGAAGGAACCATGACCACCTCAGAGAGGAAAGGAGGGGGGAACAGGATGGAAAAGATAAAAATGAGACTTCAACTCATTATTTGATGCCTATTTCTCAAAACCCCAAAAAGCCTAAAATAAACATAACTACATGTTTTGGTTTATTAAATCTGGCTGGTGCATCAATGGCACATTATTTTTATGTGCTTTATGTTTGAGACATCTCTGATTTTTAAAACTGTAAGAAAGGGGAGAACAGGGGAAGAAAGGGCAATGATTTGTAACCAATTTCTTGATGTCCCAGAACCTAAGAAGAAACCACCCACAGCAAACCTAAAACTTTTATGTTCGTAATCTGATAGGAAGGAAAAAGCTCCCTGTAAGCCAGAGGTAATGTTGCCCCAACATAAAAATTAAAAGTAGTGCTCCCAGGGTGGGGGATTTGGCTCAGAGGTTCCACCGCCTGCCTTGTAAGCACAAGGACCTCAGTTTGATCCCTGGTACCAAAAAAAAAGAGTGATGCTCATCACTCTCCCAAGAATAGGGACCATCACTGGATTTGTAAAATGAAACTATGACATAATGCATGCTGGAGAAAAAAATATACATTTTTAGCCAACCGACCCTTTACCTTCCAGTCACCCACATCCTCAGAACACCCTTCTAGTCTTGTTTCCTTTCTTCTGTGTCTTAGCCATTCTAATTCTGCCTAACCACTTCCAGAATTAAATTTTTCCTACTAAAAGCCACATAGATCACTAAGATTCAAGATGTGTGTAAAGCTAGGTGTGGTGGTACCTGCCTGTAATCCTAGCACTCTGGGACACTGAGGCGGGAGGATTATTAACTCAAAACCATCCTGGGCAATTTAGCAACTCAGTGAGACCTTGCCTCAAAATAAAAATAAATATTAAAAATGTCTGCAAATGTAGCTCAGTGCAAAGGCCCTGGTTCACTTGCCAGTACTTTAAAAATAAATAAACAAATAAATGAAAAGATGGACACCTCTGCATAAAGTGACAAAGAGGTGCACTGTAACGAAGAATTTGGGGGCATGCAGCTTCTGGAGCAGTGGAGTTCAGGCTGGCCTTAAACTCACTGTGTAACTCAGGCTGGCCTGGACCTCTCAGCGATCCTATGCCTCAGCCTCCCAGCGCTGCAATTACAGGTACGCACCACCACTACCTGCCAAAACATGAACTTTAAGATCTTGCCATTTATGAAAATCTTATTACATATTCCCTGGGTGAGGACAGGAAAAAAATATTCCTTTTGTAAGGAGGCCGGAATTTAGTGTCATTTCATTCCACCATAATTCTAATACCAACTATGGGACCTTGGGAAATTTAGTTTCCTCATCTGTGAAGTTAAGGCTCATTCATTCAACAAACACTCCCTGAGTGCCTGCCACAGGCCAGGCAACGTCATGAGCACTGGGGACTCAGAAGTGAGCCAAAGTGCTCCGGGTTCCAGGGAACTCACAGGCTGGCTGTGCTGACAGGAGCTACAAAGGGACACTTGGGAGAAAGACAAAGCGAGGTGCAAGGACAAAGTGCAGGGCCTGGGGCTAACCTTTAGACGGGAAGGTCAGAAGGAAGCTGGAAACAGTACCTGCTACACAGGAAGCCCCAAAGAAACCGCAGCTACTGTTACTGTTCTTGTGGGTTTTGGGTTTTTTTTTTGTTGTTGTTGTTTTGGTACCAGGGATCAAACTCGAGTCTTTGCACTTGAGAGGCAGGCGGCAGAACCACTGAGCCAAATCCCCAGTCCCTCCTGTGTTTATTATCATTAGTATTTGGGTGCTCTCAAAGATGAGGGGATTCAGGATACCTTAGAAGCCCTTAGAGTCCTCAAGTTGGCTTGCACTTACCTGTGAATGTAAAAGCTGCCTCTCTGGTATTCCACACCATCGCTACTGCAACCCCTCTACCTGCGCGACACTGCTGTCACGTGCTCCATGGGGTCTGTGTCAGAGCACAGCAGGCTCCCAGTGCTGCCCCAGGAGCCCCTATAAGCACACAGGGCAGGGAGTGGCTGAGGAGGGAACATAGGTGACCCTTTCCAGGTGGTTAGAAAAGAGGCCTCTTTCCTATCCCCAGCTCCAGCACTGCCCCTCTGTCACCCCAGGCAGCGGAAGGCGGCACACTGGCAAATTCCACTCTTCTGTGACATCTGTTCCCTTTTCTTCCTTCCTCCCAGACATACTTAAAACAGCTCTGTGACTAAGAGCTTTCCCACCTAGGCACTGCTGAAGAAAACGATAAACTAGGGCCAGGGATTTAGCTCAGTGGTGCCACGCTTGCCTTGAAAGTGCAAGGTCCTCAGTTTGATCCCAGTACCAAAAAAAAAAAAAAAACTCCTGTGAACACAGATGTAAAAATACTTAACAAAGTATTACTGGACTGAATCTGGCAATATTTTTTTTTATGTTCTTTTTTTTTAATTCAATTTATTGGTACATTCTAGGTAGACAGTACAGTTACATTCATTACTGGGATCTTGTACCTTTTTACATGCCTGGTTTTGTTTCTCATTTTTTCCCCTTGTCCCCACTGGCAATATTTTAAAAAGGTAACACATCATGACCATTTGGCAGTTATTACAGGAATACAAAGTTGGGACAATGTTCCAAATTTCGATCAGTATATTTTACCGCAGCAATAGTTTGCAGAAGACAGAAGTCATGGGCAGATAACACCCTTGACATGTGAGGTGCCATGCCATACATGTAGGGTCCTGGGCCCTGAGCAACACAATGAACCCTGGAGTTAGTGAAATAGCTGCCCAAAGTCAACGCAGCCTGGAGCTGGAGAAGAGAAATAAAAGCTCCACGTGAGAAAAGATCCAACGCTATTGTCCTGATAACCCACATGGCCCTATTCACGCCATACTAGCAGTCTATTTAGCCCTCAACTCTGAACTGCCAGGAGGGACAGATGGTTTCACCGGTGCGGGGGAGAGGGAGAGAGGGGGAGAGAAGGGGAGAGGAGGAGAAGGGGAAAGGGGGACAGGGAGAGAGGGAGAGGAAGAGGAAAACTGAAAGTTGAAGAAACTGGAAATATTTAAATTCAGCTGAAAACACCCACTATACTTTGTTTCTATTCTATAAGTTCTGAAGACAAGGAATCTATACCTTATTTATCTCTGCATTCCCACTACCTATCACTGCTCCTAGAACCAAGTAAGTGCTCAAATGTTCAAGAACAGGAAAAACTAAACTTTCATCATGAGAAATCAGACAGTAGTTGCTCTAAGATGGAGACAAGAGGAAAAATTGATGAGAAGGGCTGGGAATCAGTCAGTGGTAGAGCACTTGCCTACCAAGCATGAAGCCTCAGGTTCAATTCTCCCAGCACCAAAGAGAAGGAAGAGGAAGAGAGAGGGACCCTATAGCGATGCACATTAAATGCTTCTTGGCACTAAAGTGGAGAATTCTGCACCTCAGTAACCTGAGCTGGGCACAGACCAACTCTCAATTGGTATTCAATCATCTCCTAGACCTGCTGGCAATCGAACCAGAGGACTGGCCTCTAGAAGGGTAGAATGAACACTGAAGAGAGGATCACAATACATACGAATCCCATCTAACAGGCCAAATCATCCTGGTGGTTAAAGGAAGTGACAGATACCAAAGCAACACACTCCCGTATTCTCAGCCCTGGGAAGGGTGAGGTGGGAGGATCACCATGAGTTCAAGGACAGCCTGCGCTACAAAACCCTGTCTCAAAACAAACAAACAAAAAGTCACATGATTCTTATATCCTGATATGGTCTTAGGAATATTAGCAACCATGTTAGATATTGGTAGAATTACATCTGACTGTCACAATCCAAACTAGAGATGTACAGCTCTCCCAGTGAAAGATATATTCCTGAAAGACACCCTGTAAAGTACATTTCTGAAAGGCAATCACACTTTCCAACAACTGGCAATATAGTTTCAAAGGGTGGTAGAAATGCCAAGTAAGCTAAACAATTTATTGACAAAAATCGCCTAAGACTCTTCACAGACACACATACTGTGGAAAAATACATCACTGGCAACTCAGGAATACAGAACAGAACTACACCCAACACCCTCGGCAAGCCCCAGCCTTTCCATGGTTTCTTCTAAAAATATTAAAACCCAGAGATCCATAGATGAATCAATGAATGTCTTTTCTGCTATAAACAAAGTTCAGCAGTTTCTCTAATGCCTGATGCACAGTGGAGACACTGAATCCATCAGAAACAGAAGAACATTTTAATGTCACCACCAACCTGACAGAAACCCTCAGACTGACTGACTAGGCAAATGAATAAAAGAAGTTTGTTCCCCAAACACATGTGATCAAATCTCTATGGATATAAACACATCTCTCTCTCTCTTTCTTTCTTTTTTTTTTTTTTTTTTTTTTTTTGAGACAGGGTCTCACTATGTAGTTGAGACTGACCTGGAACTCACTATGTAGCCCAGGCTGGTCTCCAACTCACAGTGATCCTCCTGCCTCAGCCTCTCAAGTGCTGGGATTACAGGTGTGCGCCACCACGCCCGGCTTTATAAACACATCTCTTTATAGCAAAGGACTTGGTTTTCCAGACTCTTTTTTTTTTCTTTTCTTTTCTTTCTTTTTTTTTTTTTTTTTTTTTTTTTTTTTTTTTTTTTTTTTGATACTTAGGATCAAACTCAGGACCTTGGGCTTGAGAGGCAGGCAAGGCACCACTGGGCTAAATCCCGGCCTCCAGACTCAATTTTGACAAAATCCTATGCTTATTTAACACACAGTGAGGTCACCTGAGGCCAAAGTGATCTGTGCTATGAGACTGCAGAGTATTTATTCCACAAATAGAAATATCAGTACACACGTAATAATCAAACTCCATTTAAAAACATTCACAGATAGTTAATATCTAACAACCCCATAAAATAAAAGCTTGATATGCATAACATTTAGACTAGTGCTGCTTTTTCTAACATTCACATTTTTAAAAGCTCTAATGCATATACAATAGCAAAAAAAAAGGATCAAGGAGTCAGAGAAGTCTATGCAAATACACACATCATAACAAACCACATACGGACCTTTTTTCTTGCTGGGTTTTTGAGATTCAGCAGATGCAGGAAACTGAGTTCTCTGAAATGACAGTTGTGGTCTGTTAAAGCACTCATAAAGCCTACTAACTTAAAGATACATTCAAATAACAAGAGTAACTATCAGTCATGCTTTTAGTCCATTAAATGCATACAAGTACAAAGAATTACTTCAGTATGATTATTACTGCAGTATGATTTTAAAAACAAATACCAAGTATCTTTGTTACCCAAGCTACTAATGTATAATACATATTTATAATGTGCATTTATACTATACAAAATATAACGCATAACATGTGCATTAATGTTATAAAGCACTAAGTTCTTAAATATTTAATATTAGTATTGCAGTTAATATTGTGCTTTTCAGCAGCCACACCAAAAAGGTGATCTCTATTTGATAAAGGAAGATGTAAGTCAAAAAAGGGTCTAGCAATCAATTCTAGAAGTGAGACATTATCTTACCCTAAACCTTCTAGATAGTCTCCAGGTACATTTTTATACCAACTTCCTATTTTATATATATCACATATATATATTATATATATATATATATATCATAATATAAGCAAAAATAATGGCTGGAATTTTTCTAGCAGTAAAAAGCAACACTAATACTTAGATTCTGGCTATGCAACAAATCCTAAGCAGGTAAAATGAAAATAAACACATACTTAGGTAGAGCAGAGGGAACTTAGAACATACTTAAGGGCCAGGGGGTTGCTCATGGGCACAGCACTTGCCTAGCATATAGGAGGTCCTGGATTCCATCCCCAGCACCACACACACACATATTTACATACACATGAAATTTCTAAAATCAGCAAAAGAATAAGTATACCACCAGATTATCTCAAAGAAAGGACAATAAGACTGAGAGCCAAATTCTCAAAAATTAAAATAGAAAACAGTATCACATTAAGACAGCATGAGAACACTACATGAAATGAATATTCATAGGGACCAGAAATCAGCAAATTATGACCTACAGGTCAAACACATCATGTTCGTGTGTGTGTGTGTGTGTGTGTGTGTGTGCCAATGTGTTTTGTTTCTCTGAGGCAGGGTCTCAATATGTAGTTCAGGCTGACCCTGAACTCACTATGTAGCCCAGACTAACCCTAAACTCCCAAACCTCCAGCCTCAACTACTAAATGCTGAAATTACAAGTATTCACCACCACACTTGGCAAAATATATATTTTAAAATATTTTTAATATATGGGAATTATGTAAAAGTCAAATTTCAGTATCTACAAAATAAAATTTTAGAGGGGGTAAAGGGAGGGCAGGGGTATTGGGGAAAAAATGAGAACCAAGACCTGTTATGTAAAGGTACAAGATCCCAGTGATGAATGTAACTGCACTGTATACCTAAAAAGAACCAATAAATTCAATGAGGAAAAAAAAAAGAAATTGAAAAATAAATAAAATTTTATCAAAACCACCATACTTAATATGTATATGCATTGCCTACAGTTCCTTTTGTATTACAACAGAATTCACTATTACTAAAGACTGTATAAGCACAAAGCCCAAATATTATTATCTGACCTTTTTACAAAGGAAAAAAAGTATGGCAATCTCTGACCTACATTATAATACCTATTCAAACTAACTTTCAAGAACAAAAGCAAATGTAAAAGACCTTCAGAATTTGAAAATTTTTAGACTCACTGAGAGAGAATTTCATGGTTCTTATACTATGAATATTTTTTTTTTTTGATACCAGGGATCAAACTCGGGTCCTTGTGCTTGCAAGGCAGACGGTGGAACCACTGAGCTAAATTCCCGACCCTTATGCATATTTTTAAGTATGAACTTTAAGTTCAATACACATAGTATTTCCAAAATTTTTGAGATTCAAGAAAGACACAGGCCAGGAATTTAGCTCAATGGTTCCACTGCCTGCCTCACAAATGCAAGTTGGTACCGAGTTTGATCCCTGGTACCAAAAAAAAAAAAGAAAAAAGACAGAAAGACACAGTATATAACTTGCAAGAAATGAAATGAGAGAAGCAGAGAGGAGGGAAAAAATTAAATTCTCCATTTTAAAACAGAGTATGAGAATGTATTTTTTAAAATATCTACATGCATATTATTTTTTCAAACACATAGCTAAAACATAAGGGAAAAGAATAAAAGGATGGGGAAAGACCAGTGAGGAAAACAGAAACAAAAAGAAAACCCAAATAGCAACACATAATATCAGACAGAACAGATGTTAGAAAGGGAGAGTCATTTACAATATTACAAAGTTTTGTTTTGTTTTGTTTTGGTTGGTTTTTTGAGACAGGCTCTCACTATGTAGTTGAGACTGACCTGGAACTCACTAAGTAGCAGCACAGGCTGGTCTCAAACTCACAATGATCCTCCTGCCTCAGCCTCCCAAGTGCTGGGATTACAGGCGTGTGCCAACACACCCAGAGACTGCAAAGTTATTTTTAATGACCAAACTGTAAAAAGCACTTAAAATGGTCAAATTTTGAGCAGGGAATTTACCTCAGTGGTGCCACCACTTGCCTTGCAAGAGCAAGGACCTGAGTTTGATCCCTGGTACCAAAAAGTTTAAAATAAAAAAGGGTAATTTTTATGGTATGTGCATTACACCACAACAAAACTTTTTTTCGAATTAGGGAACATACTCAGAATCTTTCTTTTCTTTTTTTTTTTTTTTTTTTTTTTTTTTTTTTTTTT
>NW_022900937.1:22353275-22374437 GCF_012274545.1 Fukomys damarensis | reverse complement strand
GGCAGGCACACACTCTAGCACTGAGCTACATGACCATGCTCAGGAGGCTGAAGCAAGAGGTTCACCTAAAATCTGAGGACAGCCTGAGCTACATAGTGAGTTCAAGACCAGCCTGCAGTACAGACTATTTCAAAAGAACAAAAACAAAAACAAAAAGGCTCAAAAACCATCTTTGTGAGTCAGAAAACAATCTTTTTGGATAAATCAAAATCAAACTTGTTCTCAAAAGGATTTTTAGAACATTCTGAGATGGAAAAATACTTTATTAGCCCCCATCACTCTTACTCAGAGCTGAGATATACACAGAATAAATCATTTCTTCAGTCACTTTTTATGTAGTTCTCTGATCATTTATTCATCTAACAAATATTCATGGAACACCTGATAAGAGTGAAGCATTATTTGAGTCAGACCCAATCAATGCAATGTAACTTTTATTATGTGGAATTTTTTTTTCCCAGTACCAGGGATCACACTCAGGACTTTGTGCTTGCAAGGCAGATGCAACGCCATTGAGCTAAACCCCTGCCTCCCCCCACCCCCTTTAGCCCACGCTGGCCTGGAACTCAAGACAATTCTCCTGCCTCAGCCTCCCAAGTACTGGAATTACAGTTGTGAGCCACCACCTACAGCTAGTTTGTGTTCTGATAGTTTTAATCCTTCACTTTATAAGTATTCATAAATATATTAAACAATGGGAATTAGGGCATTATACACATTTTTATAAGTACAATCATGGAAACCAGAGCTGTGTGCTTGTTGGATTTTTTTTTAAACATTAAACCACTCAGTATAAATATAAATACCAGTTTCCAGCCCCCCTCCAAAGGAGTGGTGAGAATCCATAAGCAACTTTGGTTTTATTTTAGTATTTCTCAGTGCCCCACACTTAGCTAGTTTCACTCAGTTTTGCTGGGGTGTCTTCTGGTCTCCAGCCTTTGACTGTAGTACTCTTTGATTTTAATTTGTTTATTCAAAAGTCCCTCTATATGAGATTTCTACTTGTTTGTTTTTGTAATTCTGGGTTCTGTGTGAGTTTTGAGTCTTCTGGTCTTCTCTCCATAGCTATATATCTATACCTACAGATCTATATATGCTTTCCTTTCCATTTCAGAATTCAGATCACACAATCTACCCCATTTCTAGCTTTTATTTATTTTCAGTTTTTTGGTTTTTGTTTGTTTTTCATACCAGGGATCAAACTCGGGTCCCTGCACTTGCGAGGAAGGTGGCGGAACCAATGAGCTAAATCCCCAGCCCTATTTTCAGTTTTTTTAGGCAAAGTCTCACTATGTATTCCAGCTGGCTTTCTGCTCAGGCTCCCAAGCACTGGGGATTACAGGGGTGCAGCACTATGCCCTGCTCTAGCTCTTATGCTTCCAAGTCAACATATATATCTGTAATTTTTTTTTTTTCTGGTACCGGGGATCGAACTTGGATCTTTGTGCTTGCAAGGCACGCAATGGAACCACTGAGCTAAATCCCCAGCACTGTAACTTTCTTTCAATGGCTACATACTATTTCCTACAGTAATAGAAATATCAGTAGTTTGGCAATGGGTATTTACTTTGTTTCCAGCTTTTTGCCACTAGAAACAGTGCTGCCATATGATGCTACCGCACTTTTATAGGAAACAGATTTAAGGGTGGAGCTGATGGGTCTTTAAAATTATATTAGAAGATACAAGGCCAGTCCCAAGACAAGACAAAAATTCAAATTTCCATGCAGTGAGAACTTAAAAAGATGAGAGGCCAGGTGTGGTGGCACACGCCTGTAATTCCAACACTCAGGAGGCTGAGGCAAGAGGATCACTGAGTTCGAGACCAGCCTGGGCTACACAGTGAGTTCCAAGTCAGTCTCAACTACATAGTGAGACCCTGTCTCAAAAAACAAAACAAAAAAAGAACTTAAAAAGATGAAACTACTATAATACCACAAGTAATAAATTTGACAACAATGAAGTAATTAGTTAACTTCAGGCTTAAATATTAAAGTCATATAACAGGGCTGGGGATTTAGCTCAGTGGTTTTGCCACCTGACTTGCAAGCACAAGGACCCAAGTTCAATCCCCAGTACCAAAACAAATAAACAAAAGAAAACAAAAAAAAAAGTGAATAAGTAAAGTCATATAACAATAAAAGCAAATAAACCGGGATTTAGCTCAGTGGTTCCCCTGCCAGCTTCGCAAGCTCAAGGACACGAGTTCAATCCCTGATACCAAAAAACAAACAAACAAACAAAAAAAATAAAAGCAAATGAGACAACAGAAATTAGATCCAATAAGATTATATATGTATACCTCAAAAAACTACTACTGTCAAAAGTTAAAAATAGAACACATGCTATGAAACTAGAGATATGGCCAACTGATATAAAATCAATATTTTAAAGATACCTGCACTTCATGTTTTTTGGAGCACTATCCACAATACCAAGATGTGCAATCCATGCAGGTGTCCAACGATGGATAAACAGATGGGTGAGAAAATGTGGTATGTACAAACAGCAGAATATTATTCAGCCAGAAAAATGAAAGAAATCCTGTCATTCACAGCATGGATGGAAATGGAAGGCATTATGCTAAGTGAAATAAGTCAGGCACAGAAATACAAACTTTGTATATTCTTCTTGCTCCTATATAGAACCTTAAAAAGTTGCATTCCTGGAAGCAGAGAGAATGGTGATCACTAGAGATTGTTAGGAAGAGTAGAAGAGAAGGAGGCTAGAGAGAAGCTAGATAACAAGTGCCTTAATACAGCTAGAAGGAATGAATTCTAATATTCTACAGCATAGTAGGATTACTGTAGTTAACAATTTATTATGTATTTTATACAGAACTAGAAAACCTGGGCACAATGCCACATGCTTGTAATTCCAGCACTCTGGGAGACTGAGCTAAAAGGATCACAAGTTCAAGCCCAGCCTGGACAACTCTGGAACTTAGCAAGACTCTGTCTCAAAATAAAAAAATAAAAGAGCTGAAGATGTAGCTCCGGGCAAAGGCCCGCCGGGGATTTAGCTCAGTGGTTTCGCAGCCCTACTCCCTAGAGGAAGTGGAAGGTACCGAATTCAATCCCCGGTACCAAAAAAAAAAAAAAAGGTGCGGGGGGGGTACTTCGAAGGTTCCCAACCACAATGACAAAAATGTAACGAAATGAAACGCTAATCATCCTGATTTCATTATTATGCACTGTATCCGTGTATCACACTGTACGCCATAATGTGTACAATTACATGTCTTGGGGGGCAATACTGAGGATTGAACCCAGGGACTTCACACTGAGCTACTGCGTATCTCCAGCCCTTATTTCATTTTTTGAGACACAGTCTCGCGAAATCGCTAAATTGCGCAGGCTGGGCTCGAATTTGCGATCTTCCGGCCTCAGGCTCCCTCAGTGCTAGGAGGGCAGGGTTGCGCCATTGCCCTCAGGTATGATATATCCATTTTTTAAAAATGTAAACACCCCGTACTCGCATCGGCAGCGCATATACTAAAAACACTCCTGAGTCGGCCCGAGTTCCTCTGGGATCCTTTGTAACAGAAGGTCCGTGGAGCTCATCAAGCCCTCACTCAGACCAGCTGAGCTCCCAAAAGAACCCGCACAGGAACGCAGGCACTGCTCCGGGCGGTGTCCCCTCAAAGTCCTAATCCAGGATTACCAGACTTCTCCCTGTCTGTGGCAGAGCTTCCCTTCCAAGCCCGAAGAGTAGGACCAGACGGGGATGGGAGAGAACTGCTTCCGGGACGAACCTCCTTCCCGCGCGCGGAGCGACCTGATTCTAGAACGCGACCCCGAGAGGTCTCGCGGCCCGACCACGCCCGTCACGCCCTGCAGGAGGCTGCCACACTAAAGAATCCCCCAGCTCACCGACTCTAGTCTCTCCTCTGCCATCTCGACTCCGCCCACCACGCACAACCGGAAGTTATCGTTGCCTGGACAACAGTCAAACGGAAATCGGGGGACTAGAAAGCGCGGGGAGGAGCTTACGCAGGGCAGGAAATAAATCGCCAAGCGGAAGGAAACGGGGCGGCCCACTGACTTCCGGAATGGAAACGCAGCCTCGCCACTGACTGGGTATCCGATTTGACACAGCACGGTACTTTTCCTCTTCTCACTCCGAGCTGCTTTTATCCTCCTTCCGGGAATCTTGTTTTGAATTGGAAGTAAAGCCGGGAGATTTCAGAAGAAATCTGGCCTCAGGATGAAGAACCACCAAGCATTGGGCCTACCTTACTGCATGTAGTATAGGAAATCTAGACAGCGATTGGGACCAAAGATAATAAACGCGTCTTCGCCTCGGTCCACCGTCCTAACCACCCAGCCTACTTCAGGTGTTTGACCTTACTCGTCAGGCAGGTCAATGAATGCTCATTCTGTCCACTGGAAAAACGTGTGGGCTTTAGAATCAAACATGATTTCCGATCTTGACATTGCATGACCTAAACCACGTCATTTCTCTGAGCCTCATTCTGGCGCCCAGAACTACAGAATGAACAAAGCAGACCGGATATCTGAACAACTTTGAAGAGCCAGTCAGTCATTAAATGACAAGCAAAGTTTATGAAGAAACAGTTCACTAAATACAAATGGCTCTTAAACATATAAAAGTAAAACTGCAAGAAAGAAAAAAACTTGCACATCCATATTTGCAGGAGATATTTTCCATCTCTTAGATTGGCAAAAAACGAAAACTTTCCCAGATACAATTGTAATTGGAAATGCAATCTTCACATCAGTAGTGTGAATGTGACTCGGTAAAGCTCCATTAAAAGCAGTTTGGTAATAACTCCCAAATTAAAAATGCACATAACTTTGCTGAGCATGGTGGCTCAGCCAAAAGGCTGAGGCAGGAGGATCACCTCAAGCTGAGGTCAACCTGAACACAGCGAGACCCTGTCTCCAAAAAAAAAAGCACATAACCTTTAGCTCAATTATTCCAATTATAAGAATTTATTCTATAGATATAAATATGGGAGATTGCTTAACATACACAGATGTTCAACGCAGCATTGTTGGTAATAAACCAAAGCCTGAAAACAACCTAAAGACTCAATAATAGTCAAATTATGCCAAGTTGATTCTATATGACACATGAAAAATAGAGACAACTATTTACAAGTTGATAAGAATTGCTAGGATACATAACAGCAGAAATTATGTTTATGTTAATTTAAATTAATGTTAATTTAAAAAGGCAAAATAACGTACATGATTGTGTACTTAAAGTATTTCTGGAAAGCAAAACACTAAAAGTGGTTACTTTGAAGAGAAAAACTAGGTATCGTGTAAAAAGACTTAATACCTTTTGTACAATTTGAATTTTATATTATGTGGATGTATTACCTGTTCCAAAAAAATAAAAAGTATAACATAACAGTATTATTAGAATTAGTGGTAAATGCTAAGAAGGCGAAACATTGGTTAAGAGCAAACAACAGGGGAATCCAATCTAGACTTGATTGACTAGGGAAGTCTCCCTGCTTAAGAGATACCGAAAATGAGACCTGAAAGATCACTGCTGGCTTGGGGAAGGGGATGAAGAAGTGTGCGGGCCAGGAAGGAATTCTAAGGCAAGGGAAAAAGGGGTGCACAAGCCCTGACGATGGAAGAAGCTTGGCCCCTGTGCAACCCAGAAAGACAAGTTTGGTGGAAAAAGAGGAAGGCTTGTTGGCTGGAGGTCAAGAAATAGGAATCTAGTGGTACAGATCCATCAGAGGGGTTTTAAGGGCATTTGGGAAGGCACTAGAGAGTTTTTGAACAAGCAACAGCATGGTCATAATGAACATTTAAAGACTTCATGTTAGCTACAGAACAGAATTGGAAGTCCAGGGATTTAGCTCTGGCACCACACCGGCCTCACAAGTGCAAGGTCCTGAGTCCTGAGTTCAATCCCTGGTAAAAAACAAACAAAAACCACACTTTGAAAATTAGCAGAATGAATTGGGATAATGGCAAGAACTGGTCCTTTTTTTTTTTTTTTTTTCCTTGAGACAGAGTTTCACTATGTATGTAGCTCAGGCTGGCCTCGGCCTCCTGCATGCTGGGATTACAGGAGTGCACTACCACATGTGGCCTAAGAATTAATGTAGGGGGGACTAAAGAACACTGCAAACACAAAGAAAGGAAACCATTTACCTAGACCAGAAAGACAGCAAAAGAAATGGAGAAAAAGTGAATGGATTTTCAAAAAATTTAGGCAAGGACCAGGGATTTAGCTCCATGGTGCCATGCCTGCTTCACAGGTGCAAGGTCCTGAATTCAGTCCCCAGTACCACAAAAAAAAAAAAAAGAAAGAAAAGAAAGAAATTTAGGCAAAAGCACAAACCATATGTATTACAGAATTGGATTTGGAAGGATGCAGAAAGTGAGGCATCTGTCAAAAGAATATGGCCAGGCTTTTCACTTGAAAAACAACAGGCAATGGTACAACCCCTTACTGAACTGGGAAGCCTTAGGGAAGAAAGACTTGCTTCTGATAGGAAAATCATATTCTGTATTCAGTACAAAAAACCATGATGCGGAATCTCTCCTTTGATACTGCATCTTCAGAAGAAGTTAAAGCACTTACTATGCAAAGGTCTTTTTCATAAGAAAGTACATGTTTTCTCAAATTGCAACCTCCAGACTTACTATGCTTAGTTCAGATTAGAAAAAATCCCCAAACAAAAGCTTGACAAGAAAGTCCTAGAAATGGCACAGAACATGTTTCTCATGTCACACGTGAGCCTTCGTTTTCTTTAGAAAACCTTGAATGTGACACATCTCAGGTTGCTTCAAACCATAGTTATACAAGAAGGTGTTCCAAACAGTATATATTTATTTATTTTTATGATGGGAATTGAGGCAGGAGAGGAATTGGTATCATTAACTTTTGTTGTTTTTTTTTTGAGACAGTATCTTGCTATGTAGTTTAACCTGGCCTTGAACTCACTACGTAGCTCAGGCTGACCTGGAACTGGTGGCAATCCTCCTGCCTCAGCCTCACCAGTGCTGGGATTACAGGCGTGTGCCACCACACCCAGTTCACCTCAGTAACTTTTAAATATCTCCAATAATAGGTTAAAGAAGGATCTGCAATCAAGTTTTTCCAACTTCAGGTTTAACTGCATCATTCAGACTTTGTGAGGGTCCATAGCCAACTTGGTTAGGATGCCACCTTCTGAACAAATCTGCCCCACCTGCCCTTTCAGTGTGTCCATCCACACTCCCCCCACATCCACACTACAAACTCTGAGGCCAGGCAGAACTATAGGAAACACCACTTTACAATAATATGAAAGCTGGATGTGGTGTGCACACCTGTGATCCCAGCACCAGGGAGGGTGATGCAGGAGGATCACTGCCAGTTTGAGGCCAGCCTGGGCTACACAGTTCAAAGTCAGCCTGAACACTACATAGTGAGACTGTGTTTTAAAATAATATAAAGTATTCATATTATTCTCAAGCCTTCATGGAGTATTTTAAAGATACTCATTCCTGATACAATCCATATACAGAGGCCAATGGTGAGTGTGGGTAAAGGTATATATACTACTTTCTGAGGAAAATTCTGGAAATTATCACTGAGGACCATTTATTTAAACAAAAGCCTATTCATACTAAGATGTATTGTGTATTTTTTTAATGTCTTCAAGTGGTAAAACTCAAAAAAAAGTATACTTCCACTTGATATAAAAAAGACATTTACAGGGCTGGGGACTTATCTCAGTGGTTCTGGCGCCTGCTTCACAGGTGCAAGGGCCTGAGTTCGATCTCCAGTACCATAAAAAAGAGAAAATATTGGGCTGGGGATTTAGCTCAGTGGTTCCATTGCCTACCTTGCAAGCGCAAGGACCCGAGTTTGGTCCCCGGTACAAAAAAAAAAAGATATTTACAGATTTCACAGAAGGTATCACAAGAAATTAGTAAAATACTTGTCTCTGTGGCATTAACAGAAGTACTACAGAATCCTCAGGGATGGGAAGATGTTGCTTTTCATTATTTACAATTCTGTAAAATTTAATTTGTGGATTTTTTTAATTTTAAAAAGTAGTAAAATATTTATATAAGACCCTTTTTTTAAACCTCCAGTTCTTGGATTTGTGTGTAGAAAATCATGAGAGAGTATAGCTCCCACTCTGGCAACTAACAACAAAAAGGTGTTTAGCTACAAAATAAAAACAATATTTCTAACTAATCAGAAGAAAACTGAGGACACAAACTAAATTAAATTGGGGATATGCCACGTCCTTTCTAGGAGAGAGACCAGTGGCTGTTCATATTTCTAGTGACTTATACTGGAAAGAGGAACCCACCAGCCAGGGAGTAGGGGCACCTGCTGAAATGTAACAATTTCTACAGCCCCATAGAGGCTGGCCTGACAATAGTATCTGGAGGACCCAAATCCACCCACCTTACTTCTTGGATCTTAACCAAGTACAGAGCTGCAGTACACTAAATTGGGAGCTAAGTGGATTCAAGAAAGCTGAGCTGGGTGTGGTGGCACATGGCTGTAATCCCAGCACTCAGGAGGCTGAGATAGGAGGATCGCTTTGAGTTTGAGACCAGCCTGGGCTACACAGTGAATTCCAGGTCAGTCTCAACTACATAGTGAGACCTTGTCTCAAAAAAAAAAAAAAAAAAAAAAAAGAAAGAAAGAAAGAAAGCAAGCAAGCAAGCAGAGATCCATTCACCACCAAGGTGAATACCAAAATAAGGGCAAAATACCTTTTAAAGGTGGTGGTCGTGGTAGTTCATGCCTGTAATCCCAGCACTTGAGAGGCAGAGGCAGAGTTGCCAGGAGTTTGAGGCTTGCCTGGGCTATCTAGTGAGTTCAGGGCCAGCCTGAACTACAAAGCCAGATTCTATCTAAAAAACCCAAAACCACAACAAAACAAAACACCTTGTAAAAGTGAGGGGTGCATAGTGGTGCATGCCTATAATTAAACACTTGAGGGTCTGAGGCAGGAAGAACACTGAATTTGAGACCAGTCTAGCTATATATTGAGTTCAAGACTAGCTTGAACTATGTAGCAAGACCCTGTCTCAAAAAGAAAAAAAAAAAAGTGCTCAACATACCTAAGAACAGAGAAATACATTGCTTCACCCCCCCGCCCATCCTGGCAAACAAAAATCCCCTGACAGCCAGGCCGTAAATCCGGGAGACACCAACATTCCCAAAAGCTGGTGGCTTGGCTCAAGCAATCAGATCCCTGGAATCCTGCCAGTGCACCCAACCCAGGCCCTTCAAAATATTTGAGGCTCTAGGTGAACTGACTACAACTCAGTCTACAGTAAGAAAGCCCAGGGCCTAGATTTAGTTGTGATGCTATCACCTGCCTTGAAAGCAGAGGACCTGAATTCAATCACTGGTACAAAAAAAAGAAAAAAAAAAGAAAGAAAAAGAAAAAGCCCAGTTCTAGATCACATAGACATCAGATTCATTGAGCTCAAGGCGCACAGAACATAATGGGCGTGCCCCATTCTGGAAGTAATATTTCAGTTTCTTGTCTTTTAATATGAAATATCCATCATACAGTCAAATACAGTCATGCATTGCTTAACAACAGGATACATTCCGAGAAATGCATTAATAGGCAGTTTCCTTCTTGTGCAAACACTATTGAATGCGCTTACACATGTAGACAGTAGTCATCTCGTTCCTATGCTACAAACCTCACAGCATGTTACTGTACAACTGTAACACAATGGTATTTGTGTATCTAAGTGTATTTAAACATAGAAAAAGTTATAGTAAAAATAGTAGGTGATAGGAATTTTTCAGTGCCGTTTTAATATTATGGGACCACCATTCTATATGTGGTCTGCTGTTAACTGTGCAGTGTAATGACTATATACAAGGCATGTGCAAGACAGGAGTGGAGGTGCACGCCTGTAATACCAGCACACATGAGGCAGAGGCAAGAGGATCTCTGGGAATTCAAGGCCACCCTGGGCTACAGAGGAAGAGGAAGACATTGTCTAAAAAGAGAAAAGAGAAAAAAAAAAAAAAAAAAAAAAAGCAAAAGCAAGAAAACTAGATCCGTGGCTATAACCCCAGCACTCAGGAGGCTGAGGCAAGAAAATCATGCAGTCAGGGTCAGGGATATAGCATAGTGGCACTGCGCCTGTCTGGCAAGCACAAGGTCCTGAGTTTAATCCCTAGTACCAGAAAAAAGAAATCATAAATTCGAAGCCAGACTGGGCCACAGAGTGAGTTCCTGTCTCAAAACAAAAGAGAAAAGCAAGGTATGATTTTTGAAATAACTGATGATGATAATGCTTAAAAATGAATAAAAATGTGGAAAATGTGTGATGAAATAGATTTGGACACAAAATGGTGATTATACAAACATAATGAAATGAAAACTATGACATCAGAAATGAATTTATTGGATGATTTCAACACCTTAGCAACAGAAAGCATCAGAGAACTTAGAAACAGTTAAATGGTTAAGTACCCAAATGGAAAGCTAAAAAGAGAGTGGAGAAAAATCAGCTGACATTTGCAGGATAATAAATCACCTAATATATAAATAGCTGGAATCTTAGAGAAAAAGAAGTATGGACGAGATAAATATTTCAAGAGATAATAGCCAAGGATTTTCTGGTATTAGTGAAAGACATAAACACTGTTCTGAAGAGTTCAGTAATTTCACACAAAGAAAATCATACCCAGACATATCATAGTTAACCTGCTAAAAACCAAAGGGCAAATGAACCATGGTCAGGGGTAGGGTGGGACATACTATGGACAGCAAAACAAAAATTAAAATGCCTTCTCAATAGAAACAAGTGAAGCAACACAATGCTGAAAGAACAAAAGGTCAGCATAGAATGAAAATTCTATACCCAACGAAAAGAGCCTTCAAAAGTTAAGGGTGAAATAGCCAGGCATGGTGGCACACACCTGTAATCCAAGTACTTGGGAGACTGAGGCAAGAGCATTGCTGTGGGTTCAAGGCCAGGCTGAGCAATATAGTGAGTTCAAGGCCATTCTGAATTGAGACTCTGTCTCAAAATAAACCTTAAAACAAATAAAAATAAAAAAGGGTATAACAAAGCTATTCCCTGATGGATAAACGCAAGAGAATTCGTCACTAAAAAAACTGCAACAAAAAAATACGAAAAGTTCTTCAGACTTGGGTAATTTATGCCAGAGGGAATTTCATTGATTGATTGATTGGTCCCAGGGATCGAACACGGGTCCTTGTGCTCGCAAGGCAGGCGGCAGAACCACTGAACTAAATCCCCGGCTGGAGGGAATTTTAGATTTGCTGGAAAATATGAAGAGCAATAATGAAGTATGATGGCATTTATAAGTAAAATAAAAGCTAAGAAAAGCATAAAATGCATATAATTTCTAGTGTTGCACTGTCCCAAAGATTAGCCACTAACCATAACTATTTAAATTCATCAAAATTAAATAAAATTTAAAATCTACTTACACTAGCCATATGTAAGTACTCAGTAGCCAACCAGTTACCTACCCTATTGTATAGCTCAGCTATGGAACATTGCTGTCATCACAGAAAGTTCTGTTGGACAGTGCTATGAGAGAGAGAGAGAGAGAGAGAGAGAGAGAGAGAGAGAGAGAGAGAGATATTTGCTGCCTCTTTCTCTTCCTTTTTAATAGCCTTTTAAAAATGGAAAGCCAGAAGCCAGGCGTAGTAATGTAGGCCTGTAATCCCAGCACTCTAGAAGCTGAGGCAGGAGGATTGCCATGTTTTCAAGGCCAGGCTGGGCTACATGGTGAGTTCAAGGCCAGCCTGCACTACATAGTGAGACCCAGTCTTAAAAAAAAAAAAAAAGTAAAATATTCTTAGTTCAAGGGAACTGAATATCCATGTTGAAATTAAATAAGCCTTGTTTTCTTAACCAAAATTAAGATAGATCATATATCTAAACATAAAACTCTGAATCATATAAAACTTCAAACCATTAATTTGAGATGGATCACAGATGTAAACTTCTAGAAGAAAATATACTGTTTGTGGCCGGGTGTGGTGGCACATGCCTGTAATCCCAGCACTCTGGAGGCTGAGGCAGGAGGTTAACTGTGAGTTCAAGACCAGCCTGGGCTACATAGAGTTTTCCAGGTCAGTCTCAATTACATAGTGAGGCCCTGTCTCAAAAAAGCACCCCTGCCACACAAAAAAAGAAGAAAATATACTGTTTGTGACCTTAAGGTTATAAAACCTAAAAGAAAAGTTATAAAGAAGAATTTATCAACATAAAAATTTCTGGGCCAGGGCCAGGGATTTGGCTTAGTGGTGCTGCTGCCTGCCTCGCAAGTGTAAGGTCCCAAATTCAATCCTCAGTGCAAAAAAAAAAAAAAAAATTCTGGGCCAGATATGGTGGCACAAACCTGTAATCCCAGCACTCAGGAGACTGAGGCAGGAGGATTGCTGTGAGTTCGAGGCCAGCCCAGGCTACATAGTGAGTTTGAGGCCAGTACACAGAAAGACCCTGTCTCAAAATAAATAAATAAATTAATTAATTAAAATAAAAAATTCTGAGCCAGCTAGGTGTGGCTGTGCACACCTGTAATCCCATGAAGTCTCAAAAAAAAAAAAAAACAAAAAAAACAAAAAACAAAAAACGCTGCAAAAGCAAGAAAATTAGATCCACGGCTATAATCCCAACATTGAAGAGGCTGAGGCAGGAGGATCATAAATGCAAGGCTAACCTAGGCTACACAGTGGATTTGAGGCCAGTCTAAATAATGATAATAATAACAATAATAATTAAATATATGTATAGGCACCTGCAGACCCACTAACTTGGGAGACTAAGGTGGAAGGATCACTTGAGCCCAGGACTTTGAGGTCAGCCTGGATTACCTAATGAGAACTTGTCACAAAATAAATAAAAGTAAAATAAGGTTTTTTGCTCATCAAAATATTCCAATAAAGCGTACAAGGCCCTGGGTTTGATCACCATCCTGAAAAAAACAAACAAACAAACATGGTACATATATTTGACAAAGGATTTGTATTCAGAATACAAAGAATAATGCCTATAATAAAAAGACAACATGATTTTAAAATGGGAAAAGACAAAGATGATTCATTAATGTTATGCAAATGGCAGATAAGCATATGAAAGTGTGCTCAACCTCATTAACTATCAAGGAAAAATTTATGGCTAGTATGAACACACACACACACACACACACACACACACACAAGACCAGTGACAACAGGAAATGCTGACTGTGTAAAAGGAATGAGAATTCCTATGCACTTGACAGGCATGTGGAATGATGAACCACTTTGGCAAGCGGGAGGGCAGTTTCTTATAAACATAAGCTTACCATATGACCCAGCACTCTTACCCATATTTATCCAAGGAAAATGAAAACATTCTCAAAACGGTCAAAACCTAAAAATCCACACTGCCCCAAACTAGAGACAACCAAAAATCCATCAATAGGGAATGCATAAATACACTGTCTCGGGCTTGTAGGATGAAATGCTACTCAGTGATAAGGAACAACCAACATAGACATGCAGTTCAGATGAGGTTGTAGAGCATTTTAAGTGAAAGAAGCCAGATGCAAAAGAATGCATATTGTAGGATCCATTTTCACACAATTTAAAAGCAGACAAAACAAATCTTCAGTGATTAAAAACTGCCAACTAGTCACTGGCATAAGAAAGACTCAGATTATTTTACAGGAAGACAATTTAATGGTAATCTTTTTAATCTTCGAGTGGTTCTTACACAGGTGAACATAATTGTCAAGACACCAACCTGAGCACTGAAGACGTGTGTGATTTCGTACACACATATTTTATTTCTTCAGATCAGTTTAACAAGGTGAGCAGAGAACCTCTTCTCCAGGATTCTTTCCAATTTCTAACTGACCTATCTTATCTGATTGCTTCAGTAGGGTTGTAGGCCCAAATGTGTTAAGGGTTATGCCCTTCACTATGAAATCTAATAGAGCACAAAATCCAGGGTCCAAAACAATTTAAATGGCACCGGGAAGTATTTTATGGAACAACAGTCTTATTTCCATTAGCATGAAAACATTTAGTCACTGTAAGGCACTCCTGCACTAATTTGATTTTTACAATACAAAGTTTTGGATTTTCTTTTCTGAGACAGAGTCCTGCTGTGTAGTCCAGAATTTACTGTATAGCCCAGGCTGTTCTCAAATCAATGATCCTCTTGCCTCAGCCTCCTAAGTGCTAAGATTACAAGTGTGCAGCACTACACCTGGCTCATTGTGGAGATCTCTGTAAGTATAATGCTTAGTCTACTTTACTGCAAGCTAGTCAAATGATAGGGTAAAAATGTATTCTTCAAGCTGGCCAAGGCAGGAGGATCAAGGCCAGCCTGGGCTAGTGAGTCTAATGCCAGCCTGAACTCAGTGAAACCCTGTCTCAAACAAAGCAAGCAAGCAAGCAAACAAACAAAACAGAAAAAGAAATATATTCTTCAAAGGCACACAAAACCCTATCACTCTTCATTAGACATATTCTTTGGCATTCACTGCCATGACCTATAAATGCTTCAAATAAGTACCCAGATTTTATTATTTCCTAGCCAGGTATGATGGCTCATGCCTGTAATCCTACCCCCCAGGAGGCTGAGGCAAGAGGACCACTGAGAGTTTGAGGCCAGGCTGAACTGTATCAAAGAGATCCTATTTCAAAACAAACAAATAAGAAATCATTTCCTATTCAAAGCAGGGGTCTTTTTGACAGCAGGGGAACATTCAGGTCATGCTTCCTCTTTCATTAGAAAACTCTTTAGCACCTGCCCTAACTAGAAAGAAGTCAGGATATGTGGTAAGGATTTATTAACAAGCAAAAACTCAATTCATACCAGGAAGGCCAGAAGTGGGTTATAAATGACTTGAGAGCAAGTGTAATATCTCAGCAACTCATGACTTTAGCTCTATTGCCTAGCACTCCATTAGCTCTACTGTAGCTTCAATTGCTTAGGAGCCCAAGGCAGGAGTGAGCTACACAGCAGGACCCTGTCTCAAAAAAGAAGTCTATTGCCCTCGTAGAATAAAAGGTGCTCTGTGGATGCTGGCTTTTATCTTGCACTCTAAGAAAACAGTGACCTACAGAGGCAAGAGTGCATATAGCAAGGGATTCCCTCTGCAAGATAAAGGTGGGATGATTCTCAGTGTTAGAATATTCAAGACAAAACCCTGCAATTTGCCATCTTCCCAGGAGTCAACTTGGCCAGTTTTCACATAGCTAGATCTTCACTGCACAACGCCCCCCTTCAGAATTCTGATCTTCTCACGTGCGCGTAAGTGGCTTCTAAGACAGGGCTTTGCTGTTACGCATACAGAACAAATTGTAGTTCTCAGAAGGAAATCTATAATCTACAGAAGCAAGTTTCAGCGTAAAGAACCTCACGGAGAATAAACTGTCTTTTATAGGGAATTGGGATTCTGTACTTATATTAAAATCAACTTCTGAGTTTTCGCCCTGAAACTTGAATGCTGCAGCAAAAGGCAGGTTTGAAGAAGTTATCATGCACGTGAAGCCAATGTCTTTAGCTTAAAGCAAGACCACTCCTGTATTTCCTCTCTACTCTCACTGAATTGCTGGAGTAGCTCCCAAACATGGGGCAGGCTACTGTAAGTACTTTGGGGCCCCCTTAGTAATGTATCTGAGGCTACCAACTAAGAAGCATAAGATGGGCCAGGGGGCCGGGATTTAGCTCAGTGGTTCCACTGGACCTGAGTTCAATCCCCAGTATAAAAATAAATAAATAAAAGATGGGCCAAGGATGTAGTTCAGTGGCGCTGTGCCTGCCTCGCAAGCACAAGGTCCTGAATTCAGTCCTTGGTACTAGAGAACAAAACTAAACAGAGAAGAATCAACAGCAAGAATTGGCCACTAAATTTTGAGGGCAATCTAAGGTTGAAGTTTTCTAATCAATCTATACAATTAAGAGTGCTTTTGGTGCTGGATAAGCATGAGCAATCCTTTCCCCAGCAAGCTTTGGATGAACCAAGACACAGAGTTAACTGCTGGCCCTCCACTGCCCGGCACTGTGTTAACTGAAGAAATCTAGGTTTGAAACTTCATTCCACCACTTGTTCAAGGGAACTACCCACTTTCTTTGAATTTCTATTTTCTCATTTATAAAATGAAGAAGGAACCTTCTCCTAGTATTACGAGTTTAAATGAGAAAGACACTAAAAACTAAACCCGACTGTATACTCATTTCTTAGACAACTTTGGGGTCATTTCTCTGAGTTCCAAGATCTGCTTCATGATCCCACTGGGGAAAGCTCCGAAGAGTCACGTTTGTTCTGGTTAGGCTTCATGGATCTGAATGGTTCTGTCCAGTTGTGTCTGGAAAAGTTAACACAACACCCAGAGGTATAAGGTCATAGGAAAAACAGAAACTGTTAGAGAATGATGCAATATACAGAGTACAGTGCAGGGTTCAAAACGGCTTTCTAGTTCTCAGGAAAAATCCCATCCTGCCTTGGGAGTCTAAAGCTCCACACTTTTGCGTAAAGTGTGCTTACTAAATACACATTTCATTAACTGTTTTTAATGATCTTCACAATTATTCCTATAAAACAGGACATAATAAAATGAATATACATAATCAGACAAGCATGACCCTGCTTCAGGGTGTAACTTTCTGAGCCAGTTTCCTGAGGTCAGAGTGGTCTACTTCTGCTCCCCTGGCTCTTAAAAACATCTGAGTTTGAGACTTCTGAGTTACTTGGTGGCCCTAGATTCCAACAGTAGTGTGGTTGTTCTTTTGGCATTGTTAGGATTACTACACCACGGGACTGATTTGTAAACTAGTTAGCTACTACCCTGATAGTAGTCCCAAATTATAACCCCAAACCATACTCACTCTGAAAACTGCTTTTCCTCAGAATCTTTCTTTTTTCCCATCCTACTTCTTAGGAAAAGAACAGTTGTCCTAAAATTTGAATCACAGAAACACACAGATACACAAAACAGAAAAAGAAATAAATCTACACGTTGTCTCACAGCAGGTATTTGACTGACTTACAAGTGAGCATTTCTAAATCGGCTACTTCATCTTGAGTAACTGAGAAGCAAATCTTTAAAATATGAAAGGGCCGGGGACTGAGCTCAGTGGTGCCCTGCCTGCCAGGCAATCACAAGGTCCTGAGTCCAACTCCCGGTAAGGGGGTGGGCAGAGAAGAAAATCTGACCTCATTTATTTTTGTTTCTGAATTCAAGGTTTTCCCATAATGCTCACTGCTTATTCTCTTCTCAAAGCTCCAAAGGCCACCCAGTTCTCAGGGTAAATGCAGAGGTCAAATGAGTCTGTTGTTCTGCACCTTTCTAATCATCAGCTACAAATGTTTCATGAGTTTGATAGCTACTATCACGAGAAAGTAAGTCCTCCGGCAACAAGTTCCAGTAGACCATTCAAATTTCTCTACAAAAGGTCAACAAGAGTTGGGCACTGTCAAATCAAATCATGTAAACCATGTACATGTGGTCTGCAAGATGCAAAGGCCCACTGTTTTACTCATGCCTGGTTTCTAAACATTAGGCACAATACAGGACCACATTAGTCACAGATTCTGCAAGATCAGGGATGGTATACAGCAGTGCTTTAGCAACAGCGATAAGCATCACTCACTGATGTAATGTTAAAGTACACGACTGTAGTTAAGACCCACCTTTCTTGATTCTGAAAGCTATGTCATTCGGAGACTAGAATGAAAAAACAATATAAAGAGGCAGTCAAGCGCTGATTCTGCCCCCAAAAAAAGACACTGAGCCGGGCGTGGTGGCACATGCCTGTAATCCCAGCACTCGGAGGCTGAGCCAGGAGGATCGCTGAGAGTTCAAGACCAACCTGGGCTACACAGTGAGTTCCAGGGCAGTCTGAACTACAGAGTGAGACTGTCTCAAACAAACAAACAAACAAACAGAAGAAACTGAAAATCTGAACAAGTTACTCAACCTCATACTTATTTCCATCTTTCATATAACAATCTCTATTCCACTTGTTTTAGAATGTGTAAGTTAAAGTGCTTAGAAGTTGCAATTAACAAATGAAATCTCATCTTTATCTATCCAGTAAGACTAAACTGTCCTAAAATCTGGTCTCCATCAGTGTACCAATAATAAATACCTTCCACACTGAAACCTTTACAAGCTCTGCTCTCATCTCTGTGGGAAATACGAGCTTGTGAGCAAAATGGAACACTAAAGGGTTTTTTAAGGTTGAAAATGACTTTTCAAATACCTTTTAAAAATTAACAAAGATAAAGAGCATCTGATATTATTGGTACAACACAGAACAGCAATCTAAATTCAATGCTTGAGACAAATTAGAAAAGATTGAAGAAAATGTTCTGAAGGCTCCATTAACCAAGTGTTGGGCTGTTCTCATTCACAGTTCCCTGCAAAGAAGCTGAACCAAATCTTGACTTTTCTATTAAGCAGGAACAGTGAATAAGGCACATAATATAGGCAGTTAACTACCTATACATCATGTTTTCAACTATAAAAATAAACATAAGTAACTAATGCAATAACAAAATAAAAGTTTATTTTATTAGAATTAGGAATGTTCTTTCCCTCTGGGCAACCTGAACAGTCCAGTTACAATGAAAATCTAACAACAGTTATTTCCACAGCACAGGGTGCTCTATGCACAAAATTACAGGGTTAGGAGCATTTAATCAATTTACCGATCTGATTGTCTCACCAACCCACCCCATCCCATTCCCCAAGTGCTCTATACCGGGATATGTAGCTATAAGAATTTGTCACATTATATCCTTTTCTTTTACTAAATTTGAATTCCTAATCATGACTGAACCATGCACTACACTGTAGATTCAGCCATTTCAAATCAAGTCAGTCTCGGATCTGTTGTATGTGTGTGTATGTATACACATGTATTAAATATATTTATTTGAACACACATAAAACCATACAACCTGGGTGGCAGCAAATTACACAAAATTTAGTGATATTATACACTACTCCATTTTACCACTATGGTTTGTCCTGAGCTTTGGATCAAAATTGTTTTGTAAATCACTGAAAGTCCATCTGCTGCTCAGCGAACTGTTTGGGTGAAGCATGCACTCTTCAGAAAACAATGTCACTGACCTCAAAAAGAGACCCTTGTGCTGACTAAACCTTCTGACAGACTCAGGTAGGTGTATGTAGTAGGGAAGCTGTCCTATAATATGGCTTGCCTAGCCCATCTGGGGGCACTGAAGCTACTAATGAGAGCGGTTAACTCTGGGAATCCTGTCAAATATGAGGATTGCTAGTAAAAGCTTGGAAGTAGAAAAGGCCAGTTCACCTTGTCATACCAATTAGCAAATGCACCCAACCACAGTGTCCTCGGGTAGAATGCTGACACTGGAACTAGAATGCAGCTCTAGGAAGTACTGCTCCCCCATGGGTGGGGTTATGAGGAAGTGCACACTGCTTCTGGGGTCTTGTTTCAGAGGAGCAAAGGGAGAGGATGAAAGACACTCAGACCTAGACACTGCCAAGTTAACTGGGAAGATGGCTGAAAAACACTACACATGAAGCAGCAACTCTGGGTTGCTCTTAAGTTACCAGGGAAAGGAACTTATTCAAGCTTTCCTTTAAAAAAATTTTCCTTAGTCTTCATAAATGTCATTTAAGATTGATGCCATTAAAGGTCAAGTAGGATGATGGGGAAAGGAGGGAGAGAGAATATGGAAGAAGCAGACACTGAGTTCAGACTTTCACCTGAGGTGGCAAGAAGGGGAAGAACAAGGGACAGGTAAAGTTGACCCTAAAGCGACAAGTGGTTTAGGAAGCAGCATAATATACTCAGCAAACATTCACTGGTTTTTGATGGGAAAAGAACAGTTGCAAGTACATCTCATGTAACAACCTTTCTAAAAGGAAAAGTAGGGTTGATTCAGCAAAGCCTAACTTAGGCAAAAGGCCAGAGGAAAGTGAGCCTACTTCCCAATGGTGTATTAAGATGTACAGTGCAAGAGCAGACGAAGCTGCCTCACGTGTGGTAAACACGCCCTAGGCACAAGACACTGAAAGGAAGACAAAGAGGTCCTCGGCCCAAACTGGTATTTCATATTCAGACCTCTTAATCGAGTTGCCTAGTTCACGCTACATAGTTGTATAAAACGGACAGATTTAGGGACGCTGACCTGTTGAAAAATACACAGCCAGAATGGCCTGAACAGGTACATAGTTGATAAAACCAATACCATCCTTTACTTCTAACATAGCTCTTAGTAGAAAGGTCATAAAAAATGGATGTCAGAGCTAAAAATGCAGAATTAATTCTCCTATTTTCTGACAACAGAAAAGAAGCAAACGCAGTGATTCCTATGTAAATGCCCTGGACGGGATCATCATTTTCTAGTGGTGTTTGACTTCAAACGGAGCCCACAGCAACACACACAAGCCATTCCAGTATCTGCCATTTTCAATTCACAATCTGACACTCTTCAGTGAATGGCTGTTTACTTATATTTAAAGCAAAATCACTCTATTTGACACCCTCACACAGAGAAGGGTCAGAGATGAGCCATGACTAAAATCTTACTAAGAGGCTCAAAGCAGCAATTAAGGGAAAAAAAACAAAAAAACAAAAAAAAGGAAAAGAAATTATGAAACACTTCCTCTGGATGTGATGGGAGCACAGGAAGCCTACAGCTACATGTATGACCCAGGCACCTGAGGTTGGAAAAGGCCTGAGACCACAGAAGGGAGTGGGCTGGGCACAGGACTATTTGTGAACTGTAGTCACAAATTCCTGCTGCCATCCTTACCAGGCCATGGCACTTAGAGCTTGACCTTCTGGTTCCTGATCAAGAGCTGGGTATTCAAGGCATGAAGGCCATGGCCAGCAAACGACACAACCCAAATCAGAAAGGGCAAAGGAACCAAAGGAAAACTGCAGAGCTCTAGTAAGGTCTTCCAGAGGTGCTAAACACACACAGATTTTATCCCAACCCCAACCCTGGAAAGAAAGCAAACTGAAAGAAAATGCACAGCAAATAGACATAATCTTGAAGATTTTTAAAGAATAAATATTTTTTGTAATTAAACATTATGCAAACACGTGCCACGCTTGCTTTGTCCATGCATATGCGCTATATACAATTTTGAAAAATACTGTGTTGTCCTCGTTTTAAAAGTCATATACAAAGTTTTTTTTTTTTTTTTTTTGGGTGTG
>NW_022900937.1:22319409-22352978 GCF_012274545.1 Fukomys damarensis | reverse complement strand
GTGTGTGTGTGTGTGTGTGTGTGTGTGTGTGTATGTGTGTTCTTTAATCCCCTTTCTGCCTATCTCCTTCCCCATCCCGAGAATTTTAACCTGGGACGACCTGTGTGTAGGTGTGTTCCTATGTGTGTGGGGGAGGGGAAGGGGTCCTTTACCAAAGTACAACAAGTGGCTGCTTTGGACATGAAGAGCAGAGTCAAGGAGCTGTGTGGAATTTTAACTGTACTACACTCAGGAAAAGAAAAAAAAAAAAGAAAGAAAGAAAAGAAAAGAAAAAGGCGTCAGCTTTGAGAATGAAGCTACGTTACAAGTTAAAGTTGGAGGGCTTTTAGTGTGTCTGTCACACTTTTGTTGGCGGCCTAGAATACTGTTGTACAATGGTTTATCTACCTTTTTTTTATTACAATATAATTTACTTAAACTTTCTGTCAACAAAACAGAATCCTGGAACTACAGACCAGCGGTGTCAGAACAGGCTAGCGCCTTCTTGTTTTTATGTTTGTGTTTGTTTTGTTTTAATTGCATGAGCACTCTAGATGGTAAAGTTTTCAGAGTTCATTTTATGCAGGGCCATTCTCAGTCCTCAATGTACTCCCACAGATCTTTTTCATAGCCTTCATGCACATGCTGTAATAAAACCCTTCGTCGACTCTCACAGTATCTGAAAACAAAGAGAAAAAAAATGCATTTCAGCCCCCAGTAATAGAAAAGACACTTTTATAAAGGCATTCCTACATATCCAGACTTGGAACCAAGCACCTTAGCACCTTTGTTTTGAGACAGCGTCTCACTATATAATCCAGGCTGGCCTTTTACATTGGGCAGCCCAGGATGGCCTCAAATCTACAGCAATATTGCCCCGACCTCCTGAGTGCTGGGACTATTACCATATCTGGCAAGCACCTACCTACCTATCTATCTATAGTACTGGATCAAACGTGGGATCTTGTGTTTGCAAGACAGGTGCAGCACCACTGAGCTAAATCCCTGGCTCTTACCACTTATTTTTAATAGGTAAATTTTCAGGTCAAGGGCTGGGGATACAGCTCAGTGGTGCTGCCGCCTGCCTCACGAGCATAACGTTCTGAGTTTGGTTCTGGGTACCAAAAAACAAAGAAAACAAAAATAACACATCAAACTGCTTCTAGTGATATGGGAGTATTTTTCTGAAGGCTATGATCCCCAGTCCTAGAAATTAATGTTACAGCCATAAAATGTTACAATTTCTGATGAACATGAGTGATCTTATGGTCTAACAGAGAAGTACAGTTTAAAAAAAAAGTAATTTCATATGAGGTTATCCTCATATGCAAAATTTTTGTGAACTGTAAAAGCTGTATAAACTTAATGTAGTAGCCATTCCTGGCTAAACTCTTGAGAAAATATTTAGTTAGGTATAAATCATTAAGTCTTCCAAATTCTGTTTTCTATTACTATTAAAAAGATTGGGGTGGTGGCACATGCATGTAGTCCTAGCACCCTGGGTGGCTGAAGCAGGAATAGTACAAGTTTGAGCTCAGCTTGGGCAACTGAGTGAGACCCTATCTCAAAACAACAAAACAAAACAAACAAAACAGGTGGGAATATAGCTCAATCCTCAGTAAGGCAAAAACAAAAGAAAAAATTATCAGCTGCAAGGAAAAAAATTAGGGGAAAGAGCCTTGTGTTGGGCAATCAAATATTTTGCATCTTTAACAGAAGTCTTTAAGTCTTATCTACCCCTGGATCAAGCCACGGCCTATAGGATTCCCAGGGTAAAATCAGTGTCCTAGTCTCACCCTTTCATCCCAATGGCCACTTGTTCTCTTTAAGCTCTTTTTTCTTTACAGGATCTAAGGTAAATAGCTATAGCTAATGGCTGAGCTTCCCCAGTACCACTCTTTGCTGAGAGCTGCCCCATAGACCCAGCAACATGTGAGAAACATGGCAGTGGCTACTGGACATGTCAAACCAAGCTTCACCACTAAGTCTTTCTAGACCAATTTGTGCCCAACAACTATTAAAATCTCACCTGTACTTATCTTGTACTTTCTGCTTTATATCCTGCAGAGAATCTTGGGAAATATCTCGTTCAAGGTAGCCCGAAAGCACCTCTGTGGCATTCTCTAGATCTGCTTGGTTATTCTGCAAGAAAAAGAATACACAATAAATTTTGATATTAAAACAAAACAAAACAGAAGATAAACCATTTTAGCTGTTTGTTGACAAGAAACCACTCTTAACATTGATACCATAATTTTGTAAGTGATCTCACACTTTCTGTAAAGTTATGTTTTTCACAGATAACAAGTTGTCCTCCCTTATTTAGAACAAATTTTTTTTTTGGTACCGGGGATTGGGATCAAACTTGGGCCCTTGAGCATGCGAGGCATGCGCCGGAACCACTGAGCTAAATCCCTGGCCCTCAGAAAAATTTTTAAAATGTTTGAAGAGTTAAAGATTCAGCCAATGCTTGCTTCGCAAGCGCAAGGACCCAAGTTCAGTCCCTGGTAAAAAAAAAAAAAAATTCAGCAAGTATCTCTGGAAGAACAGACAAAAATTTGAAAGGAGAAAGATCTTCTAAATCTGAGAACTGTTCTTTGCTAAGAACTGAAAAGGAAACTTGAAGAAAAGATAGAACATATTCTCTGTCAAATCTGGCCACAGCTACTTTATAAATCTGAGTAAGGCAGTTTAGACTGTATTGTTGTTTTTTTACTAAAGACAGTTCTAAATACATTACTTGTCTAAATCCTCATCTGCAGGTCAGACCTACTGTCTACTAACTTATGAACATCAATTTTAAATGAGCATATTTACTTGAAAATTCTTTACTGCTAAAAGTTCCCCTTTTATTCATTTACTATTCTACCAAAGGTGATATGAACTTTAAATATTTCAGGTTAGTTTTGTCCAAATAAAAGCTTTCACTGGGGGACTATATAATTAATTAAGGCAAACTACCTTCCCTAAACCTCATAACATTCATGAAAAGTAGTAACACACATTTCAAAACACAAAAATAAGAGGTTAAAATTAGCTCCAAATTAACAGAGCTAAAAAGGGATAAAGTCAAGATTCAAATCTAGTACTCATTTCACATGTAACTGCTACCTAGTTAAACTACATCAATTTGAATGTAGTTTAGTACAAGAAATAAAAAATTTCTCATATCTTACTAATAAGTATGTTTGCCCATATTTTCTGAACAGACAGAACATTCAACTCTCTGTATTATCTTTATCTGTGAAAGACCAAGTTGTCCAATGAGACAAAATGGGCTTCTTCCCCATCCAGGAACTATTCCTACCTCAAAGATAATGGACTGGTTATTCTTTTTGAGGTAGAAAGCGAAGACGTAAGTGTACATGAGTGTGGCACGGCACTGGCAGAGAACATCAACTGCTTTCTTCAGGAACTGCACCTCAATCCAGGACATGTTGTGCTGCTGCATCTCCTCCATTTTCTGCTTCACTTGAGCATAGAGTTTGTGCTCGAATCGCAGACTCTGCATGTGGTTCATATAGCGATTACAGTAGAACAGGTACCTCTGCAGGGCTGCCCTGGATCGCTGACCAATTGGAAAAAAATACAGGTCATATAATGACAATAGGAATTATACACAAGAGCTGGTATCAAATTCAACCACGAGGGACATCACACACCTGTCTGGGCCAGGACAACTGAGCAAGACTCTACCTCAAATTTAAAAACATAAAAGGCACTGGAGATGCACCTCAATGTGAAGGTCCTGGGTTCACTCCCCAACACAGGAGGGGGAGGGTCTACCACTATCGACACAACACAAGTACATGTTTCCAAGGCATTGAAAGACACTTAGGATCTTTGTGTGATAAATGTCTAGTACTTTTTGGATTACAACTCCCAGGAAGCACTAGGTAAGAGCATGGGAATAGGGAAGATGGGAAAGTTCAGAGAGGCATACAATGGGGAGCTCCATTCATCCAGATGTGGTTCCCACTAAAATAAAAGGAGTGATAGGAAGTCTTTCCTTGTATTCCCACAAAAATCAGAAGATTGTAGGGTTTGTTCTTGTAACTATGTAGCTCAGGCTGGCTTTGAGCTCACTATGTAGTCTAGGCTAGCCTTGAACTTGTGGTGATCCTCCTGTCTCAGCCTTGCAAGTACTGGGACTACCCACATGATGAAAGTCTAAAAAATGTGAATTCAAGAAAATATTATATGTTCTATCTTCTAAAAATCTAAGTATTAAAAACTTTCCTAAGGGTCAGTCAGGGATTTGGCTCAGTGGCTCCACCAGCTGCCCTGTAACAGCAAGGGCCAGAGTTTGATCCCAAGTACAAACAAACAAACAAACAAAAAACTTGCCTAAAAGATACATACAACAATCCCTGAAAATCTCAGAAAGGGCTTCTAGCATCACCCAATGAAGACCAAATAAGATCAGGAATGATCCAAACACTTTGCTGATGTTTTGGGTTAATTTGGTTTGTCTCTGCAAAAATTTGTGTGGAGGCCTAGGTCCATAGTATGATGGTAATGAAATTGTGGGGGTCTTCAAAATAGCAAGTACTATCTTTGGCTAGATCTATCTAGACTACTCTTCTTTTAGGACAGGTAAAATAAAAAAATCCACCTTGACAATTAGGAAAAATATAAGGCAGGATAAGAGTTCCCTGTGGAGGGCTGGGGATTTAACTCAGTGGTGCCACCTCCTGTCTGACAAGTGCAAGGTCCCAAATTGGATCCCAGATACAAAAAAAAAAAGGAGTTCCCTGTGGATTTAAAAGAATTACCAAATCTAGAAAATGTAGGCTTTTTTTTTTTTTCAGTAAGATCTCAAGTAATCATGATACATTTGTGAAATGGCTGGAACTAGCATCATATAGTCTTACTTTATATCAGGCTGGCTAATGAGAAAGAAATGATAAGTAATAAAAAAGTTGGGGCAAATCAAATCAAGAGGCACTGTAGAAATGAATACTTAATTTTTTTTCTTTTGGAACCATGGATAGAAGTTGGGCCCTTGTGCTTGCAAGGCAGGTGGTGGAACTACTAAGCCAAATCCCTGGCCCAGAAATGAATACTTGAAATAGTTAAAAAACTTTAACTAAGAGAACAAATTATCACACAACTGTGGTGTAATGACACTAAATTTGAAAAAAAAAAAAAAATCAGCCACACACCAGTCTATCAACAGTAATTTCAGCAAAAAAGTATATCTGTCAAATTAAATGTTAACTTTTCACTGATAATGTAGTTTGCTTTGGCTGCATGGTTGCTTAAAAGGATAGTAGTTTATAGCTAGTTTTATGTTTATACATATGCAAACCATGCTTTAGATTGTATCCTTGCTAGGAAAACCATTTGAAAACAGCATTTTTAGAGATAAAGGGAATAATAATGAACAGTTAAGTGTAACAATTATTAAATTCTAGGGTTCTACAATTATGACAAAATTACCAGACTAATTCTCGAATGTTGTAAAATTGTATCCACGTAAGATATTTGAAACCCTTCTATGAGGTCTTTACTATATTCAAGAAAAAGAAAATTTCCAGATAATCCATTCCAAATCAGCTCACTTATAATCATTACAACTTCTTTGAACAACGAGGTACAAGCAAATTAAAAACAAATGATATATTGTGTATAAATAGCAGAGGGGCCATTTAAAAATGGCTTCTCTTTGTTTTTTGGCTGGACAGGGGGTGGGTGTGGCAATACTAAGATATTATTTAACTCAGTTTATGTAACGTGACTCAAATTAATTAAAAGAAAAACAAACAAAAATGTTGCTGATGAGCATTTTGGATAACATTTTCTAAGTGTATAAAGATGCCCAGTAGTTGCTTGGTGTCCTCCTATAACTGTTGCAGAGCTGCCATCAGCTCACCCATTCCCTAAGAACGCACACCCCGCAATCCAATGTGCTGTGGCCCTGCACACACGTGCTCACCTCCTGTGCGTCTCTTGCTGCCTTGGCATCATCTTCATTGTAACGGTTACAGTTGTACCTGCAAGTAAATTCAGATTCCATAAAGCCATAAAATGATGAAAAGAGAACATGGCACAGGATTTTAACCGGGATTTAAATATCCAGAACCAACATTCCCTTTAACAACAGATAAAAATTCTCTTCAGAAGATTGGATAAGTCCCTCTTTTTTTGGTGGTAATGGGGATCGAACTTGGGCCCTTGCGCTTGCAAGGCAGGCAGTGGAACCACTGAGCCAAATCCCTAGCCCTGGATAAGTCCTTTTTTAATCTGTTATTAGTGAATGGCCCAGTGTATTCCAAATCAGCTCACCTATAATCATCAGAAAACAGTATCATTCCAGAACTTCTATGACATCCTATAGTGCCCTAATTGAATTGTTTTGTTTTTTTGAGAAAGGGTCTTGATATGTATTCCAAGCAGGTCTTGAACTATGTAGCCCAGGCTGGTCTAGTGGGCTACAACTTGCAGTGAACCTTCTACCTCAGCCTCCTGAGTAATGAATGGGATTACACATGTATGCCACACTCTTGATATGTATTCCAAGCAGGTCTTGAACTATGTAGCCCAGGCTGGTCTAGAACTTGCAGTGAACCTTCTACCTCAGCCTCCTGAGTAATGAATGGGATTACACATGTATGCCACTAACTTAGTTTTTTGTTTTATTTTTCTTTTTAAACTACCGGGGATTGAACTCAGGTCCCTGCACTTGCAAGGCAGGTGGTGGAACCACTGAGCTAAATCCCCAGCCCTAACTCAGTTTTTGAAGAAAGAGATCACCTTAAATCCTAGGCCATCTGATAATCAAGCCCAGTATTCTCAACTGTCCAGCTACTCACCTTATCTGCTCCTTTATATGACAAATAGAACGAAGAGCTGACAGCCTACTCAGTAATAGCACTCATGCTATTTGTTTTATATACTATTGTAATCTGTCAATGAAAGGTAAATGACAATCAGAATGGGAAGGAGGGAGGAAGCATCCCCAGAGAAGTCAGCTCAGAGAGGAGATGACTAAGACTGACACTTCCTTTGTTCTGCTTGTATCTCTTTTATGGGAACCTAAACTCTGGGAGCAGTTATTTATTAAGTGCTTACCACATACCACACACTTGCTAAGGACTTTAAACACACTGTATTGTCACATGTTCAGTAACCTCCTCAAATGCCTTCTAAAACATATACTATATCCCTGCAAATGAAGCTTACGCCTGTCACCACCTGAGGTGTGTGTGCTGTTGCTATGTCTTCAGAATCTGTTAGCAGCCATACTTTTATGGCTAAATACATTTTATTTGGATTAAACCCTATAATTCCCCCCAAAAGAAGACTTTTCAATTTAATTACACAAATCAAGTATATATACTCCAATAAATGGTCAGTCAACCCTAAATATCCTTGCCTATACTCATTGCCAAGGCCCAATACATCTCAGTCCACAATGAAATACCTTGCTGACATCTATAGAACACCCGACAGTCCATCCTCCTACAAATGCCATTCATTGATTCTGAGACTTCACAGGAGAGAAAAATTACATTCTATGGTTCAGGCGAGTGTATGGAATCAAATCACAAATTTTGCAGGATTACATTTTATCTGCTTCCAGTCTTTGGAACTTCTTTCCTTTCCATCATTACATAGAAATAACCAACAACTGATGTCATCTTAAAGTTTTTCCAAGTGGATCAGCACATTTAATATTAATACCCCCCTGAGACTGTAATTCTCTCTGGAAATATGCTGTTAAACCTAATCCAAAAACAACTCCATGTGACCTGTGCTGACAAACAGCTCTTTTCTATCACTATTTCCTACGCTCACCCCAATCCGGGCTTTACCCTGTCAGCATTATCGAGTGTTTTAAGACTAGGAAAACAAATATGTAGATTCACTTGCACCTCTACCTCAAATAACAGACAAGTGCTACTTAGAATGCTACTTTAGCCGGGCATGGCAGCCCACGCCTGTAATCCCCCAGCACTTGGGAGGCAGAGGCAGGAGGATTGCCGCAAGTTTGAGGCCAGCCTGAGCTACATTGGGTTCAGGGCCAGCCTAAACTCACTATAAAGTGAGACCCTGCCTCAAAAAACTAAAAAGAATGCTACTACGACAATTCTGAGGCATTTTATTTATTATAATTTGAGGGTGTAGTAGTGGGCCTCACATATACTAGGGAAGTGGTTTACTAGTGAGCTAAACATCAGCCTTGACTGACTTGTAATAAACTGCCTTTCTTGAACTTGTGATCCCTCTCTGCCTTGGCTTCCCCAGTAGCAGGAAAAACAGGCATGCCCCAGACACCTAGCCTGAAGTATAATATTTTAAGATATAGTAAGGAAAACATCATGATTCACTTGAGATCTTAGCATGTATAAAGACAAGACACAAGCAGCATTTTGGACACGGTAGCCTGGTCCAGGACATTATTCATTCTTCTATATTCATCTTTTGTTCCCTGTTCAGATTTCAGTGCAACTTAATTAAAAATGTAGCTGTGATCAGAGATGTCATTACACAAACATATAAATGTCTAACTCTTCCCTTCTTCTCCACCTTTTCTCCCTCTCCTGCACTAGGCTTGCTTATAAAAGCATAGACTAAGTTTAGTTTCTAAATACTCTAATCCTCTAGAGTTCAGGGATGATGAATCTTTTAAGAGTTTTAATGATACAAAAAATAGCCTGCTGCGTTACATATGCCAAAGGTTCATCACCACCACTGCTGCAGTTTGTCTTAAAGCTACAGAACTATGTCGCTAAATCTCAAATACCCTTTCTCCTTGGTTCTCACAATGGCATGATTTCTTGACTTCCGAACAGTCTTTACCTGGCTTAGAATTAATTTCACAGAAGTACCCCTACTACTATTCCTGTAATCAATACAACGAATGAAAGTTCCAATGAAACGAAAAGACTTGTTATTGTCTCAAGTTCTCAAGTTCACTTGGAATCTAACTCCTTTTAACCTGGAATCTAATCCCTTTCATTTTCTCAGTAGAAAGTTATGAGAAAACGAACCAAAGTTATGAGAAAATGTATGTAAAGCACACAATATAGAATATTATCAGTTAAATAATGGCTCTAAGCATTTTAGTCCCACTTAAAAACCTTAAGATAATATCTAAACTATTTTAGGCTCTTGTCTAGTTCCTCTTTTCCTTTTCCCAAAAATTTATTAGAGGACCCACATTCAAATGGCAACAGGAGACAGGCAGGTAATATGAATTAGTATACTGGGCAAGCTGCATGTTGTAATAGTCAAAGGCATTCTCAATTTTTTTTTTCTTTTGGTACCGGGGATCAAACTGAGGACCTTGTTGCGCTTGCAAGACAGGTGCGGTGCCACTGAGCCAAACCCCCAGCCCAGTATTCTCACTTTTTATCAGGAAATGTGCTCCCATTTTTCTCAAAACTCAAAACACGCTCAGTCTAACTTGCATTTTCCTAAACAGGAAATGCAATGTGCATGGGGAAAATAAAGATGTCTTATTACTAAATGAAAAAAGAAAAGGTGACAGGGCACAGAGTCAGCCCTCTTTATCTGTTACACTTTCACAGATTCAAGCAATCATGGATCTAAAATTTATAAGTGTGTGCATACGTGTGTGCATCTGTTCTTTCCACATACAGGCTTTTTTCTTCTCGTTATTCCCCAAACAAATGGGTGTAACAGCTAGAGATGATTTTAAACACATGGGAGGATGGGTGTAGTTTACATGCAACTATTACACCATTGTACATAAGATACTTAAACATCCACCAATTCTGGTATCTGCATAGGGCCCTATCTGCAAGGGGCCCTGGAATTTATTCCAAGGGAGCCAAAGGACAAATATATATAGAACTGATATTTGCCTTCAGTTTTGAAGGAAATATCACCCTGAAAAAAAGGCCCATCAGTTGTAGGTAACTGTTGTCAAATAAGAATGAGGCCTTTTTCTAAAAGAAGCTAAAAAGATGGACTTTTATTGGGCAGTTTCCCAATTTTTAAAGTTTAGGACAAAACTTTCTGTCTAATAATATACTTACTGAGATATGAAAACACACCTACAGTTTGGATTTTGCCATTAGCCTCTCAGTTTACAACCTTTGCTACAGACATAACAGACAATATAACTCTGAAAAAGTCCCTACTTTTCACATTCTTCCACATATGCTCAAGCTGCTCGTTTTGCCTTCAATGTGTGTCCATACTACTTTTTCACCTAGTGAACTTAGTCCTTTTAAAAGTTCATCTCAATTGTTTCCTCATTCCCTCTTCTATAAAATAGGCCTAACTAATCCCTCTCTGGATATTCTGTGTATACTTCTAACCCTAAGCACACAGTAAATATTTCTATTATCTCCCCAGTTGGACAGTAATGTTATAGAAATAGCATTATCACTCATAACGTGGTGCATATCACATCTTATGTGAACATTCTTCCGTTCTCCCAACCTACCAGGCAGATCCATGTGGTTCCCAAGGGCCAAGACACACCCAGCAAAACTCTGCTTTACAGTTCTGGTTACGACAGACCATGTGATTACAACCGCCATCCTTCTCAATTGTGACATGGCATTTGGGACATTCCTATGAAGAGAAACTATAAAGTTGGTGTCAATGCTACACTAGGTTGTATTACCACCATTAAGGAGAAACCAACTCTAGATATGGCTTATTTATTTATTGCAATGAATACATGTAAAGCATTTAGAACAATGTCAAACACTTAATGTTATTAAAAATGAACCATTAGCATGATTAATGGTATTTAGGATATATAATTTAAGGCTTTTTCAAATTAAGTGGTGAGAGACAACTCCATTTTAAATACTTTTATCATGTAGAGAGTAATAGTTTTATGGAAAATAAAACATTTGCTCATGTAAATACATTCTAGTGTCATCAAGCATTAAGAGTACTTCTGACAACCCATGCACTATTCTCAGTGCCTCATATGCATCAATTCAAAAAGGTTATGATGGTGCCATTCTAATTTCCATTTCTTAGATGAAAACTATAAGAAACCAAAATTTTTTAAAAAAACTAGTTTTACATCATACTGGCAGAATTGGTAGGGAAAGGATCTATACCAAGCTATCTGGCACAAAGAATGAAGGAAGCAGAAAATCAGGCCATGATTAACAAATTCATAATAATTTTCTCAACTTCTTCAGCCAAATATCTATGATTTAAATTCTTTTCATTTCGGTCCCTTAATAACTATGCTACAGAGGTATTAGTTTTTACAAGTCCATCATTTTCTCAGTGGCTATTTAGCCAAAGCTTCTACCCTGCAGACTCTTTTTGCTTCTGAAAAAAAATCTAGTAAAATAAACCTTACTAATTTTATTAAAATCTTAAAAGATAAAGCCTGTATTTTCTGCTATATTTGCAGTATTAGTTTGATGTCTGTAAACCCACAAAGGGGTTTCTATTATTTGCACAGAATGCACTGAGACAATCTATAGTAACTTTAAATAGTTATGATCACTTATTGATCACTTATTGTATCTGATCACTACATTTTAAAAATCACTCATGAATTTTACATGTTTATAAAGAAGCAAATTTCAGACATAAAATCAGATTCATTCTACATTTCTTGGTTATAATTAATCAAGTTATTAATGCTAGGAGATCACCAACCACCTGTAAAAATCTACTTAAGAAGCTAATGACAATGATAAGTTCTAAGAACTCTCAAGAGAAAAACTTCAAAACTACCAAGTAACTAAATTTATTATGAACTGCCATTCTTGGCTAACCTATCTTCTAAACAAAGGCAAACATATCCATTCTCCCACTTAAACTACTTAGGGGCTTAGGGTATTTTTATAAATGTACAAAGAACTTTGAATTCTAATCAAACGACTTAGTGATAATATAACTGCCCTTTTCAAAATACTATATTTAAATTTCCTAAAGCATTAATGAACATTTCAGGAGAGAATTCTTCAGTCAAAAAAGAATGTTTGGCTAGGAAATTCCTATAAAATAGCAACAGAAGCAACTACTTCCTGACATCACAGTATACTGAGTGATGTTTTCTTGAGTGATGTCTGTCATGCTTTACATGATTAGAGAAAACACAAAAATATTAATTTCTATCATATTTCTTAAATTTAGGTATTGGTTTTATGTATAGGACTATTTCACTGCTGATACTTTCTAAGAAAGAAAAATATATATTTATGTCTTACACACTTACAAGTACATAAGACATGTACTTAAAATCATGTTGGTCATTGCTGAAGTACAGAATAAAACTATAATGAATGCTAGAAAAACAAAAAACAAAAGCCACAAAAACCTCAGCATTTTTTAGCATCACATGTGAAAGACAGCACTAAAAATTAATAGTTCATAAATCACCTTCCCATTCATTATTCACGTTGCTTACTATGAGCATGAGATAAAATTAAATACAGGATGGATTTTTTTTTCTTTCTTTTTTTTTTTTGGTTGAGACAGGTCTCACTATGCAGTTGAGAATGACCTGGAACTCACTATGTAGCCCAGGTTGGTCTCGAACTCACAGTGATCCTCCTGCCTCAGCCTCCCAAGTACTGGGATTACAGGCATGCGCCACCATGCCCAGCTTAGGATTGATATTTATACAATTTTCTATTAAGAAACTAACTGTGTACTGTCTCTTAGAGAAAAATTATGCTCAAAATTATTTCCATTGTAAGACTCATCTGGAAATAAGGAAGTTTCATGATCATACAGAATGAATTTTAGTATCATGAGCAATGTACTTCAAAACAAAAAATTAAAACCAGAAAAACCATGAGATGAACATATTACTCCAAAATGTCTATGAGTCACATCTCTTAATAAGCCATATTTTAGAAGTTTAATGCAAAGTACACTTGGAGAACAATAAAAACTGCATAGTTGCCCAATTATTCTACTCAAAGCTAAAACTCGGAGGATGTAAGGCAAAATGTAAATTAGCTTAACAGAAGATAGGTGGGGTATACCTCACATTTAAATACTAAGGCAACCAAAAAACCAGACTAGAAAAACTATCTGTTTTTCTAAATAGGAAACATGTTTTTACAATATAAGAAACTAAAGCACAGTACTCTGTATACTATAGTACAGTATTCAATATTTTTAAATAAATTCAAATACTAACATAAAGGAAAATTATGAATAAGCAATTATCCTGGGGTAGAATGAGAAAAGGAACAAAGAAAACGTAAGTATCAGAAGGCCCATAACTTAGTAAACATTATTTTGCCAAGGCTGATACATAACTTTACCAGTTTCATTACAAAGAATTACTAAAGAAAAATACCAACCTTTGTGTTGGCTGCAATCCAATTGGAGGTTTCGCTGTCGTCATCACACTTTTTAATCCACTTCTTTAACCACTGTTTGACAACAACAACTGTTAGTTTAACAAAAGGCTTTAAAAGGATAGCAAATTATTTCAACACTTGGTTACAGTCAAGCTTAAATATAATGCACTTCCTCCTGAACAAGGGAAATCTAACGGTAGTATCCAGCACACATAAAATCAGCAAAAGGAGGATTTTCTCTGGCTGAAGCTGAGTTGGGAGCTGTGAAGTTGAAAAGAAGCTGAGCTACAAGGCGTGTTTTTCCCCTACTAACAAAGCTTGCCCCAAGACACCTGGTGCCCTAACTATGGCCATTCTACTAGTAACCAGAAGCTGGCTTGATTTATCCTAAGGAATGCTCCCTAAACACTGCAACGATCACTTGAAACAAAAAGGGCAAAATGAAATCTTCTATTTACTAACAGAAAGATTACAAAGTTGTCAGCTGTTATTTTCACGCCAAGTCTTAGAAATGGACTATCACATTACTTAAGAACAAAAATACCTAACTCACCTTACATTTAACAGGGTCATGCCAATTTTCTCCACAGTTAAAGCTGTTAAGGGACACAAAGAATTGAAACAATTAAGTCCTACCTGCTCTAAGTAAAGCAACTGACCATGCATGCTTTATGGTTCCCCAGTACTGTTACCAGTTTCCAGTGACTGGCAAACACACAAGGAGCATGTCTGTCTTATTGTACTACAAATTACTTACAATTCAGCGTGTTATTACAAGTAGCATATAGTATGGACTCAATGCATGTGAAATGAAGAGGGGCTATAAGCATAAAGATATGCCTTCATGACAATTTGATAATACTGGCTGCAAGGGGGGGTCTAACTGTATGAAAAATTTCAACAAATACAATTTATACCTCTTCAGTGCATAAATCTTTTACTTAGCACCCCAACAGAAGAGTAAAAGTCTCACTTTGTAGATTAATTATGTAATATGGTACTAATGCACAATAAGACAATATATGGAAGCAATAGGCACATCTTTGCATAATTTAAACAGAATAACCTGCTCTATAGAAAGAAATGGCATGAGCCAGGCATGGTAGCATACAACTGTGATCCCAGAACTAGGGAGGCCGAGGCAGGAGGATCTCCATGAGTTGTAGGTCAGCTTGGGCTACACAGTGAGTTTGAGCCAGCCTGAGCTACAGGGTGAGACACTGTCTCAAGCAAATAAAAGAAATGGTATGAGCAAGGTATAAAACTAAAGAATAGGGGCAGGGAATGTAGCTCAGTGGCACAGTGCCTACCAGGCAAGCACAGGGCCCTGAGTTAGATTAAAAAAAAAAACCTAAAACCCCAAAAGAATAATCTCTAAAGAGTCATCAAATTTCTGTAAAAAACCTGTATACTCTTAATTCTTAACCTGAATAGGAAATAAATCATTTTCAAGTAGAGAAAGAGCCATATGCAACCAAACATAAATTGACAAATAATCCAAATGAAAAGAAATTCTTTTCTGAAATTTTTAAGTTTGGTACCATATAAGTTACTATGGAGTATTAAAAAATGTGATTATACTATCTCCTTTTCTTTTTCTATTTTTAAAACTAGGAATTGAACCTAGTTTTAAAAAAATAATCAAACTGAGCAACATTCCCAGGACTGTTTTTTTGTTTTGTTTTGTTTTTTAATATTAAGACAAGGTTTTTGCTAAGTTGCCCAGGTTGACCCAGAATGTGTGATCCTACTGCCTTCATTGTCTCAGAGGACTACAGCTGCATTTTTAAATAAACCACCAAGAAAGGAAAAAAATTACTTAAGACTAAACTTTTTCATCCAACTCTTACTTAAAAGAAATATGTACTATTTTAAACAAACTTCATCTTTTGTCATTGAACAATTGTTTTTTCCATCTTTACTACCAAAAAAAAAAAGAAGAAGCAACATGCATCACACCATTTAGGAAATCACTAGCTTACCAAAATTGGCGCCCACATTTGCAGCGAACAGGTTTAGCATCGGGATATTGGACTTTAACAACATGGTGACAATCAGGGGCAGGACACCACTTTAACAGTCGATTGCACTGAAACACAGAATGAAATTATGATAGCAAATTATATCATCACCCAAGATTTCCCAACACACCTGGAGCAAAGGGTAGAGGACAGATGATGACAAAAACACATAAAATCCTGATGTGGTCTTGCATGGCAATGCTTTGGATACCATTGCTTTCCCAAGATTAGTGCTGCTTTGAAGACCTAGTTTCATGTTTTCATTATGATTTTTTTTAAGATAGCCTCACTATGTAATTGAGGCTAGCCTCTAACCTGAGGTGATCCTTCCGCCTGTTTTCCAAGTGTTGGATTATAGGTAAGTACTACCACACTGGTTAAGACCTGGTTATATAAAATTTATGAAAAAGGGCTGGGGATTTAGCTCAGTGGTGCCACTGCCTGCCTCGCAAGTGCAAGGTCCTGAGTCCAATCCCTGGTACCAAAAATTTATTTCTTGTCCCATTTTTAAAACACCACTGGAAAATTTTAAATTATTCATTACGTGTTCATTAGCAAACAGCAATTTATGGCTCTATTTCAGGGCAGTTTTCCTAAGCAGCAAGAAAATTTCTGCCCCAGCATATTTATCTTTCTTTATGGGATGAGTGGTACTCTGTATCTAATAAAATATCTTCTTTATCCATTCATCAATTCATGGGCATTTAGACTGTTTCCAAGATTTAGCTATTACAAACTGTGCCACTATAAACATGGGTACTGGGGCATGTTCTTATAAGTAATTATTTACAAAAAACAGGCAAGCTAAACCAGGCATGGTGGTGCAGACCTGTAATCCCAATACTCAGCAAGCTGAGGCAGGAGGATCTCTGTGAGTTCAAGGATAGCTTGGGCTACACAGTGAGGTCAGGGCCAGTGTATGTATGTATGTATGTATGTATGTATGTATGTGTGTGTATTGGAGACCCTGTCTAAACCACCCCCCAAAAACAACAACAAAAAACAAAACAAAAAAATACAGGCAGGCTGTAATTTGCCAACCTCAGCTATGATATACTACAGCACTTTTTATTGTTCTTTTTTTTTTAGTACCAGAGATTGAACTCAGGCCCTTGCGCTTGCGAGGCAGGTGGCAGAACCAAATGCCCAGCCTTTATTGCTCTTCATTAACACAATTTATTGGTAATGGAATTGGAAGTAACTGGAAAAAATGGTGCGGTTAGAGTCCAAAACAAGACTGACAAGATATGGACATAATTAATAATCTACTACTATTCTTTACTAGGGATAAAGGAAGAATACTATAAAAAGTAATTAAAAGAAAAAACTAAGGAAAAAAAGTAATTTTACTGCCGGATGTGGTGGCACATGCCTATGATCTCAATACTCAAGAGGCTGAGGCAGGAGGATCAACAGTGAGTTCCGGGGCCAGCCTGTGCTACATAGTGAGTTCAAGGTCAGCCTGAATGAAATAGCAACCCAGTCTCAAAAAGTGTGTGCATGGGGGTGGGGTGTGTGTGTGTGTATTTTTTTTATTAATGAAGTTCAAGATTTATGACAGATCAAACTAACTGGTTTCTCAAATTCCTTTCAGAATGAAAGTATGTATGGTATGCTTCATAAAAATGGCACACACAGGGCCAGGGGTTTACTTCAGTGGTGCTGTCACCTGCCTTGCAAGCTCAAGGTTCTGAGTTTGATCTCAGGCACAGTTAAAAAAAAAAAAAAAAAAAAAAAAAGGAAAAAGTGGGGGCTGGCAATGTAGCTCCGTGTGAATGCCCTGGGTTTAATTACCAGTACTGCAAAAAAAGCAGAGTGTGATTGTATGTCAGGAGAACTCCACAAGGGCTGCGGGTCTTACCCAGCGGGCAGGTGACAGAAAAAAAAGGTAGACACATTTTATTGCCAAAAGGTTTCAAATTTTTGTTTGTTTGTTTTTGTTTTGGTACTGGAGATCAAACTGGTGACCTTGACTTGCAAGGCAGGCGGAGGAACCCCTGAGCTAAATTCCTGGCCCTTGCAAGTTTTTAAAAGTATTTGTATAGGGCCAGGGATTTAGCTCAGGGGTTCCGCCACCTGCCTCACAAGCACAGGACCTGAGTTTGATCCCCAGTACCCCCCCAAAAAAGTATCTGTATGACTAGAATTCCTTTTGTTAGAAGAAGGGAAAATTTAAATCACTTACCTCTACAAAGCTATTTGTTATTAAATGTTGATACTTTAATTTAACTTTTGAATCTGTGATCAAACGCCTGAAATAAAAAAATAAAAATATTTTATTAGAAGTTTTCAATCAAGAGTATTTTCTCACATTGATAAAAGATATTTTCAAAAGTTGTTAATGTTGTATGTCTGTAAAAACTGCCCTAAATTAGTGGGGCATGGTAGCACGTGCCTGAATCCCAACACTTGGGACACTGAGGAAGTAGAATAGTACGTCTGAGGCTGGCCTGGGTTACACAGTGAGATCCTGTCTTCAAAGACAGATAAAAGCACGGCAAAACTAACCTGTGTTGAAAATAGTGAAGCACACACAGGCTATCAACAAAGCTAACTACTAGCCTAAACAACAATTTCCAAGTATCTGTCATTTTATTTTTGGTAGACATTTTCCTGTTTCTTCTATTCTAAATATTCTATTTTTAACCAGTTTAAGTGACAGTCTAAAAACTTAGCAACCACTGTGAAGTGTAGACTGCCTTCAGTCTTCTGACTCTGACACTCCTTAAAATAGCAATTCTTGACCATTGTCCTTTAGCCTCCATACAAAATCAGCATGGAAACGAGAAAGATATGACAATATACTGGGCCGGGGCTGTAGCTCAGTGGCACTGTGCCTGCCTTGAAAGCACAAGGTACTGAGTTTGTTCCCCAGTACAAAAGGAAGGAAGAAAGAAGAAAAGGAGGGAGGGAAAGGGAATGAGGGGAGGGGAGGGGAAGGAAGGCCAGGGACAGATCCAGGTTTTGTAATACCCAAAGCATGTAATTTTGAGAGCCTTTTTATTTAAGAACTCTTAGAAATTTAATGGAAGTGCTGACCTTAACCTGGTTGCTTTTGTCCACACTCAACACTATAATTCACAACAATTTGTCTAACTCACCATAGGAGCCCACAAAAGTGAAGAATCCTGAAGGTTAAATTTTTTTACGTTTGTCATAAACATTTCTCAATATATATTTTTAAAAAATGATGGGAGAGCATGGGTGAGGGAAATAACCAAGAAACGTCCCCAAAACTAGACTGAATATGTACAGCTCAACCCTAGAAGGATCTTATTTTAACGAGCAAGACACTTGTGTGTGACCTAGCTTCATCTCATCCTTGAGCTTTGTCTCCCCAATCTACTTTCACATTCTGCATCCCCACCTATCCTATGCCATGTTCAGTGTACTCCTGTAGTCTTTGTTCTTGTAACTCCTGATAAAATAAGGACTCCCCTTCCTTGGAAGTGTTTAGTGCAACTGCCTCCCTTAGAAATGAAAGAGGACAAGGTTACAAGGGTCTCTGAGGTGAACAAGCTAGATCTGAATATAGTCTTCACAACTTATTAGCAATGAATTGAGCCTAATGCTCTGTTCCTCGGGTTACTAGTCTGCAAAGTGGCAGAAATAAAGAGTTATGCAAATAGAACAGTGTCTGGCAAATAGTAAACACTCAATAAATATCAAATGCTACATGATTACGATTACATTATTTCAAGCTAAAATATACTCAAGGAAACATTTCCTAACAATTTCCCACATCTTTCTAGCTCCCGCTCAGTTCTCACAGCAACCTGAAACATCTCCTTCCCAGAATTTACCGCAGTTTTAATTACAGCTGTCTGCATAATCACTTGCTTGTTAGTTTGCTGCCTGCTTAACTCTAAACAACAAGCTCCATGAAATAATCTCCTGTATCCAGCAAATGCCTGGCCTGCAGAAAAGCATGTCACTTTTTTAAGTGAGCAAACCTTAGTATTCAGAGATATTTAAGATCTAAAAATAATTAGTACATTTGGTAATTCAACAAAAAGTAAAAAACAGCATTAACATATGACCTGGCAACTATCTTCCTAGATATACATATACTCAAGAGAATTAAAAACAGGCATTCAATACACACTTGTACACATAGTCTAAGTTTGTGTAACACATACTTTCCAAAAATGTGCCAACATCCATCCACATAAACAATACTCAGCAATAAAAAGGAATGAAGTGCTGATTCATACGGTAACATGGTTAAACCTCAAAAACATTCAGTGAAAAGACAGTCACAAAAAAGGACATATTATAATTCCTTTTATATGAATGTTTATGATAGGCATATCCATAGAGACAGAAAACAAGAGTGGTTGCTAGGGTCTGAGAAGAAAAAAAGGAAATGGCTGAAGAATGAATGATAAAAAACACTCTGGAATTTGGTAGCAACACACAGAATAATTAAAATGGTGAATGTGTCATGTGGATCTCATGACAATCAAAACAGAAAAACCACATGACCCCAAACTAGATGCTCTGCTTCCCAGAGAAGTGTACTTCTTACACAATGACTGTCTCTAATACTCCTCTGTCATCATAAACCCTAACACCTGGTTACAGCTGACTCTACTCTCAGAGGCTGCCAAACCTGGCATGGCCCACTAGGCCTGGTGGGAGCAAGGCCCAGGCAGTTACCAAGCGATGGTCTCTATCTTAGCTTAGCTTATAACAGAGAGGAAAAAGCGATGTCCCATCCTTGAGAATAGGCACTTTCAAGAAAACAAGTGATCTATCATTAATAAGCTCACTGCCTTGACAAAGACTTGCAGGCATCACTTGTGTCAAAAAATTATTATGCCAGGGCCAGGGATTTAGCTCAGTGGTGCTGCCGCCTGCCTCACAAGCCCAAGGTCCTGAGTTCGATCCCTGGTAACCCCCCCAAAAAATTATTATGCCAACATGACTTGAAATACACACTGAACATACATAATGAAGTGAATACAAACGCACATATTAAATGGTCTGGCAGCTCTCAGGTAAAGAAAGTGGCTTCTACTGAATGCTTACATGCTGAGCAAGTGGTAAATACATTTAATCCCCTTGCATTTGAAGCTAATACCTTACTTTAAAAGTGTTTATGGAAAACAATGATTTGAAAACACGTGAATAAACAGTTTCAAAAGAATGCCAAATGCTAAATGAGGCCTTATGCTTATTTAGCACTGTGAGTAAATCTCCATGATATTGCAATTTTGTTCTACTGATAAAAATACCTTCTTTTAAAGTTTTCTCTCAATATACAGTACCAATTATATACACATATATAAAGAAGGAAATAAAAAATTGCCTGTAATTATAAGTCAGTCAGGAGGAACAACCACTTAATATTCATATGAATCTGGGCTTTCTTCATTTTGTAAATGTATCATCATTTAAAATAAAACATATAATGTTATACCTTAGTTTTTCCACTAACATTTTTATAGGCATTTGTAGTATCATTAGAACAGTTCACAACCCCACCCCATTATTTTTTGCATTGTTGGAGTTTGGAACTCTGGCCCTTGCGCATAAAAACCATTTTAATGGGTATATTGGATTTCATCTTCTACTGTTGGACATTTGGACTGGAAATGTTATGACAATGTGATCAACATCTTTACTATAAATATTTGCTAAAATATTATTATAGAAATTAACATAACCTTTATAGTCATCTGAATTAACATGAGCACAAAAGCCAAAATAATCTTGTAATCATCCCTGACTCATTCCTTTTTATATTTAACCTGATTTCAACTTGAAAATATACCCAAAATCCAACCATTTCTCATCATGTCCTCTGCCTCCACTCTGACCCAAGCCACCACCATCTCCTAGCCTGGACTGCTACAATCATCTACCTGATCTGTTTTTAGTTTTGTTTCAAACACCAGCTGTCTGTCAAGAGTAATCCTCTGCTCAATAAATGGAGTAAAAGCCAAGGACACACAGTGACCTAACGTGCTCACAGACTGCTTCAGGCATCCTCCAATTCTTCTTTCCTCCCTTCGGTCTGTTTGTATTTATAATGCAGAAATGTTTACAAGTTTAATTACTAATGGTTATCAGTAATCTATTCCCTGCCTATATATTTAACCTTATTAACCAGTCCAACTTGAAAAATTGTTTCATTGCACATTTCAACAAAACTAGGAAATTACTTCAGAAGTACGAACTTGAGCTCTGATCCCTTAAGCCCACATTCTAAAACAAGTATACTATAATATAGTTTTTGTGCTAAACTTCCAATTTAGAATTTTGTTTGAGATAGGATCTCACTATCTATCCAGTTCAGGATGGCTTTGAACTTGTAGTAATCCTCCTGCCTCAGCCTACCAAGGGCTGGGATTACAGGCATATGCCACCAACACCCAGCACTACTTAGAATATTGAGGTCACTGTTTTCCTTTTTCCTTGTGGAGAAATAACGGGCATTCAATGTATTCCACTAGGAGATAGGCAGCACTGTATAAAGCTACATGTTATCAAAGCATTCTATGTAAATTCTGTGCCTAAAAAATAATTAAAAAATCACTACATGTCAGCCAAAAGACATATTTTCTGTAGGTTTTTCATGCCAGCCCAAACCAAACAACTCCAACTGTACTTGATATACCTATGGTAACAATGAAAAATGAAACACAAACAACACACATGTATCTCAATGTCCCTAAGTAGAAGAAGATGACTGATAGACTGGAAAGGCACACGGGGATGACTTTTCTGGGTACTAGGAAAATTCTACACCTTGAACTGGGTGGCAATAAACATACTTTAAAGTTAATGTATTTTAGGACTAAAGAAAAAGAAAAATGAAATTATCAATCTATAGCAAATTGGGCCTATCATTATTCAAAAAATGTTTTCTCATTGTAATGGTATTAAAACACATGTTGAAATAGTGTGACCCTTTCCTCAAATAGCACAAACTACAAAATCTTACATTATTATTATTGTTATTGTTGTTGTTGTTATTATTATTATTATTTTGGTTTTTCAGACAGGGTCTCATTACATAGTTGAGAGTGACCTGGAACTCACTATGTAGCCTAGGCTGGTCTCAAACTCACCATCCTCCTGCTGGGATTAGGGGCGTGCACCACCACACCCAGCTCTTTCTTAATTATTAAAGGTCAGCCTAGGCATGATGGTGCAGGGCTTTGATTCCAGCACTTGGGAGGCTGAGGCAGGAGGTTCATGAGTTTCAGGCCAGCCTGGGCTACACAGTGAGTTCAAGGCTGGCCTGGCCTACATAGTGAGACTGTCTCAAAATAAATGAATACACAGATAAATAGAATTAATGGCAATGAATTTATTCCATCATCTCTCTTTCTAAAAACCATACGTGAAAATAAATCACTTTTTTAAGGTACTCTCCATAGGATGATGAATCAGATCATCACATTCTAGGTTTATACCAATACTATCACTCAAGATGAAGATAAATACACTATTTGGAAGTCTTGAACAATTTTGTTGATACTGTACAAAGCATCTTTATGTTCCCTAAGATTATTAGAGGAGCTATATACAGTAAAAGAAACTTAGTTACTAAACAAATGGGGAAAAAATTACTATGATGAATAAAAACACTTATTTGGTGACAGGTGATATATAATTTAGAGAAATAATTTTTATTAGTTTCAAGAAAGTATCAAGGACAAATCTGTTGGACAATACTCAAAATACACTGTTACCTTCATTCCTCTGGAGGCATAACTGTTAGAGGCTATTGCATAGAGAAACTCTTCCACATCCAACAGCCTTGATGGTATAGTACAAATCAAAGGTGGCTTATGTTGGGCAGGGGATTTAGTTCAGTGGAGTTGTGCCCCTCACAAGCACAAGGTCCTGAATATAATCCCCCATACCACAAAAAAAAAAAAAAAAAAAAAGATGGCTTATGGTATGAAGGCAAGAAGAAAATATATTTTCAGTTATTTATTCCAGGGCACATGCCTATTAAATGTTAGTCGCTAAGGAATTTTTAAAAATCCATTCAGTTATAATAATGAAGAATCGAAGAGCTGGGCAGATATTGTAACTCTGGGTAGAGTGTAAGAACACAAATGGCCCAGCATCATCAAAAACAACAATTAAAAAGGGGAAATACAGATTCTTTAAAAAGAAATAAGAGATCTAAGTGCTTCAGTGTAGTTATGCCAAGCTTAGAGCCAGATATCCCGAATGGTTGAAGATGCAAAGGTTTCAATCATCACAAATATAGTACCTAGGATCATATAACCTGCTCACAGCTTAATAAAGAAATATGAATAATATTAAGTATTAAGTGAAACTAGGAGGAAGGACTATAAATGTATATACAGGACATTTGACCAAACCAAAATCTAAACTCAGTCATAGATGATGACTATGAGGATGAGTGGGTTAAAAAAATAAAAAAACAACAACAAAAGCCCCAGAAGATTAAAGCACAGTGTGTTGTGTGAGACAAAGCCAGGAAGCAGGCAGTAGAGAAAAAAATTCACACAAAACCAGATGCAAATAAAATGCACAGTAGGTTAAGGGCATCCAAGGTCTACAAGGCTCTAAAACAGAATGTGAAAAAAGACAAACACATGAAGCTGCTCAGGGGACAGTGAAGGACAATGAAAATCAATTTATGAAGAACTGAAAAGTCATGAAACTAGGCGTGAGGGAACCATTTGGGCACCAGCAGCAAATTTCCATCTAAGAACCCATGATGGTCTGGATCATGTTAGTGGCAGTAAGGAGAGAGAGAAATGGATGGATTTAAGAGGAAATGAGTTGTAGAGATGTGAAACTGAGAGAACTTGTTGCAAAGGTCACTATGGGAGATGCAGGAGAAAAAAATCAGGGGTATCACCAAGGCTTGTAGTTCCAAGAAAATCTCTAAGAGCAAGTACATTTGGTGGTGGAGGAGGTAGTAAGCAGGGATGGACACAAACATGGAGTTGTCAGAGAGGCAGTGAGATGTGAAGGTCCCAAGCTCACAAGAGCTCTCACTTGGAGGTAGAAATCTGAGTATTTCCAACAAACACCTAGGGCAGTGATGGCGAACCTTTTAGAGACCAAGTGCCCAAACCTGCAATGCAAAACCCACCTAATTATCCCAAAGTGCCAACATTGCAATTAAACTTGAATGCTGAGCTGCTGGGATGATGCTGGGGTGACTTGGCTCACGGGGGTGACAGAGAGGGGCTCTGTGTGCCCACTGCAGCACACATGCAATAGGTTTGCTATGACTGGACTAGGGCAAGTATGTAAGCTATGCAGGGAAGAAAGAGTCCAGCAAACTCAAAGTCAAGTGAGACTCGAGAGTTGGCTCCAACTTTAAATGCATTCCCCGGCCTTACTTCAGAGTCACCTACAGAGACTGGAAGACTTATGGATTGAGTATATTTCAAGTAAAAATTCTGTTACACAAAAAAGTGACCATTAGGAAATCGGGTTAAAAAATACAAATTTTAAACTGAGCAAAGCTATGAACAGCTGTACACTGCAGGAGGACAAAGATACCATAGAGGGTGGGAGTGTACAAGGGAAGAAAATAGGCAAACAGACCTAGAAAACAATACAGAGTTTATCACACAAAAATGCCCTTTCAAATTAAAATTTATAGAATAGACATGAAGAAGAAAATACTCATAAGGAAAAAGCAGTCAGAACTCTGAGGGAGCCAAGGACTTGGAGCTAGCAAAGACCTCTAAGCCGCTATGACGAATATGGTCAAAGAATTAAATTATGTTTATTTAAAAAAATTTAATGATGAAATCAGCAGAGACTCTCAGGCTGGGCATGGTGGTACATGCTGTAGTCACAGCTGCTCAGAAAGCTGTGGCAGAAAAATCACAAGTTTGAGGCTGACCTGGACAATATAACAAACACAGCACTTAATATTTATGATAAAAGTAAAAACTATCACTCTTGTCATCTCTCCTTACCTTGTGCTCTAGCCCCACAGAATAGAGAAGTTCCTGACCTACTAAAAAATATTGAAGTTCTTTCATTAATACTTAGCTTCCGCTCTTTCAACCCTTTTTTTTGGTACTGGGACTCGAACTCAGGTCCATGTGCTTGCGAGGAAGGCAGTGGAACCACTCAGCTAAATCCCCAGCCCTCTTTCAACCCTTTTATGTTACTCTCCTAACTTGCTTCAGGGAGGACAATTTGTTTCTGCATTTTGTTTCTTGCATTTTTTAAAAAAAACTTAAACTCTTACATCATAGTTATTTATTACTGTGAACCTCTTGGGGGAAGACTCTATATTTTAATTTGTTGTTCCCCTGTGATTATGTGCTAGCAAGCAGGCTCCCAGTAAGTGTCTATGAAATGAAAGGATGCAATCATCTGTACTGATGAAATTGTATGATAAAACCGTTTTTTCTTTCTGAAAGACATGGTCTCGCTATGTAGTTTAGGCTAGACAGGCAGGCCTTGAATTTAGGTGATCCTCTGCCTCAGCCTCCTTTTGTTGTGATGATGGTTTGTTTTATTTTGTTGTTTTTGAGACAGCATCTTCAGTCCGGGCTGGCACTGAACTTATGTTACTCATCCTGCCCCAGCCTTCCTGGTGCTGCCATTACACGGTGTACCAACACACCCAGCAAAACTATTGTTTTGATGAAAGAATACTAGGGATCAGAAAGCATCAGGGAACAAGATAAAGACAACTGGAAGAGCTGGAGATTTAGCTCAGGTGTGCCGTGAAGGGTTCTGAACTCAATCACTGGTACAAGAAAAACAAAAACAAAAGACTGGACGAATGGTGGTATTCCCAGGTGATATATGACTGGTTTTGCTAGCCTAACTTTCAGAAAGAGAAAGGATTAATGTAGCGCCTGCAACAACAATAAATATGATCCAACGCCATCAAAGCAGACTAAAGTTAAGAAAGTAGAACTAGTGATTTTTATTTAAACAACTATATTGAAGTAACTTTATTAGGTTAAGAAAGTTATTCACGCTAGGGATCTAGCTCAGTGACATTGTGCCTACCTCACAAGTGCAAGGTCTTGAGCTTGATGCCTGGTACAGGGCAGGGCAGGGCAGGGCAGGAGGAAGGAGGGAAGGAATTTCCTCATGAAAGTCCATGGCTGCTTTGATCTTTACCATCTTTCACTGTAAATGTACCTTTCTGTGTAGGCCATTATCTAGGACTCTTTTTACACAATTTATTTCTGGCTCATCAAAATTTCAGTTTGTCATCCTGGAATGAAGTCAATCAGGTAACTTAAGGTTACTGAAAGTGCTGACCAGGAACTAAGCATTCTGGGATTTTACTCCAGGCTCTGCAACCCACTATTTGTTTTTCCCTTCCAAGTATCTTTTTCCCTTCAAAAGAGGAGCTTTTCACAAGGAGAGTAGTTAGATGATGATGGCCTCCTGCTGCAGTATCTGTGAGCTCCACAGCTGAGTTCCAACAGAGGCCACACTCCTACTGGCTAGTCCCAGCAGGTGACTGAACACTGCAAAAGCATTTTCCTGCTTACTGCATTTTTCTACAGGAAATATGAGTCCTAGAGTTTCTATTAGCTGCATAGCTGCACAAGTCTCCAGTCTCTTCCTACTGAGATCTTCCCCTTTCTCTCCTTCACCAGGGAGCAGACTTAAACGAGATCGGTCTGCTCCTGTTTTTCCCCTAAATCTCTACACTACGCACCCCTCCTTTTAATCTGTCTCTTTCTTTTTAAATCCCAAGGATTTCAACTATCACACGGATATGCCCTGTTTCTCTCATTCTAGGGACTACCAAATCTAGCTACCATGTGTCACCAAATTTACCAGAATACTCACTGGACTTTTAACCAAATTACAAATGTGTTTTTGGGCTACCAAAAAATATAAATTAGAACGACTCTTCAAACTTTTAAAAGGTCACCTCATTTGAAGTGCTTAGTGAAAGTTAATTTGGTTTAAACAGCTAGCCAATACTGACATGCAGAATCTATCAAAAATACTTACATAACTGTGTTGTCATCCACTAAGATATCACAACCATGAGCAGGACACGAAATAGTCTGAAAAAGATTGAAATTTAAACTATGTCTTCATTCAACAAATATTTACTAAATGCTTACCATTGCCAGGCACTTCGCTAGGTTCTGGGGATATTGTAATGTTTATAGGAGCTCAATCCTTCCCTTTCAATTTGAAGCAAGTGTGTGTGTGTGTGAGAGAGAGAGAGAGAGAGAGAGAGAGAGAGTGTGTGTGTGTGTGTGTGTGTGTGTGTGTGTGTGTGTGTTAGCTAGGATTGCTGACCTGAGTAATTGTTTTCTTTAGTAGAAAACTTGAAAGGTAAAAGCAAAATATAGCACGTTTAGCCTGATAAATGCCAATACCAATGCTGCTGAGGAAACTAACTAGATTGGATCTTTAATTGGAACATCATATTGTAAACAGGAAAGAAAAAGATATTTTCTAGTAGTTTTAATCTAGAAAATGTTGTCCATGGAATTCATTGTCCAGAAAAATATGTTTACACAAGGGTCTAAACACCATAGGAAATTCAACAAAAACAGAAAATCAAACTGACGCTCTTACCTGTCCCATGCCTTCCTCCATAATTTTGGTAGTTAAATATTCACTCCAGCACTGCATACAAAACTTATGTCCACATTCAAGGCCAGTGAAATACTGCAACAAAAGCAAAACATGAACTTTAACAAAAATATCAGAAAGATCACCATGCATTGTGACTCAACGCTTTATTAGAACACATTTCTCACAGTGGCTAAAATATCCAATTTGACAAGAATAAAAGGACTCCTAACATGATCCTCTAGGGGATGAAACCTAGACATGCAAATACACTGAATGCAGAATTATGAGAAATGCATCTGTGGTAGATATTTACAAATTGTAGGAAAGTAGGTGATAATGAGGAGTTTCTATTACATGTAAGACTATCATGCACCAAAGTAGATGCTCAGTATCATCAGCCATCATGGAAATGAAAATCAAACCAAAAATGAGATACCACCTCACAGTAGGACAGCCAGGAAAAAAGAAACCCAAGATAATAACAATATTGGGTTGGTTTTGGAAAAACTGGTAGCCTTACATGTTCACTGCTGACAGAAACGTAACCTGGTGCCTCAACTTTGGGAATCAGGTAGTGCCTCAAAATAGTAAACATAAAGTAATCCTATGATGCAGAAATTCTACTCCTAGGTAAAATATATCCAAAAGAACGGAAAACACACATCTATTAAAAAAAAAATTACACAAGTGTTCGTAGTAGCATCCATCATATTAGCCAAAAAAGAAAATCAACAGATGCTTATGAGCTGATGGCTGGATAAGATGTGGAATGAGTAAGATATAACGGAGTAGCACTTGGTCACAGAAAGAAATGAAGCACTAACACATCATGGATGAACCCTGAATGAACAGTTATGCTAAATGAAAGCCAAAACAAGACATGCTGTTTTACTCCATTTATATGAAAGATCCAGAACAGGCAAATTCTTAGAGAATGAAAAAATACAAATGGCCTAGGCCTGGGTGGGGTGGAGGTGGGGGTCAGGGTAGGGAGTGCTGTCAAAGGGAAATGAGGAGTCAATATAAAATGGCTGAACTTCCTTGGGGACTTCAGAAAAATGTTCTAAAATTAACTGATGGTTGCAAAATTGTGAATACATTAATTAAATGGGTGAAATGGATAGTATATGAATTATAACTTAAACTTCCCATTTAAAAAATGTCATGCAAATAAAGGACACCAGGGAATGTGGCTAATATACAAAGTATGGTAAATCAAGAAGAGTAATTTTTATTCTAATATTGACTACTTATTTAATTTGAATTGTTAAGAACTGGAGAGATGGTCAAATGAAATATGTTATTGTTAATGGGATATTTAAAAATTCAAGAGGCTGGTGAATTACATCTTTTTTTAAAAGATTCAAATAATGGCTGTCTTGTTTTTGCCAAGTATATTTTATATTACTTACTACTACACATTATTATCATTTTTGGTACTGGGGATCAAGCTCTGAACCTTGTGCTTGTGAAGCAGGCAGTGGCACCACTGAGCTAAATTCCCAGCCCCCATTATTTTAAAATGAATAAATACAGGTTCATGGCTAAGACTTCTTAACAAAGCCAGGTGCAAGTGGCACATGTCTGTGGTCCCAGGTACTTGGGAGACTGAGACAGGAAGATCAGTGGAATGAGGAGTGGGGTCTGCACTGCCACCCGAGTTGGGGCAGAATAGGTATCAGAGGTGGGTCAGTGCCTCTGAATACCCATGATGCTTCAGTCTGGGCAACACAAGCTCCACCTCTTAAGAATTTAGGAGAGGGATTTTTTTCTTTTTTTTTTTTACAACGTCAGTTAATTTTGAAAAATAAGTCCGTCATCTCCATCCCCAGCCAGTGTCCTGCTTCATCCACCCAGTCCCACTTCTTACACATTATTTCTAGTGATGCCACACTGTGTACACACAGTGTAAGAGTCTTGTGGTCTCTTCTGTACCTTGTTACATTTCTTTTTGTTTTTTAACTAAAACAGACTTCTGCTGGTAGCCCCAAAGTGGTACCCATGCATCTGCCCTTTTTCAGAGTCCTAAGGAAAGCACTAAAACTTTTCAAAGAGTCTATTATTAACAGGCATTGAGACTTTTTCCACTAGTATTCTCCCACATCATCTGCAAACACACCTTTGTGATAACGTGCCTATACCTGAGAACAGAAGTGTAGAAGTGACAATACAACAAGTATTCATTCTCAGTTTGTCAGGTACTACCAGGCTTCCCTCCAAAGAGGCGGCAGTAATATATACTATGCGAAGGCACATGGCTTCTCAAACCTGTGCCACTGCGATGCATGATCCAAATCCTTGGTCTTTGCCAACCTTAACAGGCAAAAAACAAACCAACTTCATTAATTTAGATCTAAATTTCTCTTATAATGAGAGAAGTTTCAACATATGAAAAAACACTTGAGGCTGACTTTATTTTGCTCATTTTATGCCAGGTTTTTCCCCAATGATTTAGGGTGATTTTTTATTTAAGAAATTCATCATTTGTAAGAATGGAAAATATTCACTCAGCTTCATTCTGAACATTCATATACTGCTGCCATGCAAAAGGATTTTACTTACGTATGACTAAGTAACTCTGATCTACAGAGCTGGGTAAGAAGCTAACTTTACACCACCAAAGTTAGCTTCCCATACCAGGTTGTTCCAACACCATTTACTGAATGAGTGGTTTTATTTGAAATGCCTCCTCTACAATACATACATTAAATTCTCATGCTCACTGGACGCTACCTTGCTCCACTGCTCTGCATACTATTGCATCAGCAGGATTTGTTCTCATCTTGCTCGCCCCCATCCTTACCCTCGTACTGGGGAATGAACCTAGGGCCTTGCACTGAGCTACACGCCCACCCCTTTTTCACTCTGAGACAGGGTCTGGCTATGTCACTAAATTGCCCAGGCTGGGTCTCCCTGAGTGCTGGGATTCCAGGTGTGAGCCACCATGTATCTACTCTTTTTTGTTGTTGTTGTTGTTGTTGTTGTTGTTGTTACCAGAGAATCAGGTGTGGTACCACTGAGCTACACAACAGGCCCTCTGTCCACTCTCATATCTTCACAAACATTAAAGTCATCCTTTTATCTCTCAATTTTTAACATTTCTTTTCTCATGAATCTTTTGTTTTGTTTTGTTTTGTTGAGACAGGGTCTCACTATGTAGTTGAGACTGCTCTGGAACTATGTAGCCCAGGCTGGTATCAAACTCAAAGAGATCCTCCTGCCTCAGCCTCCTGTGTGGTGGGATTACAGGCGTGTGCCACCACACCCAGTTTCACATGAATCTTTTACATTTTCTGTCAAGTTTATTCTCTTTTACTCTCTTTGTTGCTCTTACAATTGATTTTTGTTCTACAACATTTCTTTCTTTCTTTCTTTTTTTTTTTTTGGTACCAGGGATTTAACTCGGGTCCTTGCACTTGCAAGGTAGGCGCCAGCTACATTTCTCATTGGCTAATATTTTAAATATGCTTATGAGATTTCTAGCATTAGTCTTCTGACATTACATTCAAAAGGTCAAGATAGACTGGGGATTTAGCTCAGTAGTGCCACCACCTGCCTTGCAAGCACAAGGTCCTGAGTTCAATCCCAGGTTAAAGAAAAAAGAAAAGGTCATGATACAAAATTCAATAAATATAGGAATCAACTCTATTTTTAAAATGCAGAGAAGTAGCCATAGAAAAAAACCTACCAGACTCCTGAGACTGGTTTCACAGACAGAATTACACATAAAACACACGTAAACTTAAAAGTATAATCTCATTACTCCCCATCATTAAAGCATATTTTGTACCAACTTATTACCAAATCAGTAAGGGAGATTCTTTGATTTTCAAGGCTATGATGAAAAGAGACATTCTAGTGACAAATATGGTAGAGCTATCAACAATTCTAAAATGTTTCACTCAAAAGTTAAAACATATACACATGTCGCTTCATTCTTTTTCATAATAAGATTCCTTAATTTTTTGAGTGGAACTAATGGCAATATATATTTTATTGTAATAAATGTGAAAAAGAATCCTTAAGACCGAGAGACTAATGGTCACAAAGACTACTAAGATTACCAGGAGTCCCAGACATTTTATACTTTCAGTCTAGTGCCCATTGTAACAGATTAAAAAGATAAATAAAAGGTTAAAATAAAGCATTTTTAATTTTTTAAAAGGATTTCTTTTCACTAAGAGAGAACAAGATTAAAACAGATAAATTAGGAAATAAAGCACACATGCATGTATAAGATAAAGCAAACCTCCTCTGTGGTCTAAGTGAAGTATTTGAAAAAACTTTATTTTTTTGAGACAGCGTTTTGCTACATAGTTCGGACTGGCTGTGAACTTACTTTGTAGCCCAGGCTGTCCTTGAACTTGCAGCAATACTCCTGCCTTAGCCTCCTGAGCACTGGGATTACAGGTGCTACGTACATATATTCACTGTGCCAGAGAAAGCTGTACCATTAACACAAGTCTTTCTGGGTATCTTCCTGTTTGGCCCTTGAATGTTTGTTCCATGCTCACCCACATGGTTCTTGGGCTTTATCCCTACCTCAGAGAAATGGATTATTTGCTCATTAAGCTCTTTAAATCATAAATAAAGCCAATCAAAAAAGCACACATTAGGAATTTATGAAATATCAGTAACAGACATTAGCAGTCTTGAAGAAAGGGTCTAAAATAATGCCTACTCTTGACAAGTTCCAAGCAGCTTAAACCACAGGTGGTACATGCATGACTCTCATCAGGTGGCCTGTACCACGGGTAATACAAATGGATCTAATCACTTTTAATGGTCTTTTTACTGTAAAATTAATAAAAAGTCATCCAAAGGGATGGTCATGTACGTACTACCGGTGGTTCAAGCTGCCTGGCAGTGAGACATCTGAATTATGGTTCCACAGTGAACATGTTAAAGGTTTCACTCATGTCTCATGTCTGCCACTTTACATAAGCAATACTCATGTCAAGGGACAGTAAGAACATTAAGAATTAGGGCCAGAGCCTGGCAGGGTGGCGCATGTCTGTAATCCCAGCACTCAAGAGGCTGAGGCAAGAGGATCACTTCAAGTTCGAGACCAGCCTGGGCTACACAGTGAGTATCAGAGCAATCTGAACTACATAGTGAGACCCTGTCTCAAAAAACAAACAAATAAAACAAGAATTAGGGCAGATATTTAGCTCAGTGGCACCATGTCTATCTTCAAAGTGCAAGGTCCTGAGTTCCATCCCCACCACCAAAAAAAAAAAAAAAAATCTGGGGCCAGGGATTTAATTCAGTGGTATTGCCTGCCTTGTAAGTGCAAGGTCCCAAGTTTGATCCCCAGTACCAAAAACAAACAAACCAACAACCCCAAAACAAAACAAAGACATATTTCCTCTATCAGAAACAGGTAATCTCTAAAATCGAAGCTATTCTGAAAAAATGTAGCAGATATGCAAGGCATGGTGCTGCATGCCTGTAATCCCAGCACTGGAGAGGCTGAGGCAGGAGGATTCCCGTGAATTTGAGTCCTGAATTACATTGCAAGACCCTGTCTCAAAAAAAAGATTCCATGGGACTTCAAGGTGGGGAATGGGACAGTGAACCTCTCTCCCCCTTTATAATCTTTACTCTGCCTTTACCCAATTAACATCTTGGTCTTAGAATATAAATTTTATGGGCTGGGGATTTAGCTCACTGCTTCTGCCACCTGCTTCACAAGAAGAAGGATCTGAGTTCAATCCCCAATACACACACACACACACACACACACACACACACACACACACACACA
>NW_022900937.1:22294545-22319392 GCF_012274545.1 Fukomys damarensis | reverse complement strand
ACAAAAAGAAAGATGTGAGTGATATCCAAAACACACACACACACACACACACACACACACACACACACACACACACACAATCTTCATAAATAAACATAAGATAAAGTAGTCGCCTAAATTATACGTATTTCTTGGTAGAATGATGCGTTAGTACAACAAATCTTAAACTACTGTGAATCAAAACATTATAAAATGTGTAACAACTTCCAGGTTTAAGAAACAAGTAAGAGCCGGGCGTGGTCATGCATGCCTGTAACCCCAGCACTTGGGAAGCAAAAGTAGGGGGATCGCTTTGAGTTCGAGACCAGCCTGGGCTACACACTGAGTTCCAGAGCAATCTGACCTACATAGTGAGACCCTGTCTCAAACCCCCCCCAAAAAAAGAGAGAGAGAGAAAAACAAGTGAGAGAGCCAGAGAGTGAGTGAGTGAGATAGTGTGTGTGAAGGAATAAGAATTCACAGAGCACTCCAAAATCTTAGAAAATTCACAGTTGAAATACTCTGGGACATATAACTCCAAAGTACTATAAACTATCAAAAGCATTTATTTAGCTAGGCATAGTAATGTCCACCTGTTTCCCCATCACTTGGGAGGCTGAGGCAGAAAGACTATCACAAGTTCAAGGTCAGCCTGAACTACATAGTGAGACCCTGTAATCTGACCTCCACAGAGAAGAAAAAAGTAGAATTTATTTAACAACCTATTGTCATGTGGCACAGTATGATGCTAAAATTTTCTAGAAGGATAAAAGTACTGAATAGATAAGTAATTAAAAGGAAATCATAAACAGAGAGTACTGAAAGTGAAACATTGGTTAACATCCAATTAATAAAATAAAGCTTTGTGAAGAATTTCAGGTGACAATTACATCTCGAACTGAAGCAGTTGGAGGGGAGGATGTAGCTTAGAGGCAAAGCACAGGCAAAGGTTTGATTCCCAGCATGAAAAACAAAACAAAATAAAAGAAGTTAAAACTATCCTCCTTTATCAGTGAAAAAATTGTGAGAAAAGAAGTGCTAGTTCTGTTGTGACTCTATTTTCCATAATGCTTAGCAGTTTCTTTAACACTAACTTATCAAACCTCTAAGCTCCATTATTATCTTGTCCTGCCACTCACTCACTGGATTTCCTTTCAAAGAGTAACACAGTTACACTTCTTGCTGCACTACTGATCTCCATGCAGCCTGGTTTCTAATTCTACCATGCTCCTTAAAATAACTTCCTGAATGTCATCAGTAAACGGCTGGCTATTTTCAAATTCACTTTTGAATTCTTTCTCGGAAGATTTCAGCACTAGTACATTCTTGAAATAATGTTCTCTTTCTTTGGTTTCAGTATTGCTATATTTTCTTGGTTCCCCTAACTACCAAACTACCATCCCTTCAGAGGCCGTTTTACATAGCAAGTTCTGTGGGTATTCCTGCCTGACCAAAAACTCAGGTAGGTGTCTCTCCAACATGTTCCCACTGTCTGTCCTCACAAAGCACTTACTATGAAGACTGGGATTATGCTTCTACTTATTCCCCATTATGTTTTTAAAACTTAGAATAGTACTTGATATGTTAGATGAATAAATTATCAAACACGTGTATACCAAATCTGTATGTTCCAAATCTATGTGACAAATTTCAGCTCCAGCTTGTTGAGACCGGTGGACTGTATCAAGGGCATTGAGAAAGTTGTATAGAATATATGTAAGCAGCTAGCTTCAATACCCAAATAAGAGTTAAGGATATATGGTAAAAATATGAATTTAAACTGGGTATGATGGTGCACACCTGTAATCCCAGCACTGGAGAAGCTGAGGCAGGAGGACTGCTGTGAGATTGAGGTCAGCCTGAATTACATAGCAAAACTCTGTCTCGGGGCCGGGGATTTAGCTCAGTGGTTCCCGCGCCTGCTTTGCAAGTGCAAGGACCTGAGTTTGATCCCCGGTACCAGGGGAAAAAAAAAAAACCAAAAAACTGTCTCAATAAATAAATAAATGAATGAATATATTTCCATACTAATACTAATTGCTTTTATAAATAAGTTAGGATTTGTAATTTAAGCAAAGAGAAATTATACAATACTCAGGCTACAACAGATTTGAAAGAATCAACTCATTTGAAAGGCCGGGGATTTAGCTCAGTAGTTTCTCCACCACCTACCTCAAAAGCTCAAGGACCCAAGTTCGATCCCCAGTACCAAAAAAAAAGCAAGGTAAATAACTAAAACTCAAATGAGATTAAATGCTTTACTTTGCCCCAAAGCCAAATACTTAGTGTTAAGTCTATGATCAGAACATGAGAATTCAGAAATTAAATCCAACATTTTTTCTACTAAATTACTTTAACTCGCCCATCATTTTATTTCTTTAAGGGTAATTAAGTTTCTTCTTTAAAAAAATTTATTTCTACGACTGAGGACTTACGCTCAATGGTGCCACACCTGCCTCTCAAGCACAAGATCCTGAGTCCAATCCGCCATACCACACACATACACACAAAAAAAGGTTGTTTCTAACCAATTAAACAATTGAATGGATCAACTCCATTCAAATAAGCTTCTTTAAGAGACAAATATAAACTATTTTAACTCAAAAAAGTTTTATGGTGCATATTTGATTTAATATCTGTTCTAATGTCATAATTTTCATATTAAGAACCTATTAGAATAGATTTGTGTAACTGAAAATAGTTTCTTATGATGATTCCTGAAAGTTAACTAGCAAACAGTATTAAAATATTTTATCCCGGAGTGTTGGCCCATGCCTGTAATCTAAGCACTTAGAAGGCTGAGGCAGGAGGACCATAAATTCAAGGTCAGCCTGGACTACACAGTGAATTAAAATCCAGCCTATACAGTGAGATCCTGACTCAAAAAAAACAATAAATACTGCCGGGCATGGTGGTGCATGCCTGTAATCCCAGCACTTGGGAGGCTGAGGCAAGAGGATTGCCATGAGTTCAAGGCCAGCCTGGATTACATAGCAAGACCCTGTTTCAAAACAAACTAACAACTCCCCCAAATAGCTAAATCAATAAATAAACATTTTATAAGGGTTTTGGATATTTAAAACTATTTCAATTTGCAATAGCTTACTGTACCTATCACACAATTCTCATCATGGTGGTGGTAAACTGAGGAATTAGGTGTGTGGTAAAAACCTGTACAAATTGCTTTAAAAGGGGGTTTAAGGTGTGGTGATCAGGGGAATCAGTTGTTTCTCGTCCTTTCTTGATCTTTAACAGACTGATACATTACTGGTTGTTAAGTTACTGCTCCCCAGTCCCCTGGTTATCTTTTGTGTAAATAATAAAACAGAGTCAGTGCTAGCCTTAAACTACCAGATACTCACCGAGTTAGGGTAGTTCAGGTAGCAGATCTGACAAGGCATATCCTGTGCTGATGACCTTGTATTCATCTGGCGTGTTCGAGACTTTTTACTTGGATTAATTACATGACACTCAGCAAAGAGCTTCTCCAGGTTTCCATCAAAGTACCTGCATTGTTTAAACAGAAAGGATGAGAGCCCAGCAACAGCACAGTCAGAGCTCTCCAAAACCCTCATTTTCTACAGGAAAAAGCAATGGATTGAAATAAACCAAGATCTTCACCTTTCTGTGCAGAGGAAAGGAATGGTATAGTTTACACATCAGCCAACAGCAGCTGTGTGTATGTATGTATGTGTGTATGTGAAGGTAAAATAAGTTTTTGCTACTCTTTTGACTTTTTAGAAACGCATTTTTAAATAAGAGTCCTGGATGGCCGGGTGTGGTGGTGCATGCCTGTAATCCCAGTACTCGGGAGGGTGAGGCAGGAGGATCGCTGTGAGTTTGAGACCAGCCTGGCCTACATAGAGAGTTCCAGGTGAGTCTCAAGTACATAGTGAGACCCTGTCTCAAAACAAAACAAACAAACAAACAAAAAAAACAAGAGTCCTGGAAGTTAGGAGTACTACAATTCAAAGCTATGCTGGCTGAGCTATTGCTAGTGTTTCCTTTGAAGAATAATGGTATTTTGAAAGACTAGATAGTAACGTATACAAATGAATCCATCTTATTAGTAATTTTAATTAACCCATTTAACTATTTTGGCTCTAGTAAACCAGTAACAAAGCATATCTTGTCCCCCAAAATCATTTTAAAAATAAATTATGTGAGGGGGTGAGCGTGGTGGCGCATGCCTGTAATCCAAGCACTCAAGAGGCTGAGGCAGGAGGATTGCTGTGAGTTCGAGACCAGCCTGGACTACACAGTGAGTTCCAGATCAGTCTCTACATAGTGAGACCCTGTCTCAAAAATAAATAAACAAATAAACAAACAAATAAATATAAATTATGTGACTCATTCTACAGAACAGATTTGTTCTCTATAAAATCTTTCAAAAAAACTTTTTAATATTCTGAGAAAAAAGATCAAGGAGAAAACAAAAAAAAATTGTATCTAAAAATGTTTTTATATCAAGGGCTGGAGATGTACCTCCATGGCCGAACACTTGCCTAGCAAACACAAGACCCCGGGGCTCAATCCCCATTAGGGCTAAAAACAACAAAACTAATGCACAACCCAGCAAATTTCTTATATCAAACAGATAAACTAGTTCTTCATAAACATAACTTTAAATACAGACAAATAGTTCAGTATCTGAAATATCAAGTATATGTTATGGAGGGACGGGGATTTAGCTCAGTGGTTCTGCCTATTGCCTCTCAGGTGCGTGGTCCCGAGTTCGATCCCCCACACACACACACAAAAAAAAAGTTATGGAAAGTACTATTTATACTTTTTAGCAAAACCTTAGACCTTTTGACAAACAACAACAAATCTGTAACACCACATTTCCCAAGAATCTAACTTAATTCCTATTTTGTCTTAAAAGTTCCCATTCCCAGGTATTTTAGGGTCTTTTACTTTCAATTCCTTCACTTCAGTTATATTTCTTAATGATGACACAATGGGATTTTATAGCTTTTTGATCCATTTTAGAAACTACCAAAGAACTTTCTAATATTGCTCAGAGTGTAATTAAGAATCTGCTTGTAGTAGGCCTAGAAACCTTTTTTTTTAAATTAAAGTTAAGCTTCACTTACTTATAAGAAATATACCATTTAAAACCTGTTTTCATTTGTATTTAATGGCTTGTCTACCCCACAACTCACACTAGTTATTTGGAAGATAATGAAATCTAACTTAGGTTCATCCTCAACTGCTGATGTAACTTTAAATTTATTTTATCAACTTTAAATAGTACACTATTTGTCCCTGTATTATACAACCCTTGACTTGACCCTATGGTTTTAGCTGGAATTTCCTGGACCTTTTCCCAGTTGATTATAATTGCAACTTCATATTAGGTATGTTTTGTTTGTTTTTGTAGTGCCATGGACCAAACCAAGGGCCTCAAGCATGGCAAGGCTGTACTCTGCACTGATACACTCCAGGCTAAAAACCATTTTACTTTCCCTAAAATTGACTGTTCCCACTGACACAGACATAGTACTAATGTGTAAATGGAATCAAATGCTCAAACTGGTGGCATCCTTAACCTCCTCACTCTTGAGGAAAGCGGCAGCTCCAATGAACTAAATCCCTGGCCCCCTCCTCATTCTTTATATAGTCAGTGTTCTATTTTCCTAGTTACTTGTAGTTACTTGAAGTCTGTAACCAAAATAAGTATTCATTTTTAATTCAAAATACTTTCTTCTGACTTATGTATATATACAGCAGTGGGGGTTGCTTTCTTTCTACTGGAAATTTAGCTGTTCTAGTAAGGTTTATCCTTCGCATTTAACCACCTCTTTTGAAATATCACTCAGTTATTATTTCAAGCCACGTTAGCCAGGTGTGGCAGCAAATACTTGTCATCCTATGGACTCTGGAAAGCTGAGGCAGGATGATTCCAAATTGGAGCCTAGCCTAGGGAACTTAAATTAGGCCCTGCCCCAAAATAAGGCAGGGGAAGGGAGGTAGGGCAAAAGTACTGTGTTCAGTCCCCAGTACCAAAGACCGAAAGAAAAAAGGAAGGAAAAAAAGGGCAGGCAGACACTTTAGGACTCTATTTGACTTACAACCAGTCTGTGTTAATTTGTTCTCCATTTGCTAATTCCTTTATGGTTTCTTTCCTGTGTTCCAGAACTCAAATTGTCATAGTGTCTGCTGTATTTCTTGCCACTGCCGATATGGTATCAACGTCTACAAGAGTACTGGCTTGTGCCTTCATTTTTTTCCTTAGTTCTGTCAGCTTTCTTTTCACGTTAAGCAATTATTTTATCAGTTCATCTTCGATTCCTCATCATAGAGTAAAGGGAGCAAAGAAGCTGTTTTCTTCTACCTATAATCATTTTTATTTAAGAGTACAATACCCAAGAATGTGGCTAAATTAGTAACTCCACATACCATTTGCCTGGGCACTATCAGAAAGTTCTTTCAATTCACTGGCTTTTATGAGCATGTGCATGTGTATGTTGAGACGGGGTCTCACTAGTAGTTCAGGCTGGCCTGGAACTCAGGGCAATTCTTTTGGCTTGGCCTCCCAAGTGCTAGGATTTCGGGTATGCACCACCATACTGGGCATATGTACATGAAAATCAGATCAAAATAGAAAGAGACCAGACTCAACGTGAAACATTGTATCTTTGGGGCTGGGGATTTAGCTCAGTGGTTCCCCTGCCTGCATCAAAAGTGCAAGGTCCCAAGTTGGATCCCCAGTACAAAAAAAAAAGAAACAATGTATCTCAGGTATCAGGTTTAATGAGTTAAAACATACTGTACTTTTTTCTGCTTCACTGACTTTGGAAAACAGCTGCAAGGCTTATCCTAAGACATTGCTACTCTCCAATTTGGCAAACCTGCCCAACCTTTTATGGAAACCACATTGATGAAAATAAAAACAATGGCAGTATGTTTTCTCCTTCATCCCAGCCTTTCCTCAAGGGCACATGCGGATACTCTCCAATGCCATGGGCTAGATTTCTTTAGACAGTTCATATAAACCATTTTTGTCAATTTTAAAAGGATTAAGACTTTGATGGCTTTCAGTATTGCAACTGTCTGTCTAGTAGAGTGCTATCCATTTATTTGGTACATCTACAGAACCAGAACTAACCAAACTGGAATTTAATCAGACAACTTTCCAGAATATATAGCTTAATTTCTCATTTTACCTGCTACACAGAAACATACCAAATAATGTGAAATAAATTTCTAGGTAGGAAGTTACAGTCTAAAACATTTCAGATCAGACTGTTAGAAGGAAGCCAAGGCTGTTGGGAATAAGACCGCCAGGGGTTAATGTTTCTGGATTCTGAGAAACTGAGGTATCACATCGCTACCATCTGAACATTTCATTTTGCCATTGTAACCTTTATCTTAAAGGCCACTGGAGATACCACTGTTAAAGTACTTTTTCTCAGACCAGAAAGAGAAAAGAAGAAATACTAAGTCACTTGATAATGCAGGAGGATGTTATACCCGTCTATAATGCTCCCATTGCACATTTACAAGTAATCCATTGCTATAAAAGACTGAGATGGACCTAACATAAAAGCACTCATATGAAAATTTATAAAAATGCATTATACATACTCATGTATAATCATGCATATTCAGATCACTCTAAATAAAAATAGCACTAACATTATCATGTGGCAGCCTGAACTACATAGCGAGACCCTGTTTCAAAAAACCAAAAAAAAAGGACTGGGGACTTAGCTCAGCCTGCCTGGCAAGCACGAGGTCCTGAGTTCGGTCCCCAGTATCAAAAGAAAAAAGGTATTGTACCAGACTTCAATTGTAAAAGGCTACAAAATAGTCACAATTATTCTATACTGTTCTGATAAATCACTATTCTGATAAAGCACTGAAAAAGATCCATGACACAAATATCCATCTAAGAATTACCATTTTAACTCTCCCCTGGCTGCAGTAGCCTATTTCTTTCCACTTTTAGAAAACACACATAAGCAACAATGTTAAAAGAGCAAAGGATTATTAAAATAGCTTCCACATTTAAGGACTTCCCAATACACAGGAAAAACATCTAAGTCAATTCATTTAAAATTCAAGGGCCTCCATACTGTCCTTACTATTAAATATCCCTTTCCAACTCTCATTATTAGTCAATTTTTACTCCTCTCATTATTATTCCTTAAACTTTCTCCCAACTTGGTTCTGCTTACTGAACCTAAAATATCCCAAGTTCTCATATCCCCTCCCCATCCTTCCTCGAGCAATGAAATGCTACCCCGTCAATAAGTCTTTACCCCTGAGTCAGAAACAACAGCCTTTTAGGGCCTGGGATTTAGCTCAGCAGTTCTGCTGCCTGCTTTGCAAGCACAAGGACCTGAGTTCGATCCCCAGTACCATAAAAGAAAAAAGAAAAAAAGAAGAAGAAACGGCCTTTTCTGTGTTCCCCAACACTGAAGTAACATGGAGGTAGAAACACATGACACAGTGCTACCGTGTACCTCTTCATTGCCATGCACTATAATGGGATGGGAGGTGCGGCTGTTTCCATACACTACTCCTAATAATATCTAAATTCATTAAACAAGCAGCATGGTGGTGAACGCCTATAATCCCAGCACTTAGGAGGCTGGTACTGAAAGATCACTGTGAGTTCAAGGCCAGCCTGCACTACAAAGCAAGACCTTGTCTTAAAAAAAAAAAAGTTAACCAGGAAAAAAAAATCCACTATTGTAAAACTAGATTCATGTCCACATCCTTGAAGTTACTTACGAAACGATATATCATGCTACCACAGCTGGGGGCCGGGGATTTAGCTCAGTGGCTCTGCTACCTGCCTCGCAAGCGCAAGGACCCGAGTTCAATCCCCAGTACCCCCCCCTCTGCCAAAATACTACCACAGGTAAGAAAATTCCATGTTATCATCACATACAAGTGTTAACTTTAGTACTTATTCATTGAATGGGTTAATGCTTCATAATGTGAGCAGAAAGCCATTTGCAACACACTGCAGGAAAGACTAAATCATTCTTCAGAATTCTGATTACAAGTGTAAATTATTTCCCTTCACCTTGAACATGCTAGTTAACTCATTAACACTCACTTTATACAACACTAAAATGACCTAAGTTTAAAATTTATCGAAGTAGACATAAATCAAGATTTCTTTTTAACTTGGCATCAACTCTACAAGGAGCACCATTTCTGATGTTGTTTCTCAATCTTGTCAAAATCTGATTCACATACTTCTCACAATTTCAATAAAGTTCTACTGTAGAAAAGAAAACCTACATAGAATGATTCAGTTTAATTATTAGGAATTGTGTTAGGAGTAGGGATGTAAGAAAAGATAGTTTCTGCACACCACAACTGCCTTGCAAGCACAAGGTTGAGTTCAATCCCTGGTACCACCAAAAAAAGAAAAAAAAAAGATAGTTTCTGCACAAAGAACCTCAGCAGAAGTGAGGAAATATTAAAGCAAATATGCAGTAAGATAAAATGGATTAAATGTCCTGGGAGATAAATCCTGTCTTAGAATATCTTAGATGGGTTCTGAAGGCCAATTAGGAAAAAGGAAGGAAAACAAGTCAGGTTGCGGCCAATGAAGCATGTGAGATGTCCACAAGAGCCTTGTGTCCAAGAAAGCACACTTGTAAAGGCAGCACAAGAATGAATTTTGTGACCACTTCAAAAATTTTATACTTCTAAGTACAGTATTAGAAACAATAATAAATGCCAGAAAGACAGAAGATGGATTTTTCAAACCTTTGCCATCCAACAAAAAGGGGGCTGAGGTGGTGATTGTAACCCTAGCAATAAATGCAGAGGAAGGGGATATCAAGCTCAAGGCCACTGTGAACAACCTGATGAGACTCTCCAACTGGAACAAAAACAGAAAGGGCTGGGATATAGCTCCGTGGTAAAGCTTTGCCTAGCATGTGCAAGGTCCTGGGTTCAATCCCCAGTACCACAAAATCCTTACCTTTCTCCCATGTGAAACAATGAAAACCAGAAAAAAATGGGATCTTTAAGTGCTAAAGAGCTATTGGAAAAATTATTTGTAAATATTTTTAAAACATGGCTGGAGATTTTAGTGCAGGGGTACATAATGTGCCTAGCATGTGTAAGACACTGGGTCTGATACCCAGCTTAAAAAAAAAAAAAAAAAAAAAAGGCAGAGACCCTGTCTCATAAAAAAAAAAAAAAGCCAGGTGAAATCAAAGTATTTATCAAAGCAAGTTTACTAAAGCACCTGGTACTGTTCTGGACACTAGTAACACTGTAAAGAACAAAAAAGTCCTGTCTTATAAACCTTTCCTTTTAATTCAGAAGTTAGAATAGAAGCTGGGCATGGTGATGCATGCCTATAATACCAGCACTCGGGAGGCTGAGGCAGGAGGATTGCTGTGAGTTCAACACCAGCCTGGGCTACATGATGCGTTCCAGGTCAGTCTCAACTGCCTAGTGAAACCCTGTCTCAAAAACAAAACAAAAAAAAAGAAGTCAGAATAGAAACAAATTAAATGTGTCAAAGTAATGCCTGGTAGGTACTTGAAAAATTTAAGCATCCCATCCCATTCTCAACCATCTTTGGAAATACTGGTTCCATATATTATGCAGACCTTTTAAATGTTTATATATTTTATTATGTAGTATATCTCATCAGAAAAGGTTTTGAAGTACTAGGCAACTATTAGTTTCATAACAGCAAATAAAGTTTTCCAAAATCCTAGTTATCACATAAAAATTCAAATTCCCATTGGCAACAAATACAGTTATTTCCCTTGAAATGACAGATATATTTCATTCAATTGGAAGAAATACCATCCATGCCACACATCTAAATAACCATGACTCCTCAGTCATTCTTTCCAGTAAAAATGGGGCCCCATCAATGCTCAGATCACAAGTCTGCAGGTAAGGACTGGTCTTACTTTGTTGCCCAGGCTGGTGTCAAACTCCTGAGTCCAGTGGATTCTCCTGATTCTGCCTCCAAATAGCCGGGACTAGAGATGTATGGCACCAGGCCCAGCTCTTAACTTTTAATATCTTTTTCACTCAGCCTCTTAAAGTCTGTTTACAACTAAAAGCTCTTATTTACGAAGAAAGCTAAAGTTTAAGGGGCCGGGGATTTAGCTCAGTGGCACTGCACCTGCCTTGCCTTGCAAGTGTGAGGTCCTGAGTTCAATCCCTTGTACCAAAAAAAAAAAAAAAAAAGAAAAAGAAAAAGCGTTTAAGATGACATGAAGTAAGAGAATATCCCACAAAACTATGGCAGTTTTGACAGGGTTATTGGCACCACCACCCTAATTCTTTGCACTGTTTGGCCTCATATGGAGGAACATCAAAATGTATAAAACACAGGAGAAACTAGTCAGTAGTTAACAAAGAAAACCAGAAATCAAAACAAGGAAAAAGGAAAAGGTCTGGAAAGCTAAAATGACAGAAAACAAAAACTATACGGTTGAAATCTCTATCAGCTCCTACCCTCTGCCTGAAATTTATTCCTCAAAAGAATAATCATTTGTTTTTAGGGTCTGGAAAATTTTGATATACTGACTAAAAATCATGGAAGTAAGAGGAGTAATTGGCAAGAACCTATTTATAAATCTAATGCCCTCAAATCTATCAGCTCCTTCCCCCAGGGGAGGGGCCATGGCCCAACGCTAAATTTTTAATAACTGAAATTCCCGGTACATGGAAATAAGGAAAGAGAGTAAACAGAGAGCAAGAAATTTGAAATACAAATTTTACTAAGCTAAGATTTATCTATAAAAATGTCAAAATCGGGGATTTAGCTCAGTGGCATCGTGCCTACCTCGTAAGCACAAGGTCAAATTCAATACCTAGTAGCAAAAAAAAGTCAAAATCAACAGAATCAGTAGTGGATTACAGTCAGTATGTATTATCGAACAGATTCTTTTACAAGTGACTATGTAGCCAGGCATTATCTTAGCACTCCTAAAACAGAAGGATCACCCCAAGAGGCCAACCGAGCTACAAAGTAAGACCTTGACTCAAAACAAACAAGGGCCCAGGATTTATCTAGCAGTGCTGCAGCCTACTTCACAAGCACAGGGCCGAGTTCAATTCCCAGTACTCAAACAAAAAAGAAGGAAAATGATTACTATGTAAAAAACTTAACTGTCTATATTGTTTACCTTTTTCTATGATTCCTAGGATCCCAAGTAGTTACAAGATTATCAAACAGGTAACCTTTTTTCCCCCATTAAGTTTATTGCTACATTTAAAGCAAACAATACAAGTTACATTCATCATTGGGATCTTGTGCTTTTACATGATAGGTCTTGGTTCTTGTTTTTTCCCCATACCCGTGCCCTCCCTTCACCCTTCCCTATTTACAAAGCCTTTTCTGGCAATACTGGGGACTGAACTTAGGATGCTCTACCACTAATGTATATCCACAGACTGTACTCTATTTTTTTTTTTTTTGGTACTGGATCCAACTACGGACCTTGAGCTGGCCATGCAGGCGCTGTGCCACTGAACTAACTCTCCAGACCAGCCCTTTTTACTTTTTTTGTTTTTGCTTTGTTTTGGTACTGGGGATTGAACTCAGGACCTCACACTTGCCAGGTAGGCGCTGTGCCGCTGAGCAATATCCCCAGCCACCTTTATTTTTTTGAGACATCATCTCACTAAATTGTTCAAAGAGATCTCAAATTTGCCATTCTCCTGCCTCAGCCTCCCAAGCAGCTGGGATTACAGGCATGTGCTACTGAGCCTGTCCAACCTTCCAACCTTGAAGAATGGAAAGAAAGAGTGAAGAGGGGTGGAGGTACTGTTTTGTGTTTTCTTTTTAGCTCATAGGTGATTCTACTGGGTAATCATTTTGAAGGTTTTCAAGCTTATTCTCTAGGGTTTCCTAGACAGATGATTATATCATTTACATATAAATTTGTCTTCCTTTCTCCTCTTTATGCTATTTGTCATGGTATAGATCTAAAATGACCATCAAAAGTCTAGGGTTCAGCCAGGTATGATTGTGCATGCCTATAATTCCAGCACTCAGGAAGCTGAGGCAGGATCACCGTGAAATCAAGGACATCCTGAACTACACAGTGAGACCCTGTCTCAAAAAAAAAAAAAATTCAGGGGCCAGGGATTTAGCTCAGTGGTTCCACCGCCTGCCTCATAAGAGCAAGGTCATGAATTCAATCCCTGGTTCCTCCCAAAAAAGTGTTATCATATAGCTAGGCATGGTGGTGCACACCTGTAATCCCAGCACTCAGAAAGCTGGGGCAGGAGGATTGCTGTGAGTTTGAGACCAGCCTGGGCTACATAGTGGTGGGTTCCACATTATAGTGAGACCCTGTCTCAAAAAAAAAAAAAAAAAAAAAAAAAAAAAAGTCTAGGGTTCAGAGCTGAGGCTTTTGGAAGATAATCGGATAGTGGGGGCATTGAATGTGCAGTTAGGAGGTGGGACTTGGTGGGTACAGACAAGTCAGTGGGGATATGATCTGAAAGGGAATATTTTTGTCCTGGCTTCCTTGCTGCTGTGGATTGAGCAGCATTCCTCTGCCATGCCTCTCTTCCAATGATGCTTTGGCCTTGAAGCTAGCCAATCATTCACTAAATCTCCTAAAAACTGTGAGCTTTAAAAAATAAACTTTTCCTTCTTTAAGTTGTAGGTGTTGTGTATTTTGTCCCAATAATGAGAAAGTGACTAGTACTCCACTCATTTATCATATTTTACTTATCAGAACAATACATGCAAATGGTGATGCCAGTCATTTATCCTTGTTAGGTTTGTCATGTTACCCAGGCTGCAGTGGGCTCAAGTGATCCTTGGCTAATCTAACCAGGGTATGCTTCTAATGTTTCAATATTAAGTATAATTTCGCTGTAGAATATTAATTGCTACCATGTATCAAACAGAAGTTACTTTTCTGTCAGAAGCATTTCTACATAAATTTTGGGGAAAATCATTTCATAAAGTATGACTACAGCAGCTGCTTAAGGCCCAATGTTGCCTTGCCCAAGAGCCAACTATGGCATTGGGAAACATAACTCCATCTTGCCTCAGGTCACAGCTGAGGCCACCATGGTCTATGAAGCTGTACCACTCAATGGCAAGTAACACCGACTGAAGAAATCCTGGTTCCTCGAGAGCCAAGTAGTAATGCAAAAGAGAAAGGTTTCACTTGGGGAGGGTCACAGTTCCTTATCCACCCAGCTCATTCCACCTGAAGTGAGGATGCTCTCCTTTCCACGCTCATCAGCATGAGACTTGCATTGGCAAGGGATCAGACATAAAAGCACTGCTGCATGCCTGCTGTGCCCTCCAATTACTATGTGTACCCAATAAATAGTGGCCAGTTCAGAGTCTTTTTGTCTTTGCCCACTCTGAGGCACTGACACCCGGCTGCCCATATACTTTGAAATTACACAAGTCTCTACTGTATTTTTATTGTCTTTAGCCCTCGCCATCCTCCACTGTAGGCAGTAAAATTTTCCTCCAGTGAGGAACTATTATTCTTTCCTAGGAGAAACACTATCACACCATTCATGTTATCAAATTATTTCATTTATGAATTTAACAGTTAAGTTTATAATAAAATGGTTTTCTCATGCTACGTACTTTTGTCAAATTTTGGAACTAGGTTGTCCACATTTGGGCACTTATTGCTAACATGCAGTAATTATGCCCTATCTTTTTCTACATTCTTAGATAATTTTCAACGGGTACTACCAGTTCCTTAGAGGTTTATGAGACTGGACTTTCCCATAAAATCATCTAGTGCTTTTTGGTAAAGAATCTTTTACTACACACACTATCTTCTTCTGTGATTATTGATTTACTTCACTTTTCTATTTCTTTAGAGTACTTCAGTTAATTTCTATTTTTAAGCTTTCAAATGTTGGTAAAACTGGTATACAGTACTCATTTATAATTGTGAAACACTTTTTCTCTTTTTACTTCTCCTTGTTCTCTCCCCTAAATCCCTTTTCCCATCTGTACTAAGTTCTATCTCACTGTTTCCTCATATCTATCTTTTATTTTGTTCTTTAAGCTATTTATACTGTGGGTTTCTCATGTAAGAGAAACCATGCACTACTTAAGCTTGTGTGCCTGATCTGTTTCGCTTAACGTTATGGTCTTGAGGTACATCCACTTTCTTACAAATGACTTGAATTTCTCTCTCCTTAAGGCAGAGTAGTAGCACTCCATTGTGTGTAAATACCACTTTTTACTCATTCATCTGTTGGTGGGCAAGTAGGCCCCTTTCAAGATATAGCTATTAGGAATTATGCTGCTATAAACATGGGTATGCAAATATCACTGTACCACGACATCTTTGGGGTGGGTACTACCATGTCTTTTAACTCTGGAGGGTATATACCAAGAAGGGGAATGGCTGGGTCGAATAGAATTTATAGTTTCAGTTTTTTGAGGAAGTCTCCATACTGGTATCTATAGTAATGTCACTAGTTCACATTCCCACCAACAGATCAACTGCTTTTTAAAATTATCAACTATTATACACACTGTTTACAAAAGCTATACCTAACAACAAATAACCCAGGAAGACCGAATATTTTAAAAATAGAAAATAGCTGGGTCAAATGCTTAAGGAAAAACAAAGTGTGGCAGTGCTAGTATGAGACAACAGAATAAAATACTGCACACTGATGAGGAGAAACAGCATGGTGCAGAGTATTAAACCTAAGTAAGACCTTGTGTGCACTAGGCAAGTGTTCTACTGCTGAGCTACACCATCAGCACTGCGTGATGATTTTAAAACACTAGTCAAACAATTAATTATAAATCTTTAGTACCCGACAGTTTATCTTTATAATGTATAAAAACAAAAACTGTGACATAATTCCACTGAAGTTTTCCAGAAACCTACTTTTTGAATTCATACTTAGCACATTTAATAGATACAATATTTAACTGAAAAAATGTTTCCAACAGTGTTATAGGATAAAAACCAGAATTTTCGGACAAATACATTTATATAAGACAAGCCCTGAGTGACTCAGTCTAGTTTATTGGAGAAGTTTCAAATGTAAAAAGTGAAAAACTCCTTTTCCTAGTATGTAATAGTAAATTACATCAAAATTAAGAAACACTAAGGCTGGGGATTTAGCTCAGTGGCTCCATCACAGCCTCCTCGTAGGCAAGGACCAGAGTTCAATCCCCAGTACAAAAAAAAAGAAACACTATTAACTTCAGAAAAATATCCATTAAAAAAAGGAAAGAAAGAAAAAAAAATCATACTAGCTAAGGTACATGTTATCCTTCCTGAATCTAGGGAAAGCTAAATACAGTATACGTTTAAGATATAAATTCTAGGGCCAGGGATTTAGCTCAGTGGTTCTATCACCTGCCTCACAAGCACAGGGTCTGAATTTGATCCCCAGTACCCTCCCCCAAAAAAGATATAAACTCTAGAGTCTAATAAACTTGTTTGCTACCTCAAGTTTTACAACTGAAGGGCTTGGAATGTAGCTCAGTGGTGTTGCGCCTGCCTCACAAGTGCAAGGTCCTGAGCTCAATCCCCAGGACCGCCCCCCAAAAATCAGAAAGTTTTACAAGTGACATTTAAGATCCAAGATTTAGTTTGTCAATTTGGCTTTTTTCATTTATTTTGGTTTTCTCTTTCCTTTTGGGGGTCTTGTTTTGAGACAGTGTCTTGCTTGCTATATAATTCAAACTGTCTTGGAACTCATTATGTAGCCCGGGCTTGGCTTGAACTTGTGGAGTTTCTCCTGTTGTAGGTTTTAGTTTTCCCATCAGTTAAATGGGGATAATAGTTTCTAGTCCCATAAAACTATCAGAGGGATAAAGTCAAATACCACTTTATACAGAAGACTCAGTGATTCATGGTAATTATTATTACTGTTAAATTGTATCGGGGCACAGTGTGTACGGAATAGGTTAATATTCTTGGCATTATTTAATATATGTTTTATAAAGCAAACTCTGAACTTTAACATAAAATATACAATATTTTCCATTTATTTCTCAGAAATTTGGGTTCTCAGTTCCTAACAGTTTTAATTTTGTATTATAATTAAGATCCTTAGCAGAATAAGGTTGTTACACAATGTAAAGAAAATTAAGGACAGTATAAATATTACCAATCTTCAGTATCAACAATTTTTTTCTCTTTCAGAACGAGAAAGATTTTCATAGAGTGCATGTAAACTGTCAAACAAAATAGAATCTTGTCCTGAAACTACCCCAAATTGCTTGTTTACCACTGAGGAAACCAGCAACTTCTCAATTTTGGTTTTACTGATATATATGCCTAATATAAATTCAAAGGCATATAAACAAGAAACTTTTTAAATAATTAAAGAACAATCTTACTCATATGCTCTATGAATGTATCCTCTGCTTTTAAACCTGACTTTAGTTCTTGGTTTTCAAGTGGATATATGTATGAGAAATTTGAAGCAGAGCCTCCACTTACCTTTGAAATAAAATGAGGAACATTAAGCCTGAATTCCCTAAGTTCATCACAAAACTTACAGATGAAGAATACAACAAATTAAAGGTTATTACTTAGCATACTGGTTTATTCACATACACACACATCCCTTACTTGCTTCACCTTACTGTGTTCAATAAGCTTTACTCTAATACTACAGTTTCTTACCTTTCCATTAGCTTCTCTTTATCCCAGTTGAAGTGGCTAAGGAGTATTCTTGTGATAGTTGCTGGGTTCTAAAAGAGAGAAAAAAGTTATTTTAAGGTAACTATGTTTCACTGACATTTAATGAGCTTCTAGGTTGAATTTAAGTTCCATAATAACCCACCCAAATTTCCTTTCCTAAAACAGTTCTTTATTCCTCCAAAGAAATACAAAATTGTATTTGTAAGATCAAAACTATTTAAAAAATAATTTGTCACACTAATGTCAGGATTCTATAGGATTCAAAATAATCCCAAAGGAAATTAGCAAATTACTGTAATAAATCAGGCACTAACGGAAATTAATTTTTTATAATTAAGATTTAACAGATGGCAAAAAAAAGAACACTGCCACATCAGTGCACTAAATGTAATCAATAAAATGTCTATGACTTTATGTAGTAAACAGTTCCAATGAGTTCAAAGTAGCTGTACACCATGTAATAATGTGCAGTTTGTATTCAGAGTACATTTGTTTCTAGAAGGAAAAGCTAACACTAGGAACTCAATCCAGAATATACTGCCCTATCACTCAATGCTGTCACAAATTGTCTCCATATTTCCCATAAAATTTAGTAACTTTACTATCTGGGCATAGAATTTTAGTATATGTGCTGCCAAGTGGGCACTGGGCACAGAATTTTAACTAAAATGCAGTGGGAGCTAAGAGATTAGCACATCCTGACTCCGTCAAAGATACTTGTGTGAATTACGATGCTGGAAGTAAAACTCAGTATCTGTTTCATTTATAGTTCACATGTAATTTTACCACATCAGGAAGGATCTCCAGGTGTGCTCACATTAGCAACACATACATGCAAAGGTTTTTGAGAGTTAGGGATGAAACTCAGTGGTACAGCACTTTCCTAGCATGTCTAAAGTCCTTAGTTTGATCCCCAGCACCACCTCCCCCCACAAGAAAAGTGGACAAGTAAAGGAATCAGAGGAAGGAGGAAGAAGATAGACTATGTGGAGAGGGAAGGAGGATTTTGGAAAATGACCATCCCAGCAGGGGAACAGGGCACTGGAGAATCATTAGCAGTGAATAAAGAGAGCAATTAAGGGTGTCACCATGTAGAGATGCAAAGGCTGGCCGTCAACTCCCACTACAGATATTGGAGATCTAACTGTAGGTTCTGAGACTGTTGACAAAGTAAGTGTCCCCCATCAGAGGAGAAAATAGATAGACTTACCCTCAATAAAAGTTACCCTGGGCTCTTGGGCAGTGATGGGCTTGGGGGTACAAGAGCTATGTGGCCCATCACTCTTCAGCTAGAAAAACAGGTCCCACTTGTTCATCAGGGAAGGGCACAAGAGAGGATGGCCCCATCCTTGTTTTGGAATTGGGACAGTCGATCTTTCACTGCCCTTTTAAGCCCACACATGGAAGGATTTTGTAGGGGACCACAGATTTGGACATTGTTTTGCCCATTACCACACCAAAAGCAAGATCCAGGGGGTTTAGACTCTTGTTTAGGTAAGTGGCTTGACTGGAGAAGCTGGAGGGCTTCTCTATCAAGTTCTTAGTTTGAGAGACTCACATAAGACAGTGGTCATGGGGTCAGCTATAGGAGTTTAATCACCATCTTTGAATTTTTTGAGATCTGTCCTGATGTTAGGGGCTGAAATGTGATGGACATAATGGAGGGCCAGTAGAGAGCAGTATGAAAATATTGGATAAAGTCTCCATTTTTTTTTCTCCAATCTGTGATCATGTTCATGGCTCCATCTAGAGTCCTGTCTAGGAAACAGCAATTGCTCAGGTTGATCATCATTTTGGGTGTGGGCCTTTTAGGTTATTCGGGCAGTCACTGTCATTTACTCTGATATTTCCATTTTATTTATTCCTTTGTTTCCGTTTGAAACAGGTTCTTGCTATGTAGAACCATTATGCCTGCCTCAAGAACAAAAAAAATTTTTTTTAATGAACAGGTGGGCACTGAGGTACATATAATCCTAGGTCCTAGAGACAGAGGCAGGAGGGTTGCAAGGCCAGCCTGGGCATCTAAATGAGATCTGTCTCCCAAAACAAAATCAAAACACCACAAGTGGTAACAGCTCAGTGGTACAGCCCTTGCCTAGCATGTGTGAGCTCCTGAGTCTAACTCCTAGTACTACAAAAACAATAAAGTCTCCCAGGGCCCAATAAATGTCAACTAGAATTTTACATTCAGGGAAGTATAGCTCAGGAATAAAGACAGGTTTTCTTAAACAAAAGAAAAAGGAAAACCTCAAGGCTACCACACTTGCATTGAAAAAAATGCTAAGCAACGGGAATTTGGCTCAGTGATTTTTCCACTAGCCTTGCAAACATAGGGGCCCGAGTTCGATCCCCGATACCAAAAAAAAAAAAAAAGCTAAAAGTTCTTAAAAGGCAAAAGAGAAATGATACTAGAGGGAACTACTGGCAAATAGGAAGAACAGCAGCAATGGTAAATACCTGAGTAAATATTATAGCCTTTATTTCTCTTGTTGAGTTCTTCAATACAAAAATTCTTGGAAGTCAAAAATTGGAACATGTTGCTGGGCTTGGTAAGCGGATGCCTATAATCCCAGCACTCAGGAGGCTGAGGCAGGAGGACTGCCCAAGTTCCATTCCAGCTTGAACTACACAGTGAGACTCTCAAAAACAGGGCCAGTGATTTAGCTTTGTGATCCTGTGCCTGCCTCCCAAGTGCAAGGTCCTGTTCAATCTCCAGTACCAAAACAAACAAACAAACAAACAAACAATAAATATATCAAGACGATAAGGGGTTAAATGTGGACAGATACAGCATATATGATAACTAATTGTACATGTATGTCTCCAACAACAAAGTTGCACAATATAGCAAAAATTGATGTGATAGATGACCATGTGTCTGATTGTACTGAAAGTCGCATGGATCTATAAAAACAATTTCTAGAGGACCGGGAATTAAGCTCAGTGGTTCTACTGCCTGCCTTGTAAGCACAAGGTCCCAAGTTCAATCCCTGGTACAAAAAAAAAAAACAAATCCTAGAATGAATGAGTTTAGCAAGGTCTCAAGCATAAGATCATATTACAAAATCAGAAACATTTTTACATATAAGAGTGAAGACCCGCAAATAAAAAAAGTTAAAGTAGGGCCAGGGATTTAGCTCAGTGGTTCTACCGCCTGCCTTGCAAGGGCAAGGACCCAAGTTTGATCCCCTGTACCAAAAAAAAAAAAAAAAAAGGTAAAGTACCACTCACAACAGCACCAAAACATTAAATATTTTTACATACAAATTTAAGTGGACTGGAGTTTAGCTCAATGACATAACATTTGCCCAGCAAATTTAACAAAGTCATCAGGCATACTGGCACATGCCTATAATCCCAGCATGTGAGAAGCTAAGGCAGGAGAATTACCAAGAATTTAAGGCCAGATTGAAACTGCCATATTCTGATAAAACAAGCAAGAAAATAATAAAGCAGATTTGTAGACTGAGACACAACAAGGTTAAAAGGCTAATTCTTCCCATTCATTACCAATCAAAATTCCAGTAGGATCTGAGGGGGTGGTTGTCGGGGATGGAACTTGGGTCCTTCACTTGCAAGGCAGATGGCAGAACCACTGAGCTAAATCCGCGGATCAGGAACTAAATGCCCAGCCCCCAGCAGGACTTTTTTGCTGAGTATCAAAGTGATTCTAAAATTTATATAGGAACTATACAAATTTTGAAAAATTAAACATCATGTGACTACTAGAAAACTTACTAGTATTGGCAAAATGATGAATACAAAAATCAAATAGAATGGAAATCAGAAACAAATCCACATAGAGCCATGGATGTAGCTCAGTGGTGCCACACCTGCCTGGCAAGCTCAAGGTTCTGGGTTCAATCCCTAGCATTGGGGGGGGGGTTAATCTACATAAACATTATTTTCATGAAGGTGATAAAACAGTTCAATGGGGAAGAAAACATAATTAAGAGATCCACATTAAAAGACCCCCTTTTTTTTTCTTTTTGGTTTTTGGAGAAAAGTTCTTGCTATGTAGTTCAGAATGGCCTCAAACTCACTATGTAGCCTATGCTGACTTAACTCACAGCAATCCTCCTGCCTCAGCCTCCAGAGTGCTGGGATCACAGGTGTGGGCCACTACACCCAGCCTAAAAGGCTTACTTTAACTATATACTTCATTCTCTACACAAAATTCATAATGGATTAGGACTACATATAGTCAGGCTATAAAACTTCTAGAAGAAAATCTTTGTGACTTTAGGTTAGATGAACAGACAGACACAACACCAAAAGCATAACCCTTAAGAGAAAACTGATAAACTGGAATTCATCCAAGGTAAAAGGGCAGGGCCAGGGATTTAGCTCAGTGTTTCTGCCACCTGCCTCATAAGCACAAGGACTTGAGTTTGATCCCTGGTACCCCCCAAAAAAAAGAAAAAGGCACCGTTAAGAGAATGGAAAGACAGACCACAAAGTAGGAGAAAGTATCTGCAAAGTAAAGAATTTGTATCCAGAATATATGTATTTTTAAAATCTCTTAAAACCTAGTAATATAAAAAAAACCCACTAAAAATGAGCTGATACAGAGCCAGGGATTTTAGCTTAGAGGTGCTGTGCTTGCTTGGCAAGCACAAAGTCCTGAGGTTTGATTCCCAGTACAAAAAAAAAAAAAAAAAAAAAAAAAGTATGTTTCCATTTACAGTGGACCCTTGACTTACAAACACAATTTGTTCACAAGGGCTAATTATAATTCAAGTTGGTCAATTGAAGGCTCAGGCTTCTACAAAGCCTTCAAAGCCTCTCTCCTGTATATAGGCAGATCTCAGCGTACTTAGAGAAGACACTGCCCTGGGATTTCTGAACTCCACACAGGAAGGAACAGATGTTGTAATGTTCCTTCCAGAGCTCTTTAAGGTTAAATCTGTATCTGAGACCATCTGGAACAGCACAAGCAGCCAGCATCTGAACTGCAACTCAAAACTTTTTTTTTTTTTGGTACGAAGGATCGAACTCAGGACCTTGCACTTATGAGGCAGGCAGCAGAGTCACTGAACCAAAATCCCCAGCCCACAAAACTCTGGTGGCGCACGCCTGTAATCCCAGCACTTGGGAGGCTGAGTCAGGAGGATCGCTGCGAGTTTGAGACCAGCCTGTGCTACATAGTGAGTTCCAGGTCAGTCTCAACTACATAGTGAAACCCTGTCTCAAAAAACAAAAAAAAAACTTTGGTTGTATAAAATTCCAATCATAACCCAAGTTGTTCATTTGTCAGACCACTGGTAATTTGAGGGTCCACTATATATGACATAATATCAATCCATTTGTAGCCAGTGATTAAGGATGAAGGAAGACAGACTGAACAATCGTGGTAGGAGGAGGGAAATGGAGGGAAAAACTGTCAGTGAGATGGCAACTTTAGTAAAAGCTTTTGTGAGGACAGTCTGGCAAAAGAGATCAAAATTTTAAATGCACATAACTAGGAGGCAGAAATTTCACTTCTAAACCAAGAATACATACATACAGAAATGTAAGCGTACAAATTTTTAGTTACATTATTTGGAAAAAGATTTCCATTTCTACATTTTTCAAAGACTGCCTATAAATTACACCATTCACTGAGGCAGGAGGATCACTGTGAGTTCGAGACCAGCCTGGGCTACATAGTGAGTTCCAGGTCAGACTCAACTACATAGTGAGACCCTGTCTCAAAAAACAAACAAACAAACAACAACAACAACAAAACCCCACCATTCACACTTGACTGTATAGCTATTTAACTGTACAGCTATAGTGTGAACTGATGTGGAAGGGTTATCCAGGAGATAACACTGAGTGAAGAAAAGCAAGCTACTGAGCAGTATGCAGTATTCCCTTTTTCTGTAAAATAAGTAAATGCCTATGATACCAGCCACTGAAAAAGTTGAGGATATACATTAAGGTTGTTCTTAACAGTTATCATCCTTAAGGACTGGACAGGGGACAGGGTAAAAAGAGGCAGGGTCTTCTAACTTCTAAATATACACATAAACAAGTAAACTATTACTTTGATCATAATTAACCATAAATAGTATGCAGCTGAATAGCCTTGCTACTAAGACTGTACCCCACAAAACTGCAGCCACCTGAGAGTATGTCAGAAGTGCAGAATGCTAGGTCCCAACTCCTATCTACTGACTTCACTTCCAAATCCTTAAGCTCCTGGGGTGATCCACACACATTCTAAAGTTTGAGGATCACCAATAAAGTAAGCAGGCTACACAAGTAACACCATTGTGAGAGTTAAAGGAACTGTAAAAGGTTTCATTTCCAATTATTTTTGAAATTTGACTTGATTCCCTTCTAAGAAATTAAATATAATTGAGGTATAACGTTTCTTCCCTTTAAAGGTACATGTAAATACACTGAGAACTTTACATAAATGGCCAGTAAAAGGCTGTATTAAATTAATGCTTAGTCATGACATATTATGGAATTGATTCTGGATATATCTGGGCTTACTTTGCTTTGTTGGGGGGATGGGTTGAGACAACATCTTATTATGTAGTTCAAACTGGTCTTGAACTCACTATGTAGCCAGGCTGACCTCAACTCACAGTGGTTCTGCCTCAGCCTCCCAAGTGTTGGGATTACAGTTGTGCGCCACCATCCCCAGCTTGGATTCTGGATATATCTGAATTCACACAGTACCATTTAAAAAGGGAGTATTGTTACCATAAGATACTCCTGAGTTTGGTAAATCAAGATTCAGTAGGCAGGCATGGTGGCGCACACCTGTAATCTCAGCACTTGGGAGGATGAGGCAGGAGAATCACTGTGAGTTCGAGACCAGCCTGGGCTACATAGTGAGTTCCAGGTCAGTTTCAACTACATAGTGAGACCTTGTTTCAAAAAAAAAAATTCAGTAGGTGGGGGGGCTGGGGATTTAGCTCAGAGGTTCCACCTCCTGCCTGAGTTTGATCCCCAGTAACAAATAAATAAATAAATGATCAGCAGATGGAATAGGAACCACCAGATACTTTTGGTAAATGGGGTTAACAAAAAGAATGAATTGATTAATTATTGGAAAGGCTGAAAGAATGGTGCTGTAAGGTTATGTGTTCAGGAGTAATTACCATAACACTACAGAACCAAAGTCACCAATGGAACCACTAAATTCAAGAATATATGGCAGGGCCGGGGATTTAGCTGAGTCAGTGGTGCCGCCGCCTGCCTCGCAAACACAAAGACCTGAGTTCAATCGCCGGTACAAATATATATATTTTATT
>NW_022900937.1:22277617-22294509 GCF_012274545.1 Fukomys damarensis | reverse complement strand
ATAAATATAAATATATGGCAGATAACTGTGATCCAAGGATTAGAAAGCCAAAATCAGGAAGTTATCACTGCTACAAATGCCTCTACAGATTCAAAATACTGGGGATGTATACAATGAAACAAGAATTTGGCTGCTGCTTTTACCACAAAAGCCTCTTAATAACTCAGGAACCTAAAAAACACTGCTCGGTACACAGGCTTCTCAACCTGGCAGTGCAGAGAACTTAAAGAGAAAACTCACAGGATGGCTAGATGGCTTAAAGCTAACAAGCATTTTTTAAGAATTTACAACTAAACAATCCTAATCACCAAATTTACAGTTTTGAGTGTTGGTCTATGCTTCCCTAGGAAAAAAGGAACAGAAAAAGAGAAAAGGTTGAGGATAACATTCTTGGGAGAGCTCTCCCTTGAGGATGTGTCTCAGAGTACTTTCATTCCCTATGCTGAGAGACATTTAAAACATTACACCAGACCCAGTGGCATACACCTATAATCCCAGCAACTGGGAGGATGAGGTGAGGAGATCAAAAGTCTCAACCCTGTCAAAAATAAAGAAGCCAAGCATAGAGGATTCCCAGCACTGAGGCAGAATGGTCACTAAAGTTCAAGAACATCAGAACTACATAGTAAGACTGCCTTGAGAAAAAAAAAGTTCAAAATGCTTGGAAATGTCGCTCAGCAACAGAGTGCTTGCACAGTATGCACAAAGCCCCGAGTTCCATCCCAGTACAGTACTACCAAATAAATATAAATAACTAATATAGAGCAGGCTTAGGCTTAATCCCCACCACTGATAACGTAACTCTCCAAGCCTCAATAGCTAACTGTAATCCTCCAGCAGGTCCACGACAATATGAAAGTTTGCTGAAATAAACACTTGAACTACAAACCTAATTCTGATATACCAACACTTATGCACCTATCCAACAACCTACTGTAGATTTACAATTCTTCAACTGTCCTTCATACATTTCTTTTTGGTACTGGGGAATTGAACCTAGGGCCCACACACTGAGGGACAACCTCAGTTCTTTCCTTATTATATATTTTGAGACGGGGTCTCACTAAGCTGCGTCATCCCCACTTCAACTTCCCAAAGTGCTGCAATCACAGGTGTGCACCACTGCAATGCCCAGCTTGTTCAAGTATCTTATAAAGGAAGTTCCTGCCTTCTATGTCATCTCAAGTTTGGAATGTCATAAAAACTTCACCCCTAAAAAATGTCATGAATTTAGTCATTGTTTAATAACATGTTTCTACAAGTGGAAGGATGGATCCTATTGATACATAATGATTCTTTCTGTGAAAATTTAACTCCACATGGTGTGTTGTGGAGGGAAGACAGGATATATTTATATAAACAGAAACAAAATGTAAGGTAATTTTTTTACATGAAACACAAACATCAGATTTTAAATAGCATTTCCATGCTATTTTTTATTTGGAAAGGCACCTCCAACATACATAAACCCTAGGGTTTTGTTTTTTTGTTTTTTGAGACAGGTTCTCACTATATTGTTGAGACTGCCCTGGAACTCACTATGTAGCCAGTTGGTCTTGAACTCACAGCCATCCTCCTGCCTCAGCCTCCCAGTGCTGGGATTACAGGCGTGTGCCACCACGCCTAGCAATAAACCCTAGTTGTAAAAATTATACCATTACATGAGGCCCTATTCAAGCAAGATTTTCTGGATTAGTCTTCTAATTGGCTATATCTTGCAGAGGAGAGTAGGGGGGGTTCCTAGAGACAAAAAGATTAAGAACTGTGCCAGGGATTTAGCTCAGTTCCACCAAGCACAAGGTCCTGAGTTCAAACCCTGGTATCAAAAACAAGAAGAAGGAAAAAAAAAAAAACAACTAAAAATAAGGCCCAGAACCAGGCAATTCCAATTCCAAACTATCCTAGCACCGTAAGGCCAATATAGAACAAATATCGATCACCTCATGCTACCACAAATGTTAACAATAACTGAACAAATATTTTCTCAAATAATATCATCCTTTCCCTTCCCATCACAGCAATCCAAACATCTTACTGACAGTAGAATCCTGGGCATGGTGGTACACACATGGGATCCAGCACTAGGGAAACAGAGGCAGGAAGATCACCATGAGTTCAGGGCCAGCCTGGACTACATAGCAAGACCCTATCTAAAAAAACAACATCAACAAAAAAGTAGAATTCTGATTAGCAATTCAGTAACTACTTCTCCTTCATACTATGTGTGTTATCCATACATAAAAGTTCGTATAATAACAAATGTAAGATTACAAAATCATACTACTTATTTAAGAAATGTAGGAGACTTGGGATTTAGCTCAGTGGTTCTGCCACCAGTCTCACAAGTGCAAGGTCCCAAGTTCGATCCCGGCACCAAAAAAAAAGAAAAGAAAAGAAAAAGAAAAAAAGAAGAAGTGTAGGGGTTGAAGTAAAATTGTTACTTTTAAAACAAATAACTGGTTGGGCCGGGGATTTAGCTCAGTGATTCTGCTGCCTGCCTTGCAAGTGCAAGGTCCCAAATTCGATCCCACAAACAAACAAATCACTGGGTGTAACTCTGAAGGCTGAGTTCAAGGCCAGACCCTGTCTCACAAAACAACAAAAAGCTATGGGCAAATTAGTAAGATTTGATTATGACCACAAGAAAAGGATTTTGATAAAGCACAGTTAGCACAAAGTGGGATTTTTCAAAGATAGAGGGGAAAACAAGAGGAAAGCGATAATGTCAAAACATGATGGAAGATGCCAAGGGTACAGCACAGGGGCACAGCACCTGCCTGGCAAGCACAGGGCCCTGAGTTTGATTCCCAATACAAAAAAAAAAAAAAAGTTATAATCTAGTCATTACCCCTTAATGAAGCTGTACCACACACCTGTAAGTAATCCCCCCACCATTCTAGGAAGATGAGGATCACTAGGATGGGCAACTAGGCAACTTAGAAAGAACCTTGAATCAAAACAGAAAAGAGGCTTGAGAATGTAGATTAGTGTGAATGAAGGCACTGGATTCCCCAGCCAAAGAGGAGAAAAAAACAAAAATAAAACTTTTTAATTTATTACCTTAGTCATGTATTATTCATCCCCCCACGCATACAAAATGGAGAAATTTGTAAGACCACAATAGCAATATGGTTAAGCACTCACTGAGAATATGTGCAGAGGAGATGAAAAGGCATCTGAGATGTCAATTAGAACCAAGTAGTATTTTCTGTATCAGACTAATAAAAAAATTGACAATTCACATGTTACTCACTTAAAGATAAATTCACAACATTTTTGGAAAACATCCAGCCTCATTTTAAACTGTAAGATGCAAATAGGCTGGGCATGATGGCACACACCTGTAATCCCAGCAGTTGGGAGGCTGAGGCAGGAGGATCACCATGAGTTTGAGGCCTGTCAAACTCTGTCTCTGGCCAGGGATTTAGCTCAGTGGTTCCACCACCTGCCTCGCAAGAGCAAGGACCCAAGCTTGATCCCTAAGACCGAAGGAAAAAAAAAAAGAAGACCCTGTCTCAAAAAAGAAAAATATTGTACAGCTGTTAAATCCAGCGTATACTGCTGGAGGAAAAAAAAATAGCAACTTACACAATTAAAGTAGAATTGGAACAGGAAGTGAGAAAAAGCACAGATATGACTCCTCATTTTCCTTCTAAATAAAACATTTCAGTTGTAGATTAAAATTTTGTGACATACAAAAGCAGTTTTGTTTGGTTTTGTCTCACTATGTAGTTGAGACTGACCTGGAACTCACTATGCAGCCCAGGCTGGTCTCAAACTCACAGAGATCCTCCTGACTCAGCCTCCCGAGTGCTAGGATTACAGGCGTGCACGTGCACCATCATATCCAGCTTACGAAAGCACTCTTTTTTAAAAATCAAATCATGGGGCAGGAGGGGATGTAGCTCAGGGGCACCATGCCCACCTTGCAAGTGCAAGGTCCTGAGTTTGATCCCCAGTACCAGAAAAAGAAAAAAATTTTCTAAAAAAAAAAAAATCAAATCACTCAGCAATTATTTAGATCTAGTTCAGTCTTACTAAGACTCTTTCAAATATCCTGTTTTAACATTTGATTCAAAATACTTGTACTACAGTATACTTCGAAACTCTACTTTAAAATGTTTCTGTATTGGAGAGACAGCAGACTAACGCTCCTTGGTTGAGTACAGTCCATGGAGCTTTCAGGGCATTCAGTCACCACCTTCTGAGCCAAATACAGCCTGTGGATACCTAAGATCTTAGATTTTTTTGTCATCTTAAAATCCCAACAAACTTCACTGCAGATCATAACCAAACTTTTATGTGCCTTTTCATTTGGAAAGCCTTGAGAAACATAGTATTAATCTATCAAAAAAAAAAAAAAAAAACCAACCCCATCAGAACCTTTTCAGAAGCAAAACAGAGCAAAGATGATGCAAATATCTGTATAAGTCAACTCTCTAGTACCTCACTTCAATTTTTTTGGGGGGGCGGGTACTGGGGATGAAACTCAGGATTTTCTGCTTGCAAGGCAGGCAGCGGCACCACTAAGCTAAATGCCCAAGCTCACTTCAGTCAGTATTAACAAGCAACTTAACACTTACAATATAAATCTCCCATATCTTTTTGACTTTTTGCACTGTATAACAACATTATTTTGCTTTTGCTGTTTTGCAATGCTAGTGACCAAACTAAAGGCCTTGAACAGGCTAGGTAAGGGCTCTACACTGCTATGTATATTTCTAGTCTGCTGTAGTTGTTAAAACTTTTCTGTAATTTAGGTTTTAGAATTCAATATAAAATCATGTAAAGGTACAAGATCCCAATGATGAATGTAATTGTACTGTATACCTAAAAAGTACCAATAAACTCAATGAGAAAAAAATAGAATTCAATATAAAAATGCTACTGCTCTCCCATACTAACTAGTATTTTTTTTTAAAAAGCAACAATAGCAGCAAGAATAATCATTGTACATGCTATCATGTAGCAAGTAAATGGATACAAATATTTTTAAGTAGATGGTTCAAATGATTAATCAGAAATCTTGTAAATTCTTAGTTAAAGAACAACCTATAAGCTGGGCATGATGGTACATGCCTGTAACCTAGCTACTCAGGAGCCGGAGGCAGGAGGACCACAAGTTTGAGACCAATCTGGACAATTCAGCAACAGTCTGTATCAAAATACAATTAAGACCAAAAAGTGCTAGGGATGTAGTTCAGTGGCAGAGCACTTGCCTAGTATGCACAAGAGGCTACAGTCAACCTTCTATGGGGGGGACAATTTTCACCAAAGTATTCCAGAATCAGAAATATAGCCAGGCATGGTGGCACATACCTATAATCTCAGCACTCTGGAAGGCTGAAGCACAGGTGTCAAAAGTTCAAGCTCAGGGTGGGCAGCTTGACTCTGACTGTGAAACTGCCTCAAAAGAAAAAAATAAAAACTGGGGACATAGCTCTGCGACAGGCTCCAGATTCAATCTAAAGTAACACCAAGAGCCAGACGCAGTGGCACACGCCTGTAATCCCAGCACTCAGGAGGGTGAGACAGGAGGATCACTGTGAGTTCGAGACCAGCCTGAGCTACACAGTGAGTTCCAGGTCAAGTCTCAACTACATAGTGAGACCCTGTCTCAAAAAACCAAAAATAAATAAATAAAGTGCCACCAAAAAGAAAGGGAGGGGAAAAGGAGGGAGGGAGGGAAGGATATAAACAAATAGTAACCTACAGGGCTGGGGATTTAGCTCTGTGGTGCCACTGCCTGCCTCAAAAGTCCAAGGTGCTGAGTTCAATCCCCAGTATATATTTTTAAAAATTTTTTAACATATAAATATGCATACATTAATAGATCAAATTATCTTTGCCTCCCTCATCAGTAAAACAAGATCCTCTACCACCATAGTTTTCCAAAAACTGGGTCTACAAATCAAACCAATATCATTTGTATCTACCATTTAATCGTTTCTTCTGAAATTCAGAATTTTAAACAAAGTGGGGCAACAAATGGCAATCTGCTTTGCTGCCAAGTAGGCTTCTCTCCAAAAACATTAGGCTGAAGAACAGCTCAGTAGTAGAGTTCTTGCCTAGCATGTATGAAGCCCAGAGTTGGACCTCTAGGGTCATCTACCTGTCTGTCAAAGATTCACATCAGAACAGGTCTCCTCTGAAGATGCACAGTGTGAACAGTGTGCCTTAGAGAATGAAGCATGTGCTGCCCATGTGTGTGTCAGTGTGGTGTCTAATGTCCTTCCAAAACTTGTCTTCCAAATGACTCTGTCCTACCTTTGCTGCAGCTGCCCGCCTGTCCTTGCATCACTGAATTCATACTTCTGGAAGTACCCAATATGCACTGTAACAGACAGATGGACAGATCAATGGGCCACAGCGGCAAAGGCCAGAAAGACTTGATAAATACTCAAATCAAGGCATACTGGGGGCAGGGGAGCAGAAGACAACACATCTTCCTATACTCTAGGAAGTACCTAGACTTGGGTGTCCACAACCCTCCCACGTACATAATCCAAAATAAAGTATTCTTGATTGCGTATTATTTCCTTCTTATATATGCAGTGTAGTAACACTGCAACAGACTGAATTAATTCATCAATATTTTTATACCATTAAGAGGGCGGGGGATGTAGCTCAGCAGCATAGTACCTGCCTGGAAAGCGCAAGGCCGAGTTCAATTCCTAGTACAAAAAAAAAAAAAAAAAAAAACCTATACCACTAATATTCAACAAATTCAGTAGGCATATCTGTAATTATAACAGTTCCTTCAAATAGTGGTGGTTCCAGGGGCCAGGGATTTAGCTCAGTGGTGCTGCCACCTGCTTTGCAAGTGCAAGGTCCCGAGTTTCATCCCTGGTACCAAAAAAAAAAAAAAAAAAAAAAAAAGTGGTGGCTCCTCCATATACAACAATCTATCAAATCCATGAAGACTTTCTACACCAAAAATTAGAATAGCAATTAATTATTATATGCAGAAAACTTCTGTTGTAATACTATTATCTATGTAATTACAGTATAGTTGGAATCACTGAATAAAACTCGTATTTCAGCATTTCACCATTCTGTATTTTTTTTACTATGTAAAAATGATTGTGAACATCACATCCAAATAAGCCAATTCTGGGAGTTTAAGATACATAAGCTGAGTATGGTGACACATACCTGTAATCCCAGCACCTAGGAGGCTGAAGCAGGAGGATCGCTGCAAGTTTAAGGCCAGCCTGAACTACATAGTGAGACCCTGTCTCAAATATATATATACACACACACACACACACACACACACATAATCATATGTGTATATGTATATACTGTGTGTGTTTTAAAAAGCTGGGGTTGGGGTTATAGCTCAGTGATAGAGCACTTGCCTAAAAAGCATGAAGCCCTGAATTTGATCCCCAACACTGGCAAAAAAAAAAAGTTAAGAGTATGTGTATATAAACAGAACATATACATATAAAAATAATTCCACTGAGGACAATTATTAAATTATAAAGAAATATACATGTAACTATCAGCAGTATTTTTAAATCTATATAGAGCCAGGCATGGTGGTGCATGCCTGTAATCCCAGCACTCGGGAGGCTGAGGCAGGAGGATCACTGTGAGGGAGACCAGCCTAGGCTATGTAGTGAGTTCCAGGTCAGTCTCAACTACATGAGACTCTGTCTCAAAAAAAACAAAAACCAAACAAAAAAAAAAAAATCTATGTAGAGTTCTCCTGCGATTTCAAATTGATTCAAGTGAGTACTAATACCTCAAGAAGCAACTACAAGTTAATTTTTTAAAACTTTAATGCCTCAAATGTTAGGGTAAGCCATTTTAAGCATTGTACTTTGGCAGAGAAATCTTTAAAGACATTACCCTAAATACCTGTTCCACTTATCTTCACCAAAAACTCACATCTATGCAAAAGCAATTTTAATTTAATCAAATATTTTATTGCACATATACCTAAAATAAAACAGAAGCTGGGCATTGTATCATATAGCTGTAATCCTAGCATTTAGGACACTGAGGCAGGAGAATTTCAAGATTGAGGCCAATCTGGTCAATACAGCAAGACCCTATCTCAAAAAAGTATAAATAAAAGATCCATGCTACACATTTTAAGACAGGAAAAATGCCAGCCCTTCTACTTCAAGAGAATCTTGGGCCGGGGATTTGGCTCAGTGGTTCCACAGCCTGCCTTTCAAGTGCAAGGGTCAGAGTTCGATTCCTGGTACCACAAAAACAAAAACAAAAACAAAACAGAGAATCTTAACCATCTATTCAATTCTTATTATTGAACCTATCAAAAATTTGAGCCATGATAACCAAATGCAATGCGTGATTACTGACTAAAAGAGAAAAAAAGCTATTAAAAGATATATTGGAGCCAGCCATAGTGGCACATGCCTATAATCCCCACATGCTGAGAGGATGAGGCAAGTGAATCCCGAGCTCAAACCCAGGCTGGACAGCTCAGTGCGACCCTCTCAAAATAAAAAAGGGCTGGCTGCGCAGCTTATTGTGAAAGCACTAGGTTCAATCCTCAAGGGGTGAAAAAAAAAGGAATTTACGTGTGGTGTACCTATATCTAGCTACATATCAGTATACATAAAGATTTTTTTTTATTATGGCAGTAGTAAGGATTTATTGAACAACCCAGTGTCTTTGCACTGAGCTATATCCATAGGCCTTTTTATCTTTAAAACAGGTTCTTTCATGGACTGGGGACTTAGTTTAGTGGCTCCACTGCCTGCCTCACAAGCGCAAGGTCCCAAGTTCAATCCCCAGTACCAAAAAACAAAAAACCAAAAAAACAGGTTCTTTCACTAAGTTGCCCAGGCTGGAATCAAAATCGGGATCCTCTTGCCTCAACTTCCCAGAGTGGTGGGATTACAGGTTTGCAATACCATGCCTAGTCGGCTGTTATTTTTATGACAATGCTGAGATATAATTCATATACCATAAAATTAACCCTCAAAGTGGTTCAGTGGTTTTGATTATACTCCCAGTTGTGTTAATGATTAATTTTAGAATATTTCATCACTCTAAAAAAGGAATCCTATCCTTACTAGCTGGCATTCCTCATTTTCCCATCAGCAGCTGAGAGCTACTGATCTACTTTCTGACTCCATAGAGTTACCCACTGAGGATGTTCCATATAAATAGTATAATACAGGATGCAGCCTACATGTCTGGGATTTTTTTGGGGGGGGGTACTGGGGGGATCAAACTCAGGACACCTTGCGCTTGCAAGGCACGTGTTGCACCACTGAGCTAAATCCCGGCCTGTGTCTGGTTAATTTTACCATTTAGCTTTACTCATTTAGGAAAACCAACAAAGGAAGAGCTTGCCATGGACATCAAACAAGTCTGTTTTACTGATGGAGAGGAGACAATATTTTTATTTGTTTTTTGAGCCAAGGTCTTGCTCTTTAGCCCAGACTGACCTCAAACTCATGAGGATGTTTCTGACTCAGCCTTCTGTGCAGGGATGACAGGCATGTGCCATCATGTCCAGCTAGCTAAAAGCTACTATTTTAACACTCATTTATAGATGAGATAAAAGAACTTATTTAAATTAAATAACTGATCCAAAGTGCCACAAACTGATAGAAGGAAAACTGGAATTGAACTTAGGTCTCTATGATGCCACAGGCTTAATTAATCGCTACATATACTTTGTCTCATTTTACAATGATTAACTATTTCTCACTAATTTTCTTCCTGATGTGAATGCATTCCTTCATCTCTCTGTTCCAGCCTGGCTAACCTCACCACTTCCTTTTTGCCTGAATTACTCTCACAGACTTCTCATCCTCGTCCCACTTTCCTACTCACCTGTTCTCATTTATTCCCTAAACAGTCAGCAGAGTGGTCTTTCTCAACACTGATTCCATTTTGCCGTAAAAATATGAAGTTGTTTCACACAGTCTTAAGAGGTAAGTCTATCTCAACAGCCTTACCCTCAAAACCTTTTTAAAAATTATCACAGCTGGGTGTGGTAGTGGATGACTGTAATCCCAGCACTAAGGAGGCTGAGGCAGGAAGATTGCAGCCAGTTTGAGGCCAGCCTTAGCTACACAGTGAGACTCTGTCTCAAAAGCAGATAAAAAATAAAAACTATCACAACCTTCCCCAGCTCCTATCACACTTTCCCAATGATCTCTGCAATCTTCTGTCAATAACTTTTGCTTTTGTATATTCTATCCCTCCACCTCTATAAAGCTATTGTTTTCAAAACTTAGCTTCCAACTCTTCCAGGAGGATTTGTAAGTATTTGTAAGCCCTCAGAAAATGGCATTAGGGCCAGGGATTTAGCGAGAGGTTCCACCAGCTACCTCGTTAAGTGCAAGAACCTAAGTTTGATTCCCCAGTACCAAAAAAGAGAGAGAGAAAAGAAAACGGCATTAAATATTCCTTCTGACCTGAACATTATACTGTCAAACATATCACCATATTATAATGCCTTCTTACGGTCACCAATATCTATATTCCCTTAGCCCAGTGCAGCTGCTAAAGAAGTATCAGATGGTAGGGTCTGCGGATTTAGCTTAGTGTTCCATTGCCTGCCTCACAAAAGGACCTGAGTTCAATCGCCGGTACCCCTCCCCCAAAAAAACTCAATGGTAAAAAATCAAATACTCAATGTTTAATACTATTTCTAATTAAACTGATTTTTTTAAAAGGGGAGTTGGGAGGCTGCACATAGCAGTACATGCCTGTAATCACAGTGTGTGGGAGACTTGGACAGAGGATTCCAAGTCCCAGGCCAATCTGGGCTACGCAGAGTTCAAGACTGGACTAGACTACATAGCAAGATCCTGTCTCAGAAAAATTAAAGTTCCATCTTCATCACTTGAGCTTAGTTGGGTGGAATAAAACACTACAAATGAAATTTCAAACATCGTCACTTATCCCAAGGGCTTGGCTGGCTATTCAAACTATTCCAATACAATGAATTAAGACCTCCCCCCATACCAGGGATCGGAACTTAGGACTTTATGCTTGAGACAGGTGTGGCGCCACTGAGCTAAATCCCCAGGCCCTAGATTTTATTGTTTTTTTAAGCAAACTTTAGGGTCAGTGAAACAATTGGTTCATTTAAAAGACAGTAACAGTGGGCCAGGGATTTAGCTCAGTGGTGCTGCTGCCTGCCTCACAAACACAAGGACCTGAGTTCGATCCCTGGTACCAACAAACAATCAAAACAAAAAAGCAGTAACAAATCAATGAGTAAAACTGTGCACATTGCTTTCCTATTAATTTACAAGTAGGGCCGAGGCCCACTAGGTAAGTTTCTCCCTTCCTATGACCAGAAGACCTTTTCAACTAGAGGGTCCTCAGCTCAGCAGAGGTGAAATGCTAAGAAATATATAGTCATGATTCCAAGCCCTGGTGATGCCTTATGACAAGATAAGGCAAACGGGACCGTGTTCCTATATATACAGAATAGAGAGGGTTTGGCCTTCCCTGACCCTCTCATGGAGACAGTGGGGTAAATCCTGACACAATCCCAATAACATAGCAGAACATGTATCTGAACATTTGTGCCTCTATGACTTGAATTCTGTATAATTCAATTTCATTATTGAAGCCAGACATGGTGGTGCACGCCTATAATCCCAGCAATCAGGATGCTGAGGTACGAAGATCACTGCAAATTCAAAGCCAGCCTGATCTACATATCCCTGTCACAAAAAAAAAAAAAAAAAATCAATCAACCAATCATGATACAGTATTAACACCAAATATCAGTCTTAAGATTCACTGATTCACATACTCTCTCAAAATGTCCTGGCAAGGGCAAGGACCCGAGTTTGATCCCCAGGTACCAAAATCAAAAAAAGGCCCCTTTTTTTCTCTGCAATACCAGGGGATCAAACTCAGGACCTTGAGCTTTCGAGGCAGGCACAGCGACAATGAGCTAAATCCCCAGCCCTAGTTCTTCAGGAGATCAGTTTTAGAGTAATTCTACCTAACTAGAATATTTGACAGCTATCTTAAAACATCTTAGTAAACTGCTTTAATTTACAAAGGTCTTTACAAAATTTCAATCTTCTGATTACAGAAAACAGATGAAATGATTCTAAGAGATCAAAGAGGGGGTGATTACAAAAGGGCACGAGGAGGAAAATCTGTTGAGTGATGTTTACATCTTCCTTCACAACTGTTTTTACATCTTGATTACGGTGGTGGTTCAATGACTTATTCATTGTCAAATCTCATAATAAAAAAGGTGAATTTTACTGAATGTCAATTCATATTTTAATAAACCTGATTTTAAAAAGAAGTAGGGCGAGGGATTTAGCTGAGTGGTGCTGCACTTGCCTCACAGGCGCAAGGTCCTGAGTTTGATCCCCAGTACCAAAGGAAAAAAGATTTTTTACAAGAGCTGAAACGATAAACAGTGCGTTAAAATGCAAATGCATTTTCTTATATTCGAGAATAAATGGTATCAGTAATAATCTTGTCTGAGAACATCACTAAAAACTGTTATCATTGAGTAGTAAGTAGTCAGCTGTCAGATGTGGTGGCACTGGCTTGTGATCCTAGCACCCAGGAGCCTTCAGCAGGTGGATCACTGTCAGTTCAAAGTCAGCCTAAACCACACAGTGAGACCCTGTCTAAAAAAAACAAAAACAAGTTACTCCCGAACTTGGGAAGCTGAGGCAGGATTGCCATGAGTTGAGCCAGCTAGGGCTCTGCTCCAGAGTGAGTTCAAGGCCACCGTGACTGCACAGCAAGAACTTGTGTCACCAAAAACAAAACTAAACAAAACAAGTATGGTCAGCTAATCTCCCTTTAAAACAAACACTTGTAAATGGGTGTGGTGCCACATGCCTATAATCCCAGCACTCCAGTTTCAAAAACAAACAGCCAGGTGTGGTGGCGTATAACTGTAATCCCAGCACTCTGGAGGCTGAGGCAGGAGGATCACAGTGAGTTGGACCAACGTGGGCTACATAGTGAGTTCCAGGGCAGTCTCAACTACATAGTGAGACCCTGTCTCAAACACCAAAAAAACAAACAAAACAAACATTTGTTCCCCTAGGGTCACAACTCCGTGATACATAATGCCTATCAAATGTAAGGCTATGGGTTCAATTCCCAGTACTGCCCAGTACTGCAGGAAAAAAAAAAAAAAAAAAAAGAGAGAAAATAAGTATTTGCCGTGTAATGCACCCATAACAATTTCACAAATGCTCTTCTCCCACTCTTTTGGTACGTCCAACAGAAAAAAATGCTGGCTTTGTATATCACTGGCCAAAGTTTCTATCTTCAAACATAAATTATGAGTAAACTTTACACAATATATTTGTATTCCACAACTTCAATAAAACAGTAAAATTATTTTATATGAAAATACTTAAAAAGTAAATTGTTTGGGGTTTGTTTTTTTTTTTTTTTTTTTTTTGTTTTTTTTGGTACTGGGGATTGAACTCAGGACCTTCCGCTTGCAAGGCAGGCGGTGGAACCACTGAGCTAAATCCCCGGCCCCATAAATAAAATATTTTATACTAAACTTATTTATAGTATGCTGCTTTTTTTTTTGAGACAAGGTCTCACTTTGCAGTTCAAACTGGACCTGAACTATGCAGCTGAGGCTGGCCTCTAACTCACAGCAATCCTCCTGCCTCAGGCCCTCAAGTGCTGAGATTACAGGGCTGCAACACCACACCCGGCTTAGCTTTACAGTTTTAAATGCTTACAGCCAGTAGAAAATAATAGACATCACTGCAATTTTGGCTTAAAGAGCTAAGGATGCGGCTCAGTGTTATGTTACAGCTCCTGCCTAGGATGTACAAAGCCCTAGGTTCTATCCTTGGTACTAGGGGAAAAAACAGCACCTGTTGAAACTTCTAAAGGGTCTGTACTCTAATTCTTGAGTGCTTTTAAATTTCTACCTATTACCGTATGCCTCTTACTGCTGAATCCTGAATATCCTTCTCTATCGTGGGCATCAGCTGACCTCCAACTTATTCCACAGATAGAGCTTAGGTTCTTCTATCTTTGCTTTAGGTACCTTCTCTGTCCTTAACCAGTGACATTTCTCTTGGTGAGCCAGTGGCAGTAGGTTAAAAGAGGACTGGGCTGGGGATATAGCTCAGTGGTGCCACTGCATGCTGCAGCCTGCCTCACACCTCACAAGTGCAAGGTCCCAGAGTCTGATCCATACCAAAAAGTTAAAAAGAAAAAAGAAAAGCTGGGCGTGGTGGCGCACGCCTGTAATCCCAGCCCTTGGGAGGCTGAGGCAGGAGGATTGCTGTGAGTTTGAGACCAGCCTGGGCTACATAGTGAGTTTCAGGTCAGTCTCAACTACATAGTGAGACCCTGTCTCAAAAAACCAAAAAACCAAAAAACCAAAAAAGAAAAAGAAAAAGAAAAAGAAAATAATGGTTCAAAACCTGGGTATGGTATGGCATGCTGGAATCTGAGCACTCAAGAGGCCAAGGCAGGAGGATCTCAGGAATTCAAACTCGTTAAAACTACATAGTGAGTTCAAGGCCAGCCTAAATTTCAGTGAGATTTTGTCTACAAAACACAAAAAAAGATAATGGCTCATCAAACTTATTTTGATGAGTCAGGATAAGACTTTGATCCCTGGCTAGGCATGATCAGCACCATTTAAGAATAAGAGATCAAAGTGTGAGGGGGACGGATGAGGTAAAATAGGAGAAATGAAAATATGGTGGGTAAGGAAAAAGGCAAAAATCATTATCTTAAAAAACTGTATTAGGGCTGTGGATTTAGCTCAGTGGTTCCGCTGTATGCCTCACAAGTTCAAGGACCCGAGTTTGAGTCCCACTACTAAAATAAAAAAAAAAAAAATTGTATTTATTATTGGGGGGGGTACCAGGTATCGAACTCAGGACCTTTTGCTTGCAAAGCAGGCGGTGGAACCACTGAGCTAAATCCCCAGCTCTGTTTTTGGTTTTTTTGAGACAGGTTCTTGCACTGTAATTCAGTCTAGTCTCAAACTCATGCAGCCTAGGCTACCTTCAAACTCATGGTAATTCCCTCCTACCTCAGCCCCTCCAGTGCTGGAATTCACAGGCTTGTGCCACCATGCCCATTAAAAAAAAATTGTAGTTTTAAAAACATACCAGGCTGGGGGGGGCACTTATGAGGCCAGCAGAGTGTAGTGGTGCAAGCCTGTAATCCCAGCACTCGGGAGGCTGAGCCAAGAGGATCGTTTTGAGTTTGGAGACCAGCCTGGGCTACGTAGTGAGTTCCAGGTCAGTCTCTATATAGTGAGACCCTGTCTCAAAACAAAAAAATAAAATGAAATTAAAAAAAAGTTACCAGGCCAAGAATTTAGTGCAAGGTCCCAAGTGTGATCTCTGGTACCAAAAAAAAAAACGTGACCCAAGTTTATCCATGTCAGTATTCCCTAGGCTTGTTTTCTTCTAGGCCCATCACCTCCAAAATTTCTTAAAGATACTTTTAAATCCATAAGTTAGCTTAGTTGCTAAAGGGCAGAAATCTGATCTTAAAGAACAGGACCAGGGATCTAGGTCAGTGGCACCATGTCTGCCTTCCAAGCATAAGGTCCTCAGTTCAATCCCCGATACACACACAAAAAAAAAAAAAAAAAAAAAAAAAGACCCACACTGAGACTATGTTCACACTCTAGTACATGGAACTTATGAGTATGTTATGTTACACTGCAAACAAACAGAATTAAGATTGCTCATCAGCTGACCTCACAATAAGATTATCCTTTATTATTCAGGTCAGTCCTTCAAAATTAAAGAAAGAGGCAAATGTGGAGATCAGAGTCATACGGATTTGAAGATGTTACGTTGCTGGCTTTGAAGGTGGAAGGAGTCACAAGCCAAGAGACAGAGGTGGAGTGTAGAAGTGGAAACAGATCCTCCACTAGATGTTCAGAAGGATCACATACTGTTGAGAGCTTGATTTTAGCCCAGTGAGGTCCCTTTCAGGCTCTAATCAGAACTCCAAGATAAAAATCTGTGGTGGTGCCTTATTGGAGCAACCATGGGAAATGAATACACAGAGTAACCAAATGAATTTTTTAAATGGGATACGAATGGGCATTTCAAAGAATCTTCCATCTTCCTCACAGGATATTTGCTAAACTAGGATTGCAAGGAAGGGCTGAAGACTAAAATACAGAGCAACACTTTCAGTTGTCTCAGAGTATGAGACGATGAAACAGAATGGGTCCCCAAAGGAAGCACCTACAAAGAAGACAGCAAGTTCTTCATTTGAAGACTCTAAAGGGCCACAGGCAGAAACAAAAAGTGAACCGGGCAAAAAAGTCACCCTTTCTGGATTAAGCCTTCATCCACCACTCTAACAGTCAAGCAGAGAGAAGAATGGAACCCCTTTCTAAAGAAAATTATCATCTGGAATCCTGGTGGCAAACCTTTCAGAACTTTCAATGATACAAATAGCCCACTGTGGCATGCATGCTGTAAGTTCACCACCACTGATGTAGAATCTCTAGTGTTTTATACACAGCATATGGCATGTAATAAAAAACACTCAGATTTAAAATAACAGTAAAGGGCCAGGGATTTAGCTCATTGGTTCCGGTGCCTACCTGGCAAATGCAAGGATCGGAGTTCAATCCCTGGTACCAAAAAAAAAAAAAAAAAAACTTTAGGGGATTTAGCTCAGCGGTTCCGCCACCTGCCTTGCAAGAGCAAGGACCCTAGTTCGATCCCCAGTACCAAAAAAACAAACAGTCAAAATACATATGCATATATAATATATATAGCCATCGTCCCAACAGAAACCAGAAAATCAGAAAACAGAATTTTTAAAGTGCTAAATGACTTTCATCTAGGGCTGGGAATTTAGCTCAGTGGTTCTGCTACCTTACCTCGCAAGCATAAGGTCCAGAGTTCAATCCCCAGTACCAAAAAAAAAAAAAAAAAAAA
>NW_022900937.1:22268191-22277484 GCF_012274545.1 Fukomys damarensis | reverse complement strand
CCAGGCATGGTGGCTCACACCTGCAATCCCAGCACTTGGGAGGCTGAGGCAAGAGGATCACTGTGAGTTCGAGACCAGCTTGCACTACATAGTGAGTTCCAGGTCAGTCTCAACTACATAGTGAGACCCTGTCTCAAAAAGAAAAAAAAGAAAAGAAAATCCATGAAGGTTGAGAACTGAAGCTCAGTGGTGTGTGTACCTTGTGCCTAGCACATATGAGACCCTGGGTCTGATACGTAGCATCATACACAAACACACACACACACACACACACACACACACACACGATATCAACAATATATACCATAAAATGTTTACTAAGTGTCTACAGTGCTCCAGGTACTGTTCTGGGTACTAGTATTATGGTCATAAAACAAAGTCCCTGATTCATAGGCCTTTCATTTTAATGTAGAAGTTCAAATAGAAATCAACTAAATGGAATGTGTCAAGTAGTATCTCTTTCAGGTCTTCAAAGAAATGAAGCACCCCATCTTATTTCCAGCTATCTCTGGAAATACTGACCCATTATGTTCTGCAGCTTTTTCAAAAAGTTTTATGTGGGGCCAAGGACTTAGCTCAGTGTGGTTCTGCTGCCTACCTCACAAGTACAAGGTCCCAAGTTCGAACCCCAGTACCAAAAAAAAAAAAAAAAGTGATTATTTAGCCAGGCGTGGTGGTGCATGCCTGTAATCCCAGCACTTGGAGGCTGAGGCGGAGTATCACTGTGAGTTCAGAGACCAGCCTAGGCTACACAGTGAGTTCCAGGTCAGTCTCAACTACATGGTGAGACCCTGTCTGAGAAAAAAAAAAAAAAGTGATAGTTTAGCAAGCACAAGGTTCTGAGTTCGATCCTTAGTATAAAAAAAAAAAAAAAGTGATAGTTTAGCAAGCACAAGGTTCTGAGTTCGATCCTTAGTATAAAAAAAAAAAAAAGTGAGGGCTGGGGATTTAGCTCAGTGGTTCCACCACCTGCCTCACAAGTGCAAGGACCACAGTTCAATCTCTGGTACAAAAAAAACAAAAAAAAAAACAAACCCCCACCAAAAGAGTGATATTTTATTCTATAGTATCTCATCGGAAAAGTTTTTTGTTCTGTGATACTGGTACCAAACTGAGAGCTTTTGCCAAGCTCTTATTATTCTGTGACAACATTTGCTAAATCTAGGCTGGGCTCAATCTTGCAAATTTCCTGTCTCAGTTCCCCAGAGTCCTGGGATTACAGGCCAGTGCCAATGCACCCAGCTCAGAAAAGTTTTCCAGTACTAGAAAGCTGTTAAGTTTCACACAGACCAATAGCATTTTCTACATTCTATTTTCACACACAAAAAAACCCTCAAATTCTGCCACTGGCAACAAATCAACTACAATATGCTATTTTCCTTGAAAATGATGGGCATATTCTACTCATTTCAAGAAATATCCTATGTTTGCACACATCTAAATAACCAGTTTGCCAGTCATTCTTTCAACTAATAATGGTGCTCTATCAAGACTCAAATGATGTCTAGAGTGAGCACCAACATTTCCTCTTGGAGACAATCACCATGTCAGCAAGCAGACGTCTTTCTACAATTGTCTTTCTACAATCCTCTGGTGCTGCCACAGACTCTGAGATGTGTTCTTTAAGGGACAAGATATAATAAAACTAACACCTTTTATTGCCTCATTTAGAATAAGTGAAACTGATATTTTTACTTTGAGCATGTGGCATGGAAGAACACAAAGATTAGTGGTACAGTTGAGTACTACTGGTTTGATTTATGCTAAGATATCAGTAGTTTCTATCTCCCAATTACTCTGCATCATCAACACAAATGTCTGCCTTTAAAAAGGCAATTATTGGGGCCAGAGATTTAGCTCAGTTTTGCCATTGCCACCTGCCTCGCAAGTGCAAGGTCCTGAGTTCAATCCCGCAAAAAAGAAAAAGGAAAAAAAAGGCAATTACTGTCTCAATAATACCAAGGACTGGGCCTTTGGAAACTACTGTATTAAAATGATTCAAATCAAAATATCAATTCACATACACTGCAACAGAGAACTATACACAAATAATAAAATGTTTCATCTAAAAGAGCTGCCAGCGAGGTGAGGTGGCTCAACACTCAGGAGGCTGAGGCAGGAAGACTGCTGTGAGTTTAAGGCCAGCCTGAACTGTATAGCAAGACCCTGTCTCGATAGGTAGGTAGGTAGGTAGATAGACAGGTAGGTAGATAGATGGATCGATGGATAGATGATAAATGGGCTGCTGCATATTCAAGGGCCTTCAACAGCTTGTACTCTCAGAATTTAAACATTTTTCTTGCCATACTATACTATGACCGGCATTATGTAGAAATCATAAAGTAATTTAACAGTACCAAAAACAAAATCTTGTCTAGATATCTTTGATTTATACATTAAAATCATGCCATTCTTTTCTTTTTCTTCTTTTTTCCAGTAACCAGGATTGAACACAGGACTTTGTACTTACGAAGCAGGCACAGCACCACTGAGCTAAATACCCAACCCTGGTTTATATGTTAAGAAAACATATTAGGCTGGTGGTGGCACACGCCTGTAATCCCAGCACTCGGGAGGCTGAGGCAGGAGGATTGCTGTGAGGAGACCAGCCTGGGCTACAGGTGAGTTCCAGAGCAGTCTTAACTACACAGTGAGACCCTGTCTCAAAAAAAAGAAAGAAAACATATTAGTTTCCACTGTCAGAGACAATATTAATGTGCTGTATGCTATGAACACAAAAACAAGGCATTTCAGCTCTCACATCTGGCTACTTGTAGACTTATGGATGGGGATCACCATACTCTAACCTCTTGTGAACCACACACAAAATGCCTATACGAAGTGCTATACAAGCCCAGTAAAAGCCATGGGGAAGAGGGGATTTGGCAATGGAAAGCAGAGAAGGAAGACCTGGAAAGAGATGAGATACTATCTGAGCAAGTTCTGAACAGGCGTACACTAGACAGTTAAGAGAAGAGGAACTGCCAGGGATTTAGCTCGGTGGTTCCACAGCCTGCCTTGCAAGCCCAAGGACCTGAGTTTGATTCCCATACCAAAAACAAAACAAAACAAGAGGAGGGGAACTATCACAAAGGTAGGAAAGCATACATAATATCATACATTAATGAATTATAAGCAGTACAATTAGAGGAGGTAGGGGGATGAGAGACAATAGCAGATGAGAATGAAAAACATTAGCCAACATTGAGATGAAGAGCCACATTAATACCATATTAAAGAGTCTGGACCAGGGTCGGCGATTTAGCTCAGTGGTGCTACAGCCCACCTTGCAAACATAAGGTCCTGAGTTCCATCCCCAGTAACAACAACAAAAAAAAAAATCTGGACCAGACTTTTGGTGAGAAGTCTCTTTTTAGCAAGAAAATCATCCTTATTTTTGTATATGACAGCAATATGACACACAGACTAGAAGCCTAGGGATCAAGACACAGGATAAAAGGTCCTATATTAGGACTAATCAGTAAAAAGGATATCAAGGACATGAAGTAAATTTGAGAGGTAACATGATCAGTGCTACTTGGATGTGAGAAATTCAGGAAAAGAATCAAGGAAGAAATTCAAGCATGGTGCACACCTATAATCCTAGCACATGGAGGCAGGAGAATCACAATTTGAGATCAGCCTGGGCTACATAAAGAGACCACGTAGGAAGGAAGGGAGGGTGGAGGATGTAGCTCACTAGTAGAGCATTTGCCCAGCATGTATGAGACCTGATTTCAATCTCCAGCACTGCACTCCCCCAAAAAGGATCAAGGATGACTGAAATTCCACAAATAGTTAATTAAGCAAACATAGTGTGCCCCCCCACAAAGAAAAGAAATATCTGTCCAAAACATCACAAATTCCAAAATAACTGCCTACATTAGAGGCTTTTAGCTATAAATAATTGTCAAGAATCAGAAAATACTTCTATCGGGCTGGGGATTTAGCTCAGTGGTGCTGCCATCTGCCTCACAAGCACAAGAACCTGAGTTCAATCCCTGGTACAAAAAAAAAAAAAAAAATTTCTATCTTTAGTTTATATTTAAATTCCTAAAAACTTGTACAACTGTGATTAAGATGACATATTACCAAGTAACTGGAGTAGTATCTGAATCAAAAGCATAACATTTTCATAAGAGAGGAAAGCAAGCTGAGGAAAAGTGCTGGGATTATAGCTATTCTTAGCATTGTCTAAATAAATGGCTCAGTAATAAGGAAGTGTTACATAATACTTCACGATCTGTACTTTTTATCAAAATATATTAAGTGTCAGGTCATTTCTGACACTTCTTTTAAATGAAATACAGCCAAAGAAAAAAAGATGCCACTGAATGATATCGACCTAAAAAAAATATTGCCTGGGACTCCAAAAACAATACTTGCAGTTCTCATTTAAATCTTCAAAAGCTTTAAACATTACTATGAGAATTCCTATTTCTTTTTCTTTTATTGAGATCCACAGTCACACTATGAAGTCCAGTTGGCCTTGAACCACTACATAGCCCAGGCTGGCCTCAAATGCTCTGGAGTCCTCTTGTCTCAGCTTCCTAAACACTGAGATTATGTGTGTGTTACACCATGCCTAGCACTCGGCTATATTTTTTTAAAGTTCTTTCTGCACTAAAGATTATACTGTTTTCTAGCTTCCACTGTTTTTACTGGAAGATAAGAGCAAAAATTAGGGAAGAGGGCTGGGGATTTAGCTCAGTGTTTCCACCATGTGCCTTGCAAGCACAAGGTCCCAAGTTTGATCCTTGATTAAAAAAAAAAAAAAATTAGGAAGAAACAAATGCCTATTCTACCTATCACATCATTTAACAGGAAGAATTAAGCTATTCATATAATTATACAGTGTTGGACTGGGGATTTAGCTTGGGGGCACCATGCCCGCCTCGAAAGTGTAAGGTTCTAAGTTTGATCCCAGGTACCAAAAAAACAAAACAACAAAAATAAAATTACATAGTGTCAAGATCAAAGGATGGGTTGTATATATACTGTCAAGGATTTAGGAAGTGGCAGCCTGTATGCTATACCTTTGTGAAAAGAAAATGGGCACTTCCCTAGCACGCAGGAATCCCTGGTTCCATGTTTCTACCACAAAGGGAAGAGAGATGGAGGGAAGGAAACACCTACCTCTTCTCTCTTCCATGAATACCTACTACTATCCACTTAGCATTTGATTAAACTACTTACTGACCAAATAGCTTTGAGTGGTCTAAGTCTCCTTGAGAACAGTCTGCTTCAACACTAAGCGTCTTATGAGAGCTTACAGTATCCAGAGTTTTATACTCCTTCCAGTATATTGATAAGGAAATTAAACTCTCTACAATAAAATCCACAGGAAAGGGAAAAGGGAAAGGAAGACTAAGTGCCCCTTTCTAGACTGTCAGTGTAAGTCTGGTTTCCACATTTGAAAGAACTGAGCAAAGACCATCTTGTGCGACAAATAGTAACCCTATTGACTACGCTAAATGTTACCCAGAATCTGGAAATTTTCCTTTTATTAGTTTTCTTAAACACCCTAACTTCTACCATTAACCCAACTCCGCAGTAAATAAGGACTAGCTATAACATGTGAAGAAACACAGATGTTAAATTTCAGTTAGATCAATGGTTTCAAACTTTTGTTTACATCACTATCACCTGGAAGGCTTGTTTAGTTTGGAGAGTAAACCTCCAGCCAGAGTGTGAGTTGAGACTACCACCATAAACAATTTAGTCTTAATGTGATTTAAGACCTACAGCTCAAGGAGATCAGCAAGGAAAACAAAAATTCAAGGGGATTAAATCTAAACCATACCAAACACCATGATAGCTTCAAAACAGTCCCTACCCTTCTCTCCCAGTTAATAAATTAGTTTACTCTTTTTTGTTTTGTTTTGTTTTGTTTTGATTTTTGAGACAGGGTCTCACTATGTAGTTGAGACTGATCTGGAACTCACTATGTAGCCCAGGCTGGCCTCATCACAGCGATCCTCCTGCCTCAGCTTCCCGAGTGCTGGGATTACAGGCGTGCGCCACTACACCCGGCTAAATTAGGTTACTCTTGATATGCATACTTGAACTTCTTGTAAACAATGAACACTTCCAACTAATAAATTTTTAAAAGAATGATAAACCACAATGTACCAAAGAGTAATCTTAGTCAGAACGGTGACGCAGTTCCAGGTCAGTCTCAACTACATTGTGAGACCCTGTCTCAAAAGACCCTCCCCCACTTCCCCCAAAAGACTAATCTTGTAATTCAGCTCTCGTTTTCATCTTCCAAATTAAAAACAAATACAGGGCCAGGGACTTAGCTCAGCAGCACCTACATTGACAAGTGAGAGGCCCTGAGTTTAATCCCCAGTACCAGAAAAAAAAGAAAAAGAAAAACAAATACAAAGCCAGGCATGGTGGCACATTACTGGAGGCCAAGGCTGAAGGATCACAATTCAAGACCAGCCTGAGGGCAAGGATTTAGCTCAGTGGTTCTGCTGCCTGCCTCAGCACAAGGACCCAAGTTCTATCCCTGGTGCCTCCCCAAAAAGATGAAATCACAAGACCAGCCTGAGCCACAAAGCAAGGCCGTATCAAAGAAGAAAAGAAAGAAAGAAAAAACCTAACATTGTAGTGCATGGCATCTATAAATGCCTGTAATCCCAGTGCTCTGGAAAGCTGAGTGAGGATGGAGGATGGAAAATTCCAGCACAGACTAGACAACTTAGCAACACCTGTTGGGGGAGTGGAGGGGCTTATGGATATCCACTTTTTTTTTTTTTTTTTTTTTTTTGGTACCAGGGATTGAACTCAGGTCCTTGTGCTTGCAAGGCAGGCAGTGGAACCACTGAGCTAAATCCCCCGCCCTAGATATCCACTTTTTATACAGCTCCTCTCTGACCACTCACAAACAGAGATCCCAGATTTTCTTCCTCAGCACCTCCTGTAATGTGGCCCTCCCAGTGAATGCTGTTCTCCACTCTCCCTGAGTCAAGATCAGGAGAGCAGAGGAACCATCACTATTCCTGTGGTTCATAACTGCTACTGAAATAACTAAAATACAGATGTTCAAGCTCTACTTCAGGCTTCACTAATGAATCATCTCTGGACACAGAGGCCATGTGTTCTATGTTCCCAGCCTCTGTGCTCCTTAAGCAAGAACCTTATCTTTTATTCAACACTATACCTGGGTAAGGCACAATTAACATACGCAGAATAATGTTGTGGAAATAAGTTTAAACTGTAGATTAATGTGTGTGGCTGGTTTTGATAAATTACCTAGCTGGCCTAGGGATTTAGCTCAGTGGTTCCGCCACCTGCCTCGAAAGCACAAGGACTCGAGTTAGATCCCCAGTACCAAAAATAATAAATTACCTAGCTATTAGTGGTTACCTTAGAAGACCACTTTTTTTTTTTTTTTTAATAGCACTGGGAGCCAGGCGTCATGCCACACACACCTGTAATCCCAGCACTGAGGAAGCTGAGACAGGAGAATCGCTGTGAGTTTGAGACCAGCCTGGGCTATGGGCTACACAATGAGTTCCAGGTCAGTCATAACTACATAGTGAGACCCTGTCTCCCCAAAAAAAATACCCAACAGCACTGGGCAGTGAACCCAAGGCCTCCCACATGCTAGGCACATGCTCTTTCTTCAAGCTATACCTATGTGCAGGCCCAGAAAGCCTTTTCTTGGGGGACTGGGTGGGTGGGGAATGGGGACTGAACCCAGGGACTTTGCAATAAGCTACATCCCCAGCTGTCTTATTTTTATATTTTTGGTAGTGGGGATCGAACTCAGGAGCTTGTACTTGCAAGGCAGGCAGTGGCAGAACTACTGAGCTAAATCCTCAGCCCCATTCCCAGCTGTCTTTGTTTTGTTTTGTTTTTTTGAGACAGGGTCTCACTAAGTAGTTCAGACTGCCCTGGAACTCACTATGTGGCCCAGGCTGGTCTGAACTCACACAGATCCTCCAGCCTCAGCCTTCCAAGTGCTGGGATTACAGGCATGTGCCACCACACCTGGTTCCCAGCTGTCTTAATGGGATAACATATATAAAAACCCTGTAATTGAGCAAATTCTTTTACTGCTCAATTCTACTCATTCCAAGAAAATAAGAAAACACTCAAAAGATTGATCTTTGAGAATATTTTTAATGATGTTTATAGAAGCTAGACAGTAAAGCAAACAAAATTAGAAACTAAAAAATAAAAGGGCAGTAACAGATTGATTAGGTTTAAAAAGGTTTAATCTGGGGCTAGGGATTTAGCTCAGTGGTTCTGCCACCTTCCTTGCAAGCACAAGGTCCCAAATTTGATCCCAACACCCCTCCCCAACAAAAAAGGTTTAATCTGTAATCACTAAACTTCTGAAAAAGTGTTACTTATTGACAGGATAAAATTTTCAGAGATTTTTTTTTCTCTGATTTTTCACCCTCCTTTTTTTCCAATTAAAACAGAAACAGAACCATACAATGTAATTCCATTGTCTTATAAAATATGCATAGTGTCAAGCATGGTGGTACAGGCCTGTAATCTCAGCTGCTCCATGGTTGAGGCAGAAGGATTTAAATTCTAAAGCAGCCTAGGAAAATTATCAAAACCTTATCACAAAATAAAAGATAAAGAGTTGGAGATGTAGCTCAGTAGTAGAGTATTCCTGGGTTCAATCCCCATTACCACCCCCCCAAAAAAAAAGAAAGAGGAGGAAAAGAAAATATGCAGTTATCCAGAGGGTCTGAAAAGATAACTTCAGTTCACATCTTGTTCTAGAGCTCCCTAAGTGGAAGGCATATCCTATCTTTTTTTTTCTTACCTAATCAACTTTTCTTACAACAGGGATATATTACTTATGTAATATTTTAAATTTAAATCTATTAACACAGCTGGGACCCAGAGCACTAAGGAGGCTGAGGCTAGAGGATCACTGAGAGTTGGAGGCCAGCCTGGACTACACAGTGAGTTTAAGAGCAACATGAACTACAACGTGAAACCCTGTCTCAAAACGAAACAAACAAAATCTACTAACATAAATAACTGACAACAAAACTGAATCCTAGTTTAAATCTAATAGACATACCATTTGGAGAAAGATGGTCTAAGATATATCTATCCTTTGATTTTACTGATACTTCTAAAGATGAATTTTCAAAAAGGGGCACATAATGATGTAGACTAGAAAAACTTTTCAAAAATCAGGCATGTAGGGCCAGGGATTTAGCTTAATGGTTCCACTGCCTGCCTTGCAAGCGAAAGGACCTGAGTTCGATCCAGGTACAAAAAAAAAAAAAAAAAAAGGAATGTAAACATTGAGA
>NW_022900937.1:22266309-22268096 GCF_012274545.1 Fukomys damarensis | reverse complement strand
AAAAAAAAAAAAAAAAAAAATCAGGCATGTAAACATTGTGAAAGTAAGATACTTTTCTAAAAAAATCACTAGGTTTTGCAGTTCATTTTATTAGCATTTATTCTCTCTCGCATAAACTAGGAAAGCAGGATGTCAGCCACATCTCTAATATTTCAGAATGATATAAAGAACTTTTGGGAACCTTGACACTGTGCATCCTGCATGTTTAGAGCCAATCTGGTCTACATAGTGAGATCTGTCTCAACAAACAAAAAATAAGAACTTGTTTTTGTTGCCAGTAATTAAGACAAAACTAAGAGAGGAGAAAACTGGATGACATTTAACTATAGGAAAAAACTTTACAAATAAGTTTAAGAGTAGTTATCAGTTGAGCTAACAAAGTTTTACATACAGATACAACAAAAGACAATTCAAAGTTCTACTACAATTCTTAAGTTCCTTTCAAAAAAGAAAAAACTCTCAATTTAAGACCTAAGAACTCAACTGTCATTTTTTTAGAATCAAAGAAAAAAAAGCTGTAAAACTTATCTTACTTCTACAACCCTTCCATTTCCTTCTTAAACCGTGTTATCTACATTAGCGAATTCCACTTTTAATATCAGCACTATGAGATTTTCCTTACTATCATTCAAAAGATACGACTTCAAATTGTGCCTAAATACATGGTTCCATTTTTTAGACTGATGCTTTATTAGACAATACTACAAAAATCTATCAATAATGGAAAGGCATCAAGAAGGCAGTGAGAATCTGCTAACTCAACAGAGTAGCACACCAATTTTAAAGAAAAGTGACATGCTACAAAAAATGCAAAAGTAACTTGCTGCTCATTTCATGTACATAGTTTCCTTCCATGTAACTACTATTTCCTAAAAGTTGCACTGAATCAAGACTTCATTTTTCAATCACATCATGATTCCTCACACTTTTTTCCCCCAATGGACACTTGTTCTCTATAGTCAAAAACCCAAAATCTGATGCTCGAAGGTTCGATGAAATGTGATTAGCAAGCCCAACTTACTGAACACGAACGAAATAGAAACTGTCAACAAAAGGAGTTTAAAAGCAGAAAGCCTCTGCTTTTCAACTCACAATAGAGTTTTGTCCTTTGGACAACACTGCGTTTTGTTGTTGGAGCTACAGGGACGGGTAGGCAATCTGCAGTAACTATTCCAACAGCTTCAAGCAAGCTACATGCTAGAACTGAAGTAGCAGCAGTCAGGTCCCAAACAGCAAAGACACAAAAGAAACGTAAGCAGAAGCCTAACCATTAGAAAATAAGTCCCATCAGCACCTCTTAGGAGAAAGAGGTCCCCTCCCCCACCTTTAAATAGGCACTTAAGACTGCCAAGGAGATCCATTTCTTTATTAACCGGTGCCCACTTGGGGCAACCATACACCAAGCGCCTCTTAGGCCTACCCCTTAACCCCTTCCAGAAGTGCTCCGGAGAGATCGGAGACAAGGAGAACCTTCGCAGGGGGCCCAATTCTTCGTGGCTCCTCTTCTCCCATGGCCCTTCACACCCCGTATAGGCGATCCTCTGGCCAGAGAAAGGACACAGGGTCCAGGGAACTGCAGGCACAGCCCGCAAGAGAAGGCTTAGGCGGCCATGGGCCTCCGCCATGGCAGGACCCGGGAAGTACCGCCCCCAGCGCGCCTCCCTGCACCCGGCTAGCAGGCGAACGTCTTCTCCGACAGCTCTCTCTATCCCCAGCAAAGGCACCGGAGGAGACAGGGCCAGCAGGCAAAGGGCCGGGCTGCGCACCAGGCCCAGGCTTGCCCCCCG
>NW_022900937.1:22251479-22265401 GCF_012274545.1 Fukomys damarensis | reverse complement strand
CCGCCCAGCTTTTCAGGGGAAGCGGCTGCGGCTTCCTGGTCATCGAGACGCGGATCCGTAGGTGGGGGTATCGCCCAGGCCCTGAGACCTTGCCTGCTCAGACTTCCTGTGGGGAAGGAGAGCTTGCCCCGCCGTGCGCGAGGGTCATCCCGGGAACCCTAACTGTTGAGCTAAAATGTTTCCCGAACTCGGGAAGGGAAGTCAGCTGCGCGCGGAGCCTCTGACCCGGGCGACCAGTGAAGCCGCCTCGGGTACTCGGCGGGACGTTGTCCGCCGGGATGGACCTGCGCCGATTCCCACGTCTCCTATAACGTCAACGAAACTGGTCCCTGCGCTCGGCCGCACCGGCGCCTCCGAGGGCTGGGACAGTGCGAACTGCGAAGCTGGGCGGAGCTCAGCGCTACCCACCGGCCGCGCAGGGTTCTGCCTCTCACAGCTGCTGCACTGGGCACTTCACACCTGAGCACCTGCGGCTCCAGGAGAGAAAGGAGCTGGGCTGGAGTTCAGCGGTAGAGCGTTGTTCCAGTACCGAAAGACCCAGCATGTTGTCCCTAGCACCATTAATTGAGTAAAGGGGGTGTTGGCCAGTGCCACATACTTGATACTGAATGCTCTAAAACATGGATCTTAAAAATACTTTATAACACACCAACACAATACAGGCGATAATAGAAATATATACAAGACGCCCTAAAACATCTATCATAAAAAGCCTTTTGTGCCGCGCGTGGTGGTGCCTGTAATCCTAGCACTTGGGAGGCTGAGGCAGGAGGATCGCCTTGAGTTCAGGCCAGCCTGGAGCAAGACCGTGTCTCAAAAAACAAAAAAACAAAACAGCCCTGGCGTGGTGGCGCACACCTGTAATTCCAGCACTCGGGAGGCTGAGGCAGGAGGATCGCTGAGTTCGAGACCAGCCTGGGCTACATAGTGAGTTCCAGATCAGTCTCAAGTACATAGTGAGACCCTGTCTCAAAAAACAACAGAACAAAACTTCATGATGCATAGCGTGTGTTATATATAGTATACTGCAGAATATATAAAATCCGTTATACCACAACACAAAACAGGCAGTCATACAGATATTACAAAGATGCTCTAAAACATCAATCATAAAAATGCTTCGTGATACATTTTATATACATAGTACATCAAATGCAAAATATGACAACAGGATACAGGCAGTAGTAGAGATAACTACAAGGATACCCTAAAACTTCCATCATAACAAAACAGGAAATAGTACAAATTTCTGCAAAGATGCCCTAAAACAATAATAAAAATGCATCATGGGCCAGGGATTTAGCTCAGTGGTGCTGCTGCCTGCCTCAAAAGTACAAGGACCCGAGTTTGATCCCCAGTACCCCGAAAAAAAAACCTTCATGATATTATATAAAATGCAGTACGCTATAACACAATACAGGCAATAATACAAATATCTACAAGAATACCCTAAAATGTAAGTAATAAAAATGCTTGTGAGCCAGATAATCCCAGGACTCAGGAGGCTGAAGCAGGAGGATCACTGACAGAGCAGCCTGGGCTACGTAGTGAAAACCTTTTGAAAAAAAAAAAAACTTTGTGAGACATCACATATTATGTACCACATGGTATATAAAATTATAAAATGCTGGGCCAGGTATTTAGCTCAGTGCTTCCATCACCTGCCTTGAAAGTGCAAGGTTCCAAGTTCCATCCCCAGTACGAAAGAAAAAATTATAAAAAGCTTTATGCTGACGGTTCAGGCAATAACTGAAATATTTACGAGGGCCAAGCAGAGAGAGGGGGCGCACCTCTTACCTAGAAGTGTGCTGTGTGAGCTGGGTGGCTTGGGGTTCAACAGAAGAGAGAAGGTGGCCTAGCAGCTAGAGTCCCACATTAGAGGTCGTTAATAATGTGGGGAGCCTAAAGTGAAAGAGAATACATGCCAAGTTATTAGACAAATGAGTCAGGCTCACTTGATGAGGGCAATGCCATTCTCACAATAGACTTTAATTGTTTTTTTTTTTTTTTTTGGTACCGGGGATTGAACTTGGGTCCTTGCCCTTGTGAGGCAAGCTGAGGAACTACTGAGCTAAATCCCTGGCCCTAGACTTTAATCTGTGCACATTAAACGGGAGACCCAGACAAGTGTTCTGAAGGAAGAAGAGCCATAAGAAGGCTTCCTCTTTAGGTACCTTGAAGGGCTGGTCAGAGTAGAATCTGTTCAAATGAGTCTCTGATTTATTATTCATAAACCTAACTTTTTTTAAATTGGGTTTATTGGTACATTCTAGGTAGATAGTACAGTTACATTCATTACTGGGATCTTGTACCTTTACATGCCAGGTCTTGGTTCTCATTTTTTCCCCTTGTCCCTGCCCTCCCTTCACCCCCTCCTCCCCTCCCCACCTTCAAACACTTTAATTCCATTTTTACATTTTCTCATATTTTTGTCCTTTTCCCTTGTTACCCTTTCCCTATCCTTCTCTCATAAACCTAACTTTAACACACAAATTACCTTTGGAAAAAATATTAAAAGTAAAAATTTAGCATTTCTGTAATCCCAGTACTCTGGGAGGCTGAGACAGGATGATCGTAAGTCTAGGCTACATTGGGCTGTTTTGAAGGTTGGTTTTTGGCTTTTTGTTCTGTTTGGTTTTCATAGGGTTTTTGTTTTGGTTTGGTTTGGTTTGGTTGTTTATTTTTTGAGACAGGGTCTTGCTCTGTAATTCATGCTGATATGGAACTCACTGTGTAGCCCAGGCTGGCCTTGAGCTTATGGCAATCCTTCTGCCTTAGCCTCCCTAGTGCTGGGGTTACAGGCATGTGCTACCACACCAGCCTGTCTTGAGATTTAAAAAGAACAAAAGAACTGGGCTTGTAGCTCAATGTCAAAGCCATGGGTTCAAACCCCAGTGCCACAAGAAAGGAAAAAAGAAAAAGTGAAAATTAACATAAATTTGCCTGTACTGAGGATTAAACCTGTGCTTATAAATACAAACTTCCCTATAATGAATATGATCAATATGTGTGACAAAATCTACTAATAAACCCAGTTCCTTCCTATTGAGACACACCCGAGCCCTTTTCATTTGTATTATTAAATTTCTTTTGGTTTTCTTATATTCCAGGCTGGCCCCGAACTTGCAGTGATTCTCCTGCCTCAGCCTCCTGAGTGCTGGGTTATAGGCATGTGCCACCATCCCTGACTTATTTTTTGATACAAGGTCTGGGCTAGAATTTGAGTATCTGGAATGACAGGTATATACCCCTTCTCCTGGCCATTAAAGGATATTAAGCAGGAGAGTACAATGAAATGATCTGCGGTTTTGTTGTTTCTGTTGAGATAGTGTCTTGCTGTGAAGTCCATCCAGGCTGGCTTGGAATTCCTAACCTTCCTGCCTTGGAGCCCACCAAATGCTGGGATTACAGGGTCAAAAGTGCAAAAGTGCACACCAGGCCTGGCTCTTCTGTTTGGTTGTTATTGTTATTTGCTTTTTGAGGCAGGGTCTTGCAGTTTAGCTCAGGCTGGCCCTGAACTCACTGTGTAGCCCAGGCTGGCCTTAAACTCAAGGCTATCATCCTGCGTCAGCCTCCAGAGTGCTGAGATCACAGACCTGCACCACCATGCCTGGCCTTATGACTTTTCTTTGTTTGGTATCAGTGATCGAACTCAGGACCTTGCTCTTGCTTGCAGGGCAGGCGTGGCACCACTCAGCTAAATTCCCAGCCCCTTATGACTTCTTTTTTAGTCTATTTTGTGAGTAGTATCGCAGTGCTTCTGAATGTTTGAGTCTCCTATTCACGGCCAAACCCTCATAACCAGATTCTCAGCAACATTCTTTTCCCTCATATTTTGGGACCTGTCTTAAATTCAGGTTAGGTTATGGTGCTGTATTAAGAAAACCAGTAGGACAACATCTCTCTGTCCAAGATTGGCCCAGGGATGTTCCATATACATGGTTGGAGGTGGAGTTATTTTAATGACTTGCTCTCCCAGCCACTGGTGGGGCTACTGCTTTCTCAGGTGTGGTGATTACAGAGGAGAAGGACAGTAGTCTAAACAAAACAACAAGGTTCTTGGAAAAGAAAATAGGTGCACTCACCCTTCCCCCTTCAGTGCAGAAGGAAGCGCAGGTGGTTCCACGTGGGCCTCATGTCCCCATCTAGGAAGGGCAGGAGGTAACAGGTTAGTGGCTGGGGATGCAGCTCAAACAGAATGCTTGGGTAGCACGTGAGAGACCATGAGTTCATTCTCTAGTCACAAGCACACACGAGCCCTTCAGAAAGCTACTTGGGAGGCTGAAGCAGAAAGATAAAAAATACTCCAGACTAAATAAAATTCTGTCTCCAAAACAAAACAAAAATCCTGGGGAATATAACTCAGTAGTGTAGTACCCAGGGGTTCAATCCCTACAATGTGGGCCGGGGATTTATCTCAGTGGTTCTGCCGCCACAGGCTCAAGGACCTGAGTTCAATCCCGGGTACCAAAAACAAAAACAAAAAAAAAATCCCTCTTATGAAAACAAATGTTTAGCTGAGAAAAATAGGGTATACATCTGGTCTACCTGGCTACTCAGAAAGGAGGCTAAAGCAGGAGGATTGATTCAGCTCAGGAATTTGAAGCTGTCCTAAGCAACATAGCCTTTCTTTCTCTCTCTCTTTCTCTCAGACACACACACACACGCACACACACACACACAAGCCAGGTATGGTGGCACACGCCTGTAATCCTAGCACTGAGAAGCCTAAAGCAGGTGGATCGCCCCAAGTTTGTGGCCAGCTTGGGCTACACAGTGAGTTCAAAGCCAGCCTGCACTATATAGTAAGACCTTGTCTCAAAAAATAAATAAATAAATAAAATCAAAGTATGGGCCTGGGATGTAGCTCAGTGGTTTTGCCTCCTGCCTCACAAGTGTAAGGTCCCAAGTTCAATCCCCAGTACCCCCCCAAAAAAGTGTGTGTATGTATGTTTGTATGTATTTATTAACTATTTACTCATGGAGCAAAACTCCATAAATATGTATGTACCCCTCAAATAGTTATGAATTTAATACTGACAGAATATGTAGTCACTTTTTAGATAAATTGAAATAGCACTGGAATTCTGTTTGTTTTGGTTTTAGTATTTCCTTAACTTGAAGGTTTTTGATTTTTTGCTTTTGGAGAGAGTCTTAAACTGTGTAGATCTAAGGATGACCCTGTCTCAAAAAAGTTTAGTAAGTGAGGGGGAATATATCTATCCCCACTACAATCAATCAATCAATCCATGTATGTACAACCTAGTAAGAGCACAGAGATACTCATGAACTGAGTGGTTTGCATTTCCTTAAGAACAGCTCTGTATTTTGGACTTTGTAACAAACACCAATTAACTGTTACATCACTGCTGAGAGGCAGAGTTTGTCTCACCAGTTCTCAGTGATAAATAATAAGGCAGCCTGGCACAGTGACGCAAGCCTCTAAGCCTCCCACTTGGGAGGCTGAGGCAGAAGGATCACAGGTTCAAGTGCCACCTGGGCAATTTGGAGAGATCTTGTCTGAAAAATAAAAGATAAACCAGGCATGGTGGTGCACACCTGTTGTCCCAGAACTCTGGGAGGCTGAGATAGGAGGATCACAAATTTGAGGTCAGCGCGTGTAATTTAGCAACTTAGATCCTGTCTCAAAATGAAAAATAAAAAGAGGTTGCTGGGCATAGTGGTGCACACCTGTAGTCCCAGCACTTGGGAGGCTGAAGCAGGAGGATCGCCATGACTTCAAGGACAGCCTAGGGTACATAATAGTTCAAGGCCAGTTGGAAATACATAGTGAGACCTTGTCTCAAATAAAGGGCTGAGGAGGTAGCTCAGCCTGAAGGTCCTGTGTTCAATCCCAGTACTGTACTACAAAAAAGAAAAAAAAAAAGAGGAAGAAGAATCCTGACATTTTAGATCTAAGAGATCATAATTTATTTTTTTAAAAAATACAAATTAAGGGCTTGATTAGAGACAACAGTATGGATGAAGAGATGTCACAAGCAAGGAAGAATGGTAAGGGTGGCAGGTGCTGGTGCTAAAGGACTTCACAGGAGTCACTGGATGAGGGATTCTAACAAAGCCTCATAGGCTAGACCTTCTTGGACCTCCGCACCGGTGCCTGCTATTCCCTAGGCCTGACCTTCTTCCCACCATATGCCCAGGCTTCAAAACTACTGTTTTTTTCAAGTCCTTCTATAGCTGTGGCTTTGATGCCTAAAACATGAATCATCCCTGTATCTCCCAACAAACTTCAAGTTTTTGACAGTGTTGGGACAAAGTAATTATATGTAAGCGTGGTGGCACACACCTGTAATCTCAGCATTTGGGAGGCTGAGGCAAGAGGACAGCTGTGAATTCAAAGCCAGCCTAGGCTATATAGTGAGACCTTGTCTCAAAAAAAGAAAAAAAATTAATAATAATACACACCTGAATCCAAACCAATAGATATTTAATGTCCTCTAACATGAAAACACACTAATATCTTTTTTGTTTTTGTTTTTGTTTTTTCCCTCTTTTGGTACCAGGGATGGAACTCGGGTCCTTCCACTTACAAGGCAAGTGGCAGAGCCACTGAGCTAAATCCCCGGCCCCGCTCTTTGTTTTTTCTTGTTTTGTTTTTGTGGTTTTTTTTTTTTTAGATAGGGTCTCTGTATAATTTATGCTGGCCTTGAACTCACTATGAAGCCCAGGCCAGCCTGGAACTATAGGGGGAAAGGGTATGTAAACAGAAAGAAAAAAGAAAAAAAAAAGCAAGGGCCTCATTAGGCTTTGTGGCAAATCTTAACTAGAAAGAGTTAAAATTTTGCTGGAAGGAGCAATGAAGAGGATAAACAGGAGAGCTGATAAGCAGGATTTGGAGGAAGCCAGGCAGCCAAGCACACTGACCAAAATAGCTGCCCCTCTCCACCTCCAGGAAACTGCAAGGGAGAGAGGGGAGGCCAGTTAAGAGAATTTATTTAGTATACACACCTGTGAATACGCAGACATATACATGGGTGCCTCAATTCATGAACTTAATTCTTTCCACGATTCTGGTCACAAACTGAACTGGATGAGAACCAAATCAAATTTCCCCTTAAGGTCGACATTGAACCTAACCACTGAATTTGATATATACCTATATCTATAATATATGCTCATATTTCTACTTTAGGGCCACTGTATTGTTACACTAGATACACATCCTTTTACTTAATCACTAACTCTAAGAGGCTTTGTGTGTAGTGCTACTCCTAAACCAACCTATAAATCCCTGAAAAAGATAGATCAGCAAGAAAAAGTCAAAGCCCACTTAGGAACGTGTCCATAGGCCATGACACCCATGTCAGGGTCCCATGGCCTGGGCTTGGCCTATGACTTGTCTAGAGAGCCAGTCAGGTTGTAACAAGCCCAGGTATCCACCTGGGAAGGAGGTTTATATCACTTGATAAAAGGAATCTGAGGACAAAGACTCAGGGTTATTTGCCTTTCTGATGCCACCTGCCCAAGTACAGGACAGCTTTCTATTTTCCCCTTTTCCTTTTTTTTTTTTTTTGTATGGGGATCGAACTCTGGATTTTCCACTTGCGAGGCAGGCATTGGAACCCCTGAGCTAAATCCCCAGAACCTTTTCACTCTTTTCAAATAAAGTGTCTTCCTTCTTAAACTTTGTACCTCGAACTGGTTACTGGTGCTCAGTTTACAACGCTGGTGAGCTGCTCAGACGGTGCACACCCCTGACATGACAGAACTCAGTGATCCTCTTGCCTCAGCCTCCCTCAGTGTTGGGATGATAAGTATGCACCACCCATCTGGCGCTCACTTGTTCATTTTTCCAGGTCTCTGCCGCAAGTTGAAGATTGTGTGTAAGAGGAGAAAAGGAAGAGGCGAGGCCCTGATGCGCACGCCTTCACAACACTCCCTGCCCAGGGCTCCCCTAAGGTGAGTGACCACCACCCTCCCCGTTCTGTCTTGGTCTAACATTCCATGGGACAGTAGGATTGATGTTGTACTCCGACCAGGTGGGATGCACAGGAGGCATGCAGCTCGCTAATGAATAAGTGAAGAACAGCACAAGCCGGGAAGGTTGAAGAGCAGAGAGAACAAAGCACGGCAGTACACGCAGGGCCTATGTAGTCGAAATCTTGCACAATGGGAAACCTTCTCCTTTACATTTTCCTTTTTGTGATTTCTCTCTTGGTTTTTTGGTTTGTTTGGTTTGTTTCCTTGGAGACAATACCATGATGTAAAAGGCTTAGCCGGGCGCGGTAGTGCACGCCTGTAATCCCAGCATTCGGGAGGCTGAGGCAGGAGGATCACTGTGAGTTGGAGGCCAGCCTGGGCTGCATAGTGAGTTCAAGTTCAGCCTGGACTACATAGGGAGACCCTGTCTCAAAAATCCAAAACCTAAATAAATAGAAAACTAAAAATCCTAGTAAACTAAAACCCTGAACTGTTCATCCAGTAGTGTTAAGGTGGTCTCTTTCAACTTTGTTTCTGTGCAACTACAGGTGACTTCTGTTGTAGGGCTACCTGTTGTGTTATAACAGTATTACATATCAATAGTGTTATTATAACTTTATTTATATAAAATTCAAGTGTTTAGTCAGTTACTGTGTCTTAATTTTTATATGCCTTCCATTTTTAAATGTTTGGTTTTTATCAGTATATATTTATAGTACAGAAAGATGACATTCATCATGGTGAGTTGGTACATGGACATAGCACATTTTAACTCTTTGCTGTTTTCTTTCCCTCACCCCAACATACCTTTTGTTTTGAAGTGCTTCAATGAATACTGTATTTCCATGAAAATATAGTGATACAATGAACCAGCTAGTAAACACTTCTACAGAGCCAGGCAAAGTGGTGCACTCCTGTAATCCTAGTACTCAGGAGGCTGAGGCAGGAGGATTGCAATGAGTTCAAGGTCACCCTGAACTTCATAATGAGACCCTAATCTTCCTCTCAAAATAACAAAAACAAAAAACAAAACCAGCCTTGCATAGTGGGACATGCCTATAATCTCAGCACTCAGGAGGCTGAAGCAGGAGAATCCTCATGAGCTCAAAGCCAGCCTGGGCTACTTGGTGTGACCCTGTCTCAAATCCAAAACCAAAAGGCATAGTCAACCTCTTCCAACTCTAGGAGCCAAGTGACACTCCTTACAATTACTGTATTTTGCAATGTGGCCAGGAACCAGTTCTCCAGTTCTGTCTTAGCAGCTGTACCCTCAGTGTAATCATCAGGAAGGTAATAACAGAAGCCGGAGGTACATAAGGCCCTGTCCAGATTCTTTATGAGCTGCTTCACAGAGTCTTAAAGGATAATGAAACAATTAAAATCACCACAGTGTATGGAAGTGTTACTGATGTGGAACCCTCCCAAAGGGTTGTGTCATCCTTACTGAGTGATGTATTTGTACACATAGAGAAAGCCAGGTATGGGCAGACACATTTCTCTGCGAACCATAACAAGCTGCATGTAGGAGCCAGGAGCCTTTGCTGTCTTTGGAGTACATGTGGGAGGTTGTGGGTGGAGAGGGCAGGAAGAAGATGTTGTACAAAAAGTCAATATTCTGACTCAGCAAACTTTGTTTCTTCTGCCTCTGGGCATCAGATTTAGGGCCTGGCACATGCTCAACAGACATTCCACCACTGAGCACAAGCCAGCCCTTTATTATGCTAGTGTTTTGCTGTTTTTTTGAGACAGGGTCTCACTATGTAGTTCAGGCTGGCCTCAAACTCATGCTGATCCTCCTGCCTCAGCCTCCCAAATGCTGAGATTATAGGCTTACATGCTGGACATGCTTACACTTCTGATTCTTCTGCTTCAGCCTCAAAGAGAACTGAGATTACAGACATGCACCACCATGCCTGGTTTATTTAACCTCTTATGATCTCTTTCATTCATATTTTTTTCTTTCTCCTCTAAATTTTTAAAAAAGAATCATAATATGAATTTTAAAAAACAGAAGCTGGGCTTGGTGGTGCATTTCTGCAATCCCAGTACTGAGGTAGGAGGATCATCAGAAATTTGAGGCCAGCCTGGGCTACATAGTTGTTTAAGACCAGTCTGAGAGTCAAGGATTTAGCTCAGTGGAGCTACGCCTTCCTCGCAAGTGCAAGGTCCTGAGTTCCAGTTCCGGTACTGGGGAAAAAAAAGAGACCAGCCTGAAGTACACAGCAAGACCCTGTCTCAGAAACTAAAAATTAATGGCCGGGGATTCAGCTTAGTGGTGCTGCCACCTTCTTCGCAAGCGCAAGGACCTGAGTTCAGTCTCTGGTACCAAAAATACCAAACCAAAGTAAAACAAAAGAAACCCCCAAAAAACAAAAATTTAAAAATAACCCAATGATTTTCATTTCTTTCTTTCTCTCTCTCTCTTTTTTTTTTTTTTTTTTTTGTACCAGGAATTGGACTCGGGGGTCTTGCTCTTGCCAGGCAGGTGCCGCACTACTGAACTAAATATCCAACCCCCAATGATTTTCTTCATTGGATTCTAACAATTAAGTGAATTATTGCAAAGGGCTTATTCTATTATTATTGCATGCAGCACATGTGCACAGCTTTGTTTTCAGCCCAAATAGACACAAAGATGGCCAGTCAGTCAGTATGAAAGCAGCTGCCCTTTGAGAGGTACCCGGAATATTCATCTATCAAATTGTTGAAAATGCTGCTGTGCTTTTTTGTGTGCCAGCATGTTTATTAGTTAAGTCAGTTCTTCCCAAACATTATACCAGGTACCATGCTCAGTGTTGAGATGAAGAGATAAAACCATTTCAGCTCTCAAGATGCTCAGGTGAGGGAAAGAAGCAGACACTTGAACCACTCTTACCCCCGTCCCCGACATCACACTCTGAGAAATACTAGAATACAGGATGGTCTTCAAGGTAGGGAAAAAAGACAGAGGTGTCTAGCCGGGCGAGGTGGCACATGCCTGTAATCCCAGCATGTGGGAGGCTGAGGCAGGAGGATCTCTGTGAGTTTGGGACCAGCCCGGGCTACATAGTGAGTTCCGGGTCAGTCTCAACTACATAGTGAGACCCTGTCTCAAAAAAACAAAAAACAAACAAACAAACAAAAGACATGGGTGTCTGGCTCAGAGCGGGGCAGACAGAGCTGCCATGGAGGGCTTCCTAGGGGACATGTGGCCTGCGCTGAGCACTGCAGGAAAAATAAATGTCGCTCTATCCTGGAAAAGGGGAATTTGAATGTGTATACAACTATGAAAGAATATGGCTTGCTTATTTACGTATTTATTTATTTTTGAGACAATCTGGAGTTGAACACACTATGAAGCCCAGATTGGCCTCAAATTTATGGCGCTCCTCCTGCCTCAGCCTCCTGAGTGCTGGGATTACAGGTGTGTGACACTGCCCAGCTAAAACACGGCATATTTAAACTGGCCTGTTTGGTGAAACTGCCTGTTCATCGTGCCTGAAATTTAGGGTATATAAGACTACTGAAAATGCCCTTCCAGGTGTGGTGGTACACACCTATAACCCCAGCACTCGGGGGCTGAGGCAGGAGGATCACCACGAGTTCAAGGCCAGCCTGCACTACATAGCGAGTTCAAGACTAACCTGAACTATGAATACAGTGATACACTGTCGTAAAAAAACAAAATTAGGGGCTTGGGGATTTAGCTCAATGGTTCCACCTCCTGCCTTGCAATCGCAAGGACCCAAGCTTGATCCCTGGTACCAAAAAAAAAAACCCCAAAACCAAAAACAAAACCCGAAACTAAAAACCCAAATTAAATGGTTTGTTGCTGTTTTTTGTTTTATTCTTGCTGTTGTTGTTCAGTCGACTTCTTCACTCCAACCAAAACATCTCCTTTGAAATGACCCCCTCTCCAGTAAGTGCCAGAGCAACTGGATGGAGTCCGCCGCTCCCCTCTGCCGAGCCCTTCAGGCTTCTGAGCTCCCATCGTGGTGGCACTCGTGCAATCGCTGTGCTCTGTGTTCATAAGTCCCACAAGGAAAGAGCCCATCCTGCTGTGTTTAGTGCTGTCGGCTGCACGGGGGACACAGTTGTTCATACTCGGAAGGTATACAATGGGGAGCAGGCAAGATGGGGTGGGGAGGTGGAGACAAAGAATGTCATGTGCGCGTCCAAATCTGCCGTACGAAGCCATTAATCTGTATAACCAAGATGCACTAACAAAAAAGATCTGAAAAAGGGAGCTTATCGTAACAAAGTAAAGATTTCATTTGTTTTCCCATTTCTCCTGACTTCCTTCTTTACTTTTGAGTCACGATCTCACTAAGTTGCTACCTTACCCAGGCTGGGCTCAAGCTTGCAGTCCTCCTTCCTGCCTCAGCATCCTGAGTGCTGGGATTACAGGTCTGTGCCACCACGCTCAACTGATTCTTAATCCTTTTTTTTTTGGGTATGGGGATCGAACTGAGGACCTTCCACTTGTGAGGTAGGCCCGGTGCCACTGAACTGAATCCCTGGTCCTAAACCTTAATCTTGGACAGGTTTTTTTTGTTTTGTTTTGTTGTTTTGTTGTTTTGGTACCGGGGATTGAACTCAGGACCTTGCACTTGCAAGGTAGGTGCCAGAACCACTGAGTTAAATCCCCGGCCCAATAGGATTTCAGTAAATAAGAGCCAGGCATTTCTGTAATTTCATCACTTGAGATGATTGTGAGTTGGAGGTCAGCCTTAGCTACATAAGGAATTAAGACAGAACTACAGAGTGAGACGGTGGCCCAAAAAGAGGAGGAGGAGGAAGGGAAGGGAGGAAGAAAGAAACAGAATGAGGGACAGAAAACATAGAATCAGCAAAAGAAAAAAAAATCAGTGGAATGGATTGCTTTTTCAGTGATCAACATGTAATAACTAATTGTTACAGGTATGGAAACTATACCACATGTGCAAAATAACCTCGATTTGCTACATTGGGCAAAAATACAATAACTTTCCAATTTTAAAGCATCTTTTGCCGTCACTGACATATCATATCTGAAAACACTAGAAAACTAGGGATGTGGTTTGAAATTTTCAAAAAGTTTTATGCCACTCAAACAGATTTTGCTTAGAGAGATAGAAAGAGAACATGTATAAAATACATATATACTGGATTAGCATATAAACTAGTACTAGTGCTAGTGTAGATAGGTAACTTAATTAGGTATCTTGTAGCCAATTAGGGCAGACCTGAGAGGATCTACCAAGGAAGAAAATCAAGACGTTCTCTAAAGGCCAGGATTGTAAAAGAAGAGAAGCTATCACACCCAGTGGGATGAATAGCAGTGATTGATATTCTTTTTTTTTTTTTCACTTTTTTTTTGGCACAGGTATGTGTGTGTGTGTGTTGGGGGTGGGGGGTTGAACTCAGGTCATTGTGCTTGCAAGGCAGGAGGCGACAGAACCACTGTGCTAAACCCCCAGCCCAGTGATTGATATTCTAAGTAGGTATCAATCACCTGGGTGGAGGACCAAGATCTTCCTGGAAAAATCCTGGACCCATCCCTTACCAAGAATCCTTGCTTTCCTTGTACACTTGCTACATGACTGGCTCCCCCAGTGGATCCCCATTTAATCACTATTATCTAAGTAACTATACTTGTAATCTTATTGGTTGTCCACTTTGTGATTTCTTGGTTTTTGTTTGTTTGTTTTTTGTTGTACTGGGGATTGAACTCAGGACCTTGTGCTTGCAAGGCAGACACCGTGCCACTGAGCTAAATCTCTGACCAAATATACTATGGTTTTTTTGTTTGCCTACTATTGCCTACTAGTCTCCCCCCATCCCCCGACACCAGGGCTCAAACTGAACCAAATCCCCAGCCCCTTCATAGTGATATTGTTAATTACTGTCAAAAAACATAAATAGGGCCAGAGATTTGGCTCAGTGGTTCCACCACCTGCCTCATAAGCACAAGAACCTGAGTTCAATACCCGGTACCAAAAAAAAAAAAAAAAAAAAAAAAA
>NW_022900937.1:22248017-22251345 GCF_012274545.1 Fukomys damarensis | reverse complement strand
AAAGAAAAAAAAAAAAACCCAAATACAAAAATTGAAATGCTGATCTTGGGGCTGAGATACAGCTCAGGGGTGGAGTACTGCCTAGCACATTCAAGGCCCTTGGTCCAATGTGGTAGAGAGTAATGGGATCAGAAACTCTTAGGTCATTTTCTAAATATGGGGCTGGTTTCTCTAATCCTGACTTTTTATGGAAGGCAACAGAGGAGAGGATCTGGAGTACTGGTTTTGCAATCTGAGTCACCACCTCATTAGTCCTTTAATCTCGCTGCTTATCTTTCTAGGTTTTATCTGCAGAGTGAAAGAAGTAATAGCACTTACAGACTGGGCTGTCACTTATACAGTGCTTACCACAGTAAACATAGTAAACACTCAGTAAACTTCAGCTAATTATTACTGAGGATAAATACAGCTTTAAAAAGATACCTTGATGGGCAGGAGTGTGTCAAAATATGCAGAACAAAGGGTCCAAGCAGTTGCATTTGATGGGGCTGGGGATGTAGCTCAATGGCACAGTGCCTGCCTGGCAAGTGGAAGGCCCTGAGTTCAATTCTCAGTACAAAAAAAACAACAAAAAAAGAAGAGGCCAGGCATGGTGGTGCACGCCTTTAATCCCAGCACTCGGGAGGCTGAGGCAGGAGGATCACTGTGAGTTCGAGACCAGCCTGGGCTACACAGTGAATTCAGGTCAGTCTCAACTACATAGTGAGACCCTGTCTCAAAAAACTGAAAGAAGAAGAAGGGAGGGGGAGGAAGAAGTAGTAGTAATAGTTGGATATGAGTGTGGAGGCCAAGAGGAAAGAAAAGAGTGCAGACTGAAAGGATGAATTAGAGTACGATAACCAGCAGGAACCTGAGCCAAGGAGAAAAAGGAAGCTTCTGTAGATTTGGGGATATGGAGGAATTGTAGGGTATCTAGGGCCATCGGCCTTGGGGTTGGAACAGGCTACATGACCATCCTCCCTGAGCCTTCTATATTTGTTTGCTCAGGGAGACCCAAGAAAAGGGCTGAAATGAGAAGTGTGGATAGAAATAGCAAGGGCTTAAGAAGTTGTATTGGGCTCTTGGGGGAAGCCCAAGCGAGAGACTGACAGGTACAGGACAGGCCATGACATTGGAGAGGAACTGTTGAGGGAATGCTCCAAGCCAAACCTTCTTGAGCCATTAATTACAAAGCAAAAGCAAACCAAATCTTTATAGTTTTTTTTTTTTCAAATCTTTATACTCTTAAAACCCTGACTGGCCTGGTGTGGTGGTGCACATCTATAATATCAGCACTGGGAGGCTGAGGCAGGAGAATCACCGCAGGTTCAAGACCAGCTTGGGCCAGATTTAGCTCAGCGGTTCAGTGGCCTGCCTTGCAAGCTCAAGGACCCAAGTTGAATCCCCGGTACAGGGGGGAAAAAAAAAAGACCAGCTTGGACTGCATATTGCATTTGAGGCAGACCTGAACTGCATAGAGACCCTATCTCAACAAACAACAACAAAAATAACTAATGGTCAATTTAGAGCACCTAACTGAACTGAATCAGTGTGATTTGGGCATGGAAAACTCACCTGAGGGTTACTGCCAAAGGCATAAAAGGAGAACTGAAGGGGAAGATCATAGGCTGTTGATTTTCTAGGAGAAGCTTGCCACGGTGGTTTTCCTGATGCAACTTGGCTGTTCTCTTGTCATCAGAGAAGCTCAGGTCCTCACTATCACTGGAAATGGCTGCTGTTCTTGTCAGGGGAGCTCTGATCTTCACCGTGAGCATCACTTCCTGGCTCCAGTGCAGATCCCTTAGCCTGGTGGCACAGATTCTTCAACCTACTGGTGCAGGTTTTCTGGCTTCTGCCACTGGCTTTGGGCCTCCTGGGTGCAGATCCTTGATACTGACAAGCATGAGGCATTGCCGTGGGCTCTGGGCCACTGGCTGGACTCATGGAGGACACTGCCTTGGACACAGGCCTTCAGCTGGACTTGTGTGGGACATTGCTGTGGGATCCAAGTCCTTGGCTGAATTCTTTGGGTCTCTAGTGTTGGGCTAATCTCTTGCACTCCTCTGCATTTGACTTTTGGGGTGACTATTGTAAAATAATCCTATATGGGCTGGGGATTTAGCTCAATGGTTCTGCTGCCTGCCTTGCAAGTGTAAGAACCCAAGTTCAATCCCCGGTACCAAAAAATAAATCCTATAAATTATGTGTCCTGTATTAAATCTATTTCCCTTGCAATCCCTGACTACAAAAACTGTCAAACGTGTTGGCATAGTCTTGGAATTCCAGGACTATGGAGGCTGAGGTGGGAGAATCAGAAGTTTAAGGCCAGCCTCAGCCACTTAGCAATATCCTACACATTTTATAAAGTACAGAGGTATACCCTGAGTTAAATCCCCAGTGCCACGGGGAGGAAAAAAAAAGTGAATACTATTGGAAATTACTGACTAGGTTTAGTGTTGGACAGGACTTTAAAACTCCCTAGCTTTAACCCAGGAGAATGTGAACCTTAATGAAGTAAACTGACTCACCAGCACAGCTGGATCTGTATTTTCAGTCACCTGATTTCCAGTACAATGCTCTTTCCATGGTTAGAAGTTAGTAAAATTGTGTTTTTAAACTGGTCTTTGAGAAAATCGAATCCATTTGGCTCTGGGTTGGATTTTTTTTTTAATCACTAGGACTGCTTCTTAGATACAGATATATACATCTTGGGTTCTGTCTCCAGACATTTTGATTAAATATGGGCAAAACATGGAACCTATACTGTTCAAAATTACCCAGTTAGCCAGGTGTGTAATCCTAGCACTCAGGAGGCTGGGACAGGAGGATTGCAGTGAGTTCAAGGCCAGCCTGGGCTGCGTAATGAGTTTTTTAAAAATTCCAGCTCCAAACAGGTGTCTCTGTCTGTCTGTCTGTCTCTCCCTTACTCTCTCTGCCACACATTTTTTTTACACTATTTCTTTGAGTGTAGACTTTTAAGATTTTGCCTAGTAAACCCTACCTCAAAAAATTTTTTTCCCTTAGGGATCTTAGAACTTAAGTATTGTATTTGTAAAATCTAAGGGATAAGTTTGATTATCACTGAAATCTTTTCTGAAGTTTTGGTTCTATTGCTCTGCATTTTAAGCCATTTATTCTCAATACTTAAGTAATATTTTGGGGGGAGGTTGAACTCAGGACCTTGAGCTTGTGAGGCAGGTGGTGGAACCACAGAGCTAAATCCCCAGCCCCATTGAATAATATTTTAAAAATAATTACTACTAGACTTGGTTACTTGGAGAAGCAACTAGACTATTATACTGTGCTCTCTCTCTCTCTCTCTCTCTCTCTCTCTATATATATATATATA
>NW_022900937.1:22247315-22247878 GCF_012274545.1 Fukomys damarensis | reverse complement strand
GAATCTAGCTCTATATAATCTGCTTATATTAGTTCAGGCTGGCCTTCAATTCACTGTGTAGCCCAAGATAGCACCCTGGATTGCATAGTGAGTTCAGAGCCCTTCAGTCATTCACTTACCATGTATTTTTTATTTTATTTTATTCATTCATGCATTCATGCATGCGCTTATCTATTTTTCTACTATTGGGGGGTGTTGACACAAGGTCTTACTAAGAGCTGGACTAGAATGCTCTATATAGCCCTATGGCCTCGAAGTCGCTGTGATCCTCCTGCCTCAGCCTCCGGAGTGCTGGCATCACAGGCCTGCGCCACTACCCCTGGCTATCTATCTTTTGAGAGAGGGTCTCTCTACGTAACCCAGGAAGGCCTGGAACTCTGAAATCATCCCGCTTCGGCCTCCCTAGTTCAGAGCTTTCTGTGCGCAGGCGTGGCGTGGGGTTGAACGTGGCCCCAGCACGTGACGCGCCGTTGTCACCTGATCGGGTCACCTGACCGCTGTGGCCCGCGAGCTCCATGGCCGGAGGCGCGTTCGGGCTACGGCGGCTGTTGCTGCTGGCGGCG
>NW_022900937.1:22228133-22247213 GCF_012274545.1 Fukomys damarensis | reverse complement strand
CGCAGCCAGGCTGCGACGTCCTGGACGCCGCCTTCGCTCGCTACCATCGCCTGCTCTTTGGGGCCGGGCCCTGGCCGCCGCCTAGCCTCTCGAGTGAGTTATCCCCGCCCGGGCCCCAGAGCAGTCCATAGCGGTCCCCAACCCTGTCCCCCAGCGGTCCCCACTTGTCCCCGGCCTCCGCAGCCTCTTCCTTCCCGCAGCCCGCAGCCGCCTCTGGGCCAAAGGAAGCTGGGATCCATCCCCGTGTTAGATTTTCAGCTCAGACTGCCCACTGCAGAGCTTAGACTTTACAGGATGCCAACGTTCTAGGAAACCCGGGCCCAGAGGGATCTAAGGTGACCCTTCTACCCGTGTCGCAGGCCTCGAAGGCCTGGTTGAGGCTCTGACCAGGACAGGGCACAGGAGGCCAGGAAAGGCCCGCGGATGTGTGAGGCGGGCCGGGGACAGCTGTGCAGGGCGGTGTCCATGCTGGAGACTCAATGAACAGAAGCCGGGAAGCGCAGGGTCCAGCAGGAGGAGGTTCGGAGCTGTGGGCTGGGAGTGTAGGCCACCAGAGCGGTGACAAGTCACATGCGGCCCTGTTAGTGACCTCACATGCCACTGTTGCTGCACACAGTCATGTGGCCAAGTTCCTGCAATAAGAGTATCATGAGATCTGCAACCTCCTGCAGCCAGTATCAGTATTTGATTTGTTCGTGCTGAGGTATCAAACAAGTGACTAAACTATTAACTCATGACATGGTTCCTTATAATTCGAATCTGGAGTGCCTCGTGCCTTCCATGACTATGCCTTCAACACAGTGGAGACTAAGTCATGATTTCTTGGATATGTTGATGCGAAAAGCCCCTTTGTGTAAAAACACTGCAAAAGGCTTCAGGATTTTTATATCTAAGATCATTAAAGAGAAGTTAAGAGGGGGCCAGGGATTTAGCTCAGTGACACTGCCCCTGCTTTGCAAGTGCAAGGTCCTGAGTTCAATCCCCTACCGAATAGCCAGGCTGAGGCAGAACAGACCATGTGGTAAAAGCCTGCCTCAAAAAACAAGAAAGCAAGGTCCTGAATTCAACCCCAGGTACTGAAAACAAAGCAACAAGAAAGATTTATGGGAAAAGAGGATCACAGGAGGGCCACTAGGGCACTTTAACCTCTTTGCCCAGGTAAGGACAAGGTGTATACGTGCAGAAGACTGGTTGCCAGTGAGCTTATGGCTTTATCTAGGTTTTTTTTCGAGACATGGTCTAGCCATGTAGCCTGGTCTGGAACTCAGTGTATCTCAAACTGACCTTGAACTCCCGGAAAGCAACCCTGCCTAAGCTTGCAGGCAAATACCGCCGCACCACACCCAGCGTGTGGCCTTAGACAGATTGCTTAATTTCTAAAGTATTGTTGGCACTTTTTAATTTTTTTTCCAGTTGTGGGGGGATCAAACTCAAGACCTTAGCCGGGCGTAGTGGTGCACGCCTGTAATGCCAGCACTTGGGAGGCTGAGGCAGGAGGATTGCTGTGAGTTCGAGACCAGCCTGGGGCTACATGGTGTGTTCCAGGTCAGTCTCAACTACATAGGGAGACCCTGTCTCAAACACCCACCCCGAAAGAAAAACAACTAAGGACCCTGCACTTTTGAGCCAGGCATGGTACCACTAAGCAAAATCCCTGGCCCTGCCTCTTTTTTAATAAATAAAGCTGCTTACATTTCAGAAATTCCTGGGGATAATGCCTGAGGATAATGCCTCTGTCATCTATGAAGGGACTACAATGGAAGAGAAAAGTTGGTGATTTTAAAAGTAAAATAGGGAGCAAGCTCATAAAAGCATGACTCTGTCCCCATCCACCTTATTCATTGGCTTTGGTGACCTGCAAGTTCTAGCTCTTCCCCAATGTCAAAATGGCCTTCAAGGGGAGAAATTCAGGATACTGAGGCAGCCAGAACTGCACAAGTGAAGTACGCAGAAAAGAGGACATCCAGAGCCACTTCAGAAAGTGGCAAGGACAATGGGATGAGTGTGTTTGAAGAAAGGAGGAAGGTTTTGAGAGGGATCAATGGTAGTATCTTCTTTTGGTTTTGGTTTTGATTTTTTGAGACTGGGTATTGTTACGTAGTTCAGGTTGGCTTTCAATTTACCGTGTAGCCTAGGCCGGCCTTGAATTTGCGGTGCTCCTCTTGCTTCAGACTCCCAAATGCTGAATAGCTCTTTCACTGTTTTTTGTTTTTTTTTTTGAAGCAGGGTGTTGCTGTATAGTTCATATTGGTCTTGAACTCACTGTGTAGCCCAGGCTGTCCTTGAACTCCTGGTGATCTTGCCTCAGCTTCCGGGAGTGCTGGGATTACAAGTGTGCACCACCATGCCCAGTGCTGCAATAATTTTTTAAAAATTGAAACACACTATGTATTTTTTAATCCCATCTAGTGGCTTTGTTCCTTTGACTGACTGGGACTGCAGCCCCAGACTGAGGCAGGTGAAGAGTTGAAGCCCATGTACCTTGCCTACGTTGGCTGTCACCTGTCATTTTCTCACCATCCTCCTGTAAGGGGCTCCTGCAGACCAGGCACCCTGCCCCTGGCCAACTCCAGTTCCTCCACACAGTGGAGGTTTGCAGTGGCAAAGCTGACTGGTTAGGAAAAGGAATTAGAACAGAGTAGGGAAGGAGCAGTATCTTGTGCCTGGACTCTGGTGTTCCCTGTGCCCTTTGGTGGTCATGACAGCTCCTCCAGGGCACGGTCACCCTGAGGCCCACAGTGAGGCACCACGCCCAAAGTCTTGGGTCAGAGTGGTGGTTGACTTCCCTGTCAGGTCTGTTTATCCACCGAGGTCTTGAGAGGTCTTGATCTTTTCCTGGTGCAGTCTTGGGGTGTGCTCCTAATTATCTTTGTCAGGTGATTAGAGATAGAAAATTACCCGCCGCTGGTAGGATTAACCTCTGATCACATCTTCATGTTAATTACTTTGAGTAATAATTGCTAAAATCTAATTGCTCGTTCATTAGCAATCAGACTTAATATGTTTTATTCCCCACCCTCTTGTTATCAGATTCCAGGAGTATTTCTGCCTTTTCTTCCATCTATCCTTAGTGCCAGAAGTGTTGGTTTTTTGTTTTGTTTTGCTTTTTGGTGGGGGTACTGGGGATTGATTTGGGGGCAGGCGGTGCCACCACTGAGCTAAATCCCTGGCCCAGAAATATTGTTTTTTGACAAGGTCTCACTATGTAGCCCAAAAGCCTTGAACTCTAGGGGACTGTTGTGCCTCAGCCTCCCAATTTCTGGGATTACAGGCATGTGTCACCATACTTGGCACTTTTAAAAAAATTGTAATTGTTTCTGTAGTAAACAAGATTTTTCAGCTGGTATATGCTTTTTTATTAAAAAAAAAAAATAGGCCAAAGAAAAGACCAGGTTTGGACAAAGGCAAGGACACACGCATTGAGCTGCAGAAGGAGTGGGATCCTGGAATGTGTCATGTGTCTGTTGGTCAGGAGTGATTAGCAGCAGAATCTGGTCCCACGCTGCCATTGTTGACAGCAGAACCAGAACCCGACTGGCCTCTCCTGATTCCCAGCCCACCCCCATGGGTGCTCCCAGCCCTGGAGGATGTGGAATTTCCTGCTGCCCTGCTGAGCCCTGGCACCCTTGCCCATGAGTTTTCGGTAGAACAGGCCACCTGAGCTTCCACCCCTCAGCAGGCCCTCCTGCTTCCTGCTGTCATAGGCACTGGGTGCAGTGGCAGCTCAGAGGTGGGAGCCTGGTGTTTACATCCTCGTGGAGTCTGAGACAACCTGCCCCTAGAGGGAAGGGATGAGATGTGTTAAAAAAAAAAAATATATATATATATATATACACATATATGTATATATATATGAAGGGCATGGTGGTGCACACCTGCAATTCCAGCCCTCAGGAGGCTGAGGTGGAAGGATTGAAAGACTGAGCCTTGCCCAGGAAATTTAAATGACTTAGTAAGACCCTCTCTCAAAATAAAAAATTAATAAGGTCTGGAGATACAGCTCAGTGTGAAGGCCAGGGGTTCAATCCCTAGTACTGCACATAAATAAGTAAAAAAAATTTTTTTTTGAGACAGGGTCTCACTATGTAGTTGAGACTGACATGGAACTCACTACGTAGCCTAGGCTGGTCTTGAACTCACAGTGATCCGCCTGTCTCAGCCTCCCAAGTTTTGGGATCACAGGCATGTACCACCATGCCTAGCTAATAAGTAAGAAAATTTAAAGGTAGCCCGAGGCCCAGAAGATTAACAGGAAGCCATGACTTTGGCCCTCTTTAGTGGCTGCCTGCACAGACACAAAGGAGCTCTCCGTACAGTACAGCTGGGACTGCAGGATGCATTGGGCTGGCAGCGGGATAAAGAGGCAGGGAGGGGATAAGATGTCGTTTGGTTGTGTGTGTGTTTTGTCTTGTTTTTGAGGCAGGGTCTTATTATCTAGTTCAGGCTGAACTTGAACTCACTGTGTAGCCCAGGCTGGCCTTGAACTCATGGTGATCTTCCTGCCTTGGCCTTCCCAGTCTGGGATTATAGGCATGAACCACTACACCTGGCAAGATGTTTAAAAAATGATATTCATGCCAAGCATGGTGGGACACACCTGTAAATCCCAGCACTTGGGAGGCTGAGGCAGGAGGATCGTTGCAAGTTTGAGGCCAATCTGAGCTACATAGTTCCAAGCTAAACTGATCTAAAAAGTGAGACACTGCCTCAGAAAACAAGCAAACAAAATCATAGGCGTGAGGATTTAGAACCGTCCCCTTTATCAAGAAGATCTGGTTATGCAAAAATGTCAGATCTATACCGTTTTTACTGTGACATAATCCATGTACATTTTGGCATCACCAACTTCCTGTTTGACGACCAAGCCCTGGCACAGTTTGTTGTCAGCTCAGGTGCAGCTGAGGCTCTGAGTAGCAGCACCCCCAGTGCCCCTGGAGGAGAAGCAGCTCCTGGTTTGTTGGAGCTTGGGACAGTCGGCAAGACCAGGGATACAGAGCCCTGGTTACACCAGGCCAGGGTGGGTGACAGGCAGAAGTGCCGACAGAGGGAAAGGGAAAGGTGATCGTGACCAAGCGGGATTGGCGCCCAGGGCGAATGCTGCTTCCCTCCTACCATCCCTTCCAGCAGTGTGCCCAAGGGACCAGGGCAGGCTAGCGAGCCTTGGTTCTGCCTTTGGCCCTTGGTGGGGGATAGGCCGTGCTGAGTTTATGTTGTCCCTGCAGGACGGCTCCAGTCGAAGGACGTGTTGGTTGTCTCTGTGGTCACTGCGGAATGTAATGAGTTTCCCACATTGAAGTCCTTGGAGAACTGTAAGTGCTGCTCTGTAAATGTTCACAGAGTATCTGCTCTACAACCTGAGCTAGAAAACCTTAACCAGGTGGGATCACTTTGGTCATTTCAGACACCCTGACTATAGATGACGACCAGTGTCTGCTGACCGCGGACACCATCTGGGGAGCCCTCCGAGGTACTGTGGGCTGAAGGGGAGGGGGAGATTGGCATCGGCAGGGCAGGATGAGCACAGTAAGTGCTCCCTTCTAAGGTGGCTTTCTCCATGGACACTGGGCGTATCTACTTCCGAGTCCTTGAGCTGTACCTAGAAGTGGACAGGCAGTCTTTGCAGGACAACTGCGGGGCCCGGGAGGCACCATCAACAGCACTGTCACAGCCCTGCCTGCTTGGCTGTTACTCAAGACACACAATTGGAAAGGGTCTAAAAAAGCCGAGTGTGGTGATGCATGCCTATAATCCTAGCACTGGGGAGGCTGAGGCAGGAGGATTGCTGTGAGTTCAAGGCCAATTTGGCCTACATCGTAAGACCCGGTATAAAAAGAAAAAAAAGTGAATTGTAAAATATGTAGAACTGTGTCATTTCTGAAGAAAATGAGGTTATCAGGCCTAGGGGGGACCCTGCCCTTCCTCTTCATTTACTGGAAAGGTATTTGGTCCCTGTATAAAGACTTAGCCAAGTTACAGTGGTGCACTCCTGTAGTCTCGGCTACTGGAGAGGCTGAGGCTGGAGGATTTCAAGTTTGAGGCCAACCTGGGCAACTTAGTGAGACCCTGTCTCAAAATAAAAAGGGCTAGGGGTGCAGCTTAGTGCAAAAGCCTTAAGTTTGATCTTTAGCACCAGGAAAAAGCATTTATATTTACTTATTTATTTAAACAAGTGTGTCTACAATTTTTTTTTTTTTTTTGTAAAATCTTTCTTATAGAATTCCTCATCTTGGTTTTTAAATTTTTTTTGCAGTACCAGGAATTGAATTCAGGACCTTTCTCTTGTGAGGCAGGTGTAGCACTTCTGAGCTAAATCCTCAGCCCCCTATTTTGCTATTTTTTTGTGACAAGGTCTCACTGTGTAGTCCAGGCTGCCCTTGTACTATGTAACCCAGGCTGGCCTTGACTCTTAGAGATCCTCCAGCCTCAGCCTCCCAAGGGCGGGGATTCCAGCCGCCCACCATGCCTATCTTATTCCCACTCTCTGATCTTCACTGCCTCTCCCTGCTCCACAGGTCTGGAGACTTTCAGCCAGCTTGTGTGGACCTCTGCAGAGGGCACGGTGAGTGCAGACCTTCCAAAGGGTGCCAGGCTGTGGGTTTCCTGGGGATCCTGGAAAATGTAGAGACCCTGGAAGTCTTGTTCTGCTTTAGATGGGGCCTAATAGCCTTGGCTGACCCAGCAGGAGGATGGGAGGAGACACAGGTGGAGGGCTGGTCTGGGAGATTAGGATTTTGGACTGGAGCATGGCTCTGTGTCCTTTGGTAGTGACCTTGATGCGGCATAGCTTTGAGGAACAGAACCTGCCAACAGGGAGGCCCATAGTCCTGGACTGCGGGAGCATTGTGTTTGGCCAGCCTGGATTACTCTCCCCCTGGCAGGTGGCTGGTGATGGTCTTTGAGGTAGAAGCTGGGATGGGGAATGGTCACAGAGCGACTCGTTTTGCAGGGAACCTGGCAGAATTCTCCTCCTTCCCCAGCCCCTGGTAAGCATCCGTGAGTCCTGACCTAGTTGGTGTTTGGTCCACACAGTTCTTCATCAACAAGACCACCATCAAAGACTTCCCGCGCTTTCCCCACCGGGGCTTACTGCTGGATACTTCGCGCCACTACCTGCCGCTATCCAGCATTCTGGACACACTGGTACCTGGCCTCGGGGCCTTCTGCACACCGGTTCTGGGGGATGGGCCAGGGTTGATGAAGTTCTATCTTCCCGAAGAGGAGAGGGTATAGTTGTAACTCTGGGGCCACTGGATTCAAGCCCAGCCCAAACTACATAGAGAGACCCTGTCTACAAACAAACAGCAATTTGAATCTACACCACTGGTTAGGCCACCCCCAGGGATACAGAGGTGGTTTGGCGAATTAGCCTCTCTCGCCAGACGGAACTAAGTCAGCTTAGTCAGGACATGGTCACAGGAAGATGAGTCGAAGCTCCTGGCTGAGTTTGAAGTGCATGCTTACGTGATGGCAGGCACGTGACCTGCCTTTCCCTTTGCTCCTCCGTGGAACCAGAGGAGTTGACAGGAATATCAGCCTGGGCTTCTGGGGTTGTATGAGTTAGGGGTAACTGTGTTGCCAGCCAGATGACTCAGTGGAAAGGGAAGGAAGAATGTGGGTCCTGTGGGTCATTAGACTGTTAGACTATTAGAGGACTTTGAAAGCCAACAGGAGCTGGGCACAGTGGTGCACACCTATAATCCCAGCACTGGGAGGCTGAGGCAGGAAAATCGGTGAGTTTGAGGCCAACCTGGGACATGTAGTGAGTTTGAGGGCCACCTGAACTACATAACTGAGACCCTGTCTCATTAAAAAGAGAGAGAGAGAGCGAGAGAGAGAGAGAGAGACACACACACACACACACACACACACACACAAACACAAACACACAAAAGGGTAGTATAGGATTTGCAGCTCTCCTTTCAGTGTGCCCAGAATTCATGTCAAAGGAGGAGGTGCTGACCCAGCTGCTCCCCTTTCTAGGTATCTTCCCAGAAGCACTAAAGACATCAGGTTACAGTGATCCGTGCATACTTTATAGCACAACTCGTCATAGCTACATCTTGGAAGCAGCCTATATGTCCAGCAGATGAATGCATAAAGGAAATGTGGTGTTTACACACAACAGAGTACTGCTTCACTATAAAGAAAGATAAGCTTGAGTCATCTGCAGGAAAATGGATGCACCTCGAGACCGTAACTTTAAGTCAAATAAATCACACATGCAGCCTAAATATCGCTTGGCTTCTCTTATGCAAAAAATCCAAAATATCATTAAAGAGCAAAATAAGATAACAGGAAACAGGGAGATAGAATTCTTGCAAAAGAGAAGGGGACCGGGAGATGGAGGAGGAGGAGGAAGGGGATGGGAGAATGCAGATGCATTACTCATGTGCACCAATCTCCCAAGATGAGTGCAGTCATGATGCAGGCACAGACTGATGGAAAGGAGGGGAGTCCTCAAGACAGAGACCCTAAAATCTTCCCTGAAGCCGGGCAGTCAGGGTGTGTGTCAGGCAGGTCACCAGATGTGCTCTGCTGCAGGATGTCATGGCGTACAACAAACTGAATGTGTTCCACTGGCACCTGGTGGATGACCCCTCCTTCCCGTATGACAGCATCACCTTCCCCGAGCTCGCCACAAAGGTATGGACGGCACTGTGTCACCCAGCGGCTCATGGCTCCTTATGCGCACCTGTCCAGGGCCTGCTACAAGAACAGTGGCTCCCGACCTCATCAGACCCCTGATGGAGGGGAGGGCAGGGGGCTCTGGTTAGGGCACCTGGATCCAGGCCTAAGCTCTGCCATTAGTTTGCTTTGTGACCTGTAGGGGATGGTGTCCCCTGGCCTCAGTTGATTTGTATAGAGTATCAAATGGACATCATTTTAGTTTGTTTATCTCCATGGCATTGTGAAGTTCAGATAAAACAGTCAGTGTGAAAAATTAGGATAAAAACCCTAAACCGGGTATAGTGGTGCACACTTGTAATCCCAGCAACCAGGAGTCTGAGGCAGGAGGATCAGCATGATTTTGAAGCCAGCCTTGACTACAGAGCAACACCCTGTCTCAAAAAACCAAAACAAAACAAAAATTATGGTAAAAATCCTTGAAGATAGTCCCTTATTTCCAAGGGCTGTGTACAGGTATTATGATACCCAAGGAGTCCTGGGGACATTTTGAGTGTGTTCTACTCTGATGGTGTTCAGGAAATGACTGTGAAGGTTATCTTGTGCCTTCCAGGGGTCCTACAACCCTGTCACCCACATCTACACAGCACAGGACGTAAAGGAAGTCATTGAATATGCGAGGCTTCGGGGGATCCGTGTACTGGCAGAATTCGACACCCCTGGCCACACATTATCCTGGGGATCAGGTAAGAGTCATGCCTGGGGTCGAGAGGGCTGCTAGTGGTCCTCAGGGCATTGGCTCTAGCAGGTGGTGTGTCCAGTGTTGGTCTGCAGAACAATGTCTTCCCCCCACTTCTCCTGCCTAGGAATTGAGACAGGAGGAACCTACTGTTACCAAGGAGGCCCCAATCCTTTTTTGTGAGACGGGATCTAATGTAGATCAAGCTGGCCTTGAACTCTGTGTAGCCCAAGCTGGTCTCAGATCCTCTTGCCTCAGCCTCCCAAGTGCTAGGATCAAGGCATATACTGCCTTGCCCTGCTTAAGGAAGCCGCTTTTCACTGTCAATGGACGGATTGTGCCCACGAGTCTCAGATGTCCACGTCGACATGCCCTAGAGTAGGTGCCAAAGAATCTAACCCCCAGGGAAGAATCTAAAGGAAGCTCAGGGTGGCCTCTGGAGGTGAGAGTCTGCATACCCTAAGCCTCAGTGTGAGTCCCCCAGACAGAAACCTACTTGAAAGGCTCAATCAGGAAGATCTCTGTGAGTTTTGAAGCCAGCTTGAACTACATAGTGAGACCCTGTCTCAAAACAAAACAAAACAAAAACCACAAAAGATAATAAAAGAGGCTGCTACCTGGCCTCATCCTCACGGAAGGCTCCGGACTCAAGCCTAGGAAATGTGGACCTTCTGGTGATGATGGGGCCAATGTCTAGGAGGTGATGGTGGAAATGTGTGAATTTGGCTTAGTGAGTCTCTGATTGCTTTTCTTCTTCAAGGCTATTGGAGAAGGGCAGCATTTGGAAGCAGGGTGACTTCTGCTAGAAGCAAGGTGTCAGAAGTGTGTGTTGACAGTCGCCTGGCTGTGACCAGCCTCTGTCAGTGAGTGTGGCTCTTTGTGTTTCTCTGAGGATGACCGAACAGGTAGTGACCAGTGCTGGTGAGTGCCTGGCATGCCTGCCTACGAGTGGTGTGTCATGTTTATTTTATTTTTGCTTTGTTGTGTACCGGGGATCACCTGCAATCGAACTTCCAGGACCTTGAGCTTGCAAGGCAGGCGATGCAGCACCACTGAGCTAAATCCCCGGCCCTTGTTTTGCTTTTTGAGACAGAGTCTTACTATGTCCCCCAGGCTGCCCTTGAACTCACAGTATTCTCCTTCCACACCCTCCAGCATGCTGGGGTTATCACCACACCTGGTCATGTGTGTAATGTTTATGGACACAATTATCTTATTTGCATGACTTGACAACGTCCTTACCTCTTGACATAGGTATCCCTGAGTTGTTGACTCCTTGCTACTCTGGTTCTCAGCCCTCTGGTGACTTTGGACCGGTGAATCCCATTCTCAACAGTACTTATGAGTTCATGAGCTCATTCTTCTTGGAGATCAGCTCTGTTTTCCCGGATTTTTATCTTCACCTTGGAGGAGATGAGGTGGACTTCACCTGCTGGTATGAGTCCCTCAGTATCCCCAGCCCAGCCTTGCTCAAAGTGGAGGGTGTACTGGGGGCCGCCTGGCAGGCTCTGCTCTGGGAATAACCTGTAAAACAGCAAAGGCACCGACCTGGAGCTCCTGCCTGACTTCAGCAAGGCTGTCCTCTCCTCTTGCCCTTCCACCGCCTGGAGATATTTATAGAAAAACTAGCTTGGAGCTTAGAATCGTCTTGGAAAAATCCAGGATAGAGAAAAAGAATCCTTGCTTATGAAGGCTTAAAATAGTCTGATCAAAGAGTCAAGCCCTGAATTCACGATGAAGCGATGACAGGGTCTAATGAATATTAAATCAAAAAGTCGGAATCCTCAGATCTGGGACGCTCAGTAGAGGCCGAGGGGGTTCTTGGGTAGAAGTGGGAGCCAGCTGTGGCTCTAGGGAAATAGCTTGGCTTTTCTGGGGACTTGAGCAGAGGAAGACACCCCAGGAGGAGAAGGGTGGGAACAAAGTGTAAGTGTCGTAGGCACGGGGTCTGCAGCAGGTGGCAGAGGGCACACTTGGCGTCCAGCTGGCACAGCTGTGAGGGAGGCCAGGGTCTGGTGTGAGGACTCCTGGCTGTGCCTTGGCTCTGAGGTGGAGCAGAGATGTGATCTTCTTGCGAGCTGGGCTTCAGACTCTCTAGATCCAGATTCACTCTTTTTTCTGTCAGTGGTGAACATATTGCTTCATGTAGCTTAGCTTGGCCTGGCCACACCTTCCATGCATAGGACTTCTGAGCTCCTCAGTGGGTTTGAGAACTCGAGAGGGAGTGTTGTTTTATTGCATTTTGTTTTCTGAGCCAGAGTCTTGCTCTGTAGCTCAGGCTGGCCTCGGATTCATGGTGATCTTCCTACCTTGGCCTCTGAAGTATTAGGATTACAGGTGTAGGTCACCATATCTGGCTTTTTTTTTTTTTTTTTTTTTTTTTTTTTTTTTTACCTATTTTTTTTTTTTTTTTTTTTTTTTTTTTTTTTTTTTGGTGATAAGGGCAGTTGCAGGAGTCCAGGGATTAATCCCCAGGCTGCAGACTTTCCGAATACACAAGGTGCTAATCTTCATTTTTTTCCTGACATTCAGGAAGTCCAACCCAGATATTCAGGCCTTTATGAAGAAGAGGGGCTTTGATGACTTCCGGCAGCTGGAATCCTTCTACATCCAGAAGTGAGGAAGCAGGAGGGTTGCCTCCTTGCTGGGATCCCTGCTTGACCACTCCTGGGGCCTGAAGGCTCCCTGGGTCCTGTCCTTGGTGCACAGTAGACGGGTCTTGGGTGTAGGGAAGGCATTGCCTGATCTGGGTGAGGCCAGTGCCAGGCTCTGAGCCCTTCTGCCCTCCTGACACTTCTGTCCTCACCAGGCTGTTGGACATCGTCTCTGCCTACAACAAGGGCTATGTGGTGTGGCAGGAGGTGTTTGACAACAAAGTCAAGGTGAGCCAGGGGCAGAGAAAACAGGGAGCTCTACCTGGCTTCTGTCTTTATTAATTTTTATTTTATTTATTTATGTAATTAGTTTTGGTTTTTTGAGATGGGGTTATCACTAGTCCAGGCTGGCCTTGTACCTGCAGCAGTCCTCCTGCCTCAGCCTCCTGAGTGCTGGGCCACCACACCTGGCTCGCTGTAACAGAGCACTTGGGATCATCTCTCCTTTCCCCTTTAGAAAGGCCTGAGAGATGTGAGCCCCAGGTTTGGGTGTCAGAGTTTTTCTCTCTCTTTCCATAATATAAACTGATCACAGTTATTACTTGGGACTCCTGAGGCTGCTGTGACTTTCCTGCCCAACTTGGGGCTTCTGAGTCCTATGAAACAGGGCCACTGTCTCCTTCTCTCTGTTGACCAGGGAGACCCCAGCTCCTTGTGCCACAGTGAGAAGCATCTTGGACATGGTGGCCACTGGGCCCCTGAGCTCACTGCTTGCAAAGCCTAGCGACACCTGTGCCGTGAGCAGAGAGCCCTCACCCCTTGGCCCTGGTTGCTTGTGGAAGAGCAAGTCCTGGGCATCCCCCAGTTCTCTTCCATTGCTGCCCTGGGACCTCTTGGGACAGGTTCGGCCAGACACGATCGTACAGGTGTGGCGGGCAGAGAAGCCTGTCACCTACATGCAGGAGATGGAATTGGTTACTAAGGCCGGCTTCCGGGCGCTGCTGTCTGCACCCTGGTACCTGAACCGCATCACATATGGCCCCGACTGGAAGGCCATGTACAGAGTCGAGCCCCTGGACTTCGAAGGTGACACGGGCACTGTCCTTGCTGACCGGAGAGGCCAGGACCCAGGGTGGGAGGCAGGGGTCTGGGGCAGACACGACAGGTTAGAAAGTGGGGTGAGTGACTCAGCTGGCGAGGCCACAGGGGGTGGTGGTTGAAGGGGATTCTGGGTCCCACACCCCCACCACCTTGTTGTCATTTCTCCTAGGATCCCTCGAGCAGAAGGCGCTGGTGATTGGGGGAGAGGCCTGCATGTGGGGCGAGTGGGTGGACAGCACAAACCTGGTCCCCAGGCTCTGGTGAGGGGCTTTGTGGGGTGCTGGCAGGTTGGGCTTGAGGGCTCCAGTTTTCCCTACAGACTCAGTTCAGTCCTCCACCTTCAGGCCTAAGAGAAGGGACATTACCATATCCTTTAGTTTGCATGGGACACTCGGGTCCCACGTGGTTCCCATTATCTGTCCCTCCAGTGGCCCAGTGAGTGGTAGAGTGGCACTTGTCACCTCATGTCAGACAGGGAGGGCGGCCTAGGCCACACTGGCGCCTTGTTCAGGATCCACAACAGAGCCTGGGTTTCTGCGAGACTCCTCTGTCCCTTGGCAGCCTCCCTGAGCATGATCAGGATCCTGAGTTTATGCAGAGCCAGCTGGGAGCTGGGTGTGGGGGTGCACACCTGTAACCCCCGCACTTGGGAGCGGGAGGCTGAGCAAGGTGAAGCGCTGAAGTGTGAGGCCAGTGTGGGTTAAAGCTTACTTTTGTCTGTGTCTTTGGAAGAGGACAAAGGTAGGGCCCACACGCCCACATTTTAACAGAAGGGAGCAGAGCCCTGGAACTGCCTGAGCTCCTTAGCTGGGCTTCACTCAGAGCAAAGTGCTGAGCACAGCCCTGGCCCTGAACTTGTGCAGGACCTATGCCGAGGACTGTGGCTGTCCAGTGTCCCCTTGAGGAGCACAGGACCCAACCTGCCACATTCCTTGTTTCTGCCAGGCCCAGGGGAGGGGCGGTTGCTGAGAGGCTGTGGAGCAGCAACCTGACCACAGACCTGGACTTTGCCTATACACGCCTGTCGCACTTCCGCTGCAAGTTGCTGAGGTGAGCAGGCTGAGGGCCTCCCCGAGGGAGTGGGGCAGGGCTGGGCTGGGACCCCTTGCTGAGACGGAAGAATGACATGGGTTCAGCTCGTCATAGGCATTGTCTCATTGGCTCACACCACAACCTGTTTGGTGGTCAAACTACCCCCGTTTTATTTTTTTTGTGGTGCTGGGGATTGAAGCCAGGCCTTCCTATACGTCAAGCAAGTGTTCTGCCACTGAGCTATAACCCCAGCTCATTCCCACTTTAATAATAAATGGCTGTTCCCCAGCATGGCGGTACAGGCTTAGAAACCTGGCACTCAGGTGGCTGAGGAAGGAGGAGGTCCAGGCCAGCCTGGACTATATAGTGAGACTTGGTCTCAAAAGACAAAAAATGGAGAAACCAGAACTGATGGCCATGTAGATCTGGAGCGCTGGATACCTGTCAGGCTTCTGCCTCTTTCCTAAGGGACTGCATTATTTGGGGCTCGGATATAGGGATAGGACAGAAGTAGGTAGGGTTCCCCAGTGAGTCTCTGCAGGGACCCTCAAGTCCTTATCACATCCAGGGATGGTTTGAGGTTCCAGAAGTGGGGAAGGGACCGTGAGTGCGGTAGAGGTGATGTCACAGGATCTAAGACAGCACTCACACTGCCCCTGTGTCCTCTGCAGGCGGGGAGTCCAAGCTGAGCCCATCGGCGTTGGCTACTGTGAGCAGGAGTTTGAGGAAACCTGAGCCCATAGTGCTGGCACCAAGGTGGGTGCTGGCTTCCTCTGCATCCCAGCCCCTCACCTGCAAACTCTGTGGCTGGAGGGAAGGGGCTGGCGCTGGTGCTGGCGCTGGCAGTCAATAAAGAGTAATGTGGCATTTTCCCCTAGTAAACACGGATTACCTGTGTTAAAGAAAGAAGCAAATGTCCCAAGGCGATGGGAGCTGCCTTGTCTGACAGAGCAGCTCAGGACCCAGTTGCAGGAGAGTCTTAAAGTTGAGGACTAGGACTGAAACCTGCGCTTCTGTGCTCCGCTCTTTTTGGTTGAGACAAGGTGTCAGTGCTGTGTGGTTCAGGTTGGCCTTGAACTCACTGCAATCTTCCTGCCTCAGCCTCTTGTGCTGGGGTTGTAGCTTGGCCTATGTGCTGCTATATAAATATATATATTTTGGTGGTACCAGGGATCAAACTGAGGACCTCTCACTTGCCAGGCAGGTGCTGTGCTGCTCTCTTCAGCCTATGCTTTGCTAGGTCTCTCCTCACCCACTCATCCTCACCCTGGTCACTGCTCTGCTGAATCCCACCTGCAAGGCTGGTGTATATGGAAGGAGCTTCTCAGGGGCCTGAAGGAATTCTGAGCAGTGGCGGAGGCTCCAGCCCCTCTACGGGTGCACCCTTCCCCTAGAACTCTGTTCTCTTCCCCTTTTGCTGCTACTACTTTCATTCAGCCACTATTTTAAAACTCCTTCTCAGCACACATTTGCAGTACACACTGATCACATCCATCATAGGGAGGTAGGCCGTGCACATGACACTTTAATTCCATTTACATCCCCTTCCCATTTGCAAAGCTTCATTTCCTCACTTCCGGTTGTCGTCATCCACTCTTTAAATGTTCCCGAGCACTTTCCAAGGTTCAGGCACCAAGAGAGGTGTTGACCCTGAAATAATACAGGCAGCTTCTGCCACCTCCTACCCCCTTGTCAGCCTGAAGTGTCCCCAGCTGGGTGGCACGACGGATGCCATGCCAGCAGAGAACCTGGGGGCAGGGGCTGGTGACCAGCTTTCTCTCTGGGGAAAATGACTCAATGTGGTCCCAGGCACAGTGCTGCTCTTCTGTTGAGAAGCAACAAAGTAACCCAGAGATTAGGACCGTGGTGTACAGCATCCCTTTGGAATGAGCGTCTCGTTGGCTATTACTACATTCCTTTTCCTGGTCTGGGGCTGGGACCATGGAGAGGTCCTGGGCCTTTGTCTCAGAAGCTGAGAGAAGGGAGCTGAGGAAAACTTGGTCCTTCAGCAGCATCCTGTCATCTTTGATCATGTTCTGTGGGGACCTGGTTAGTGACAACCAGCCCTGTCTCTTGGGAGGTATCTGCAGGGACCCGGTCAGCAGAAGTCCTGCCTGGCCACGCCTAGAACTCCGCACCTGTACCCCCAAGCAGTCCCCCTTACCTCTGGCCCTGTAGCTGAAGCCTGTGGGGTGGTGATCCCAGCAAGGACCCCACAGAAATGCTGCTACCCTCATGCCCCTGCTCCCCTGTGGTCATAACTGTTGTTCCTATTATTTGGAATGATGTTAAATAAAAAGCGAAGACATTAAGTTGTAGGGCAACAAAGAAATAAACATAAAAACACTTGTTATAGCACAAAGGCTCTGTGATTTCATTCTCATCATAAATGTTTTTCTCAGGTTTTTTTTTTTTTTTTTAAATCATTATCCTGGCACAGTGCTGCATACCTGTGATCCCAGCTACTCAGGAGGAGGATCATGACTTGGGCAATTGAGCCAGACCTCTTAAAAAAATCAAAGGAGGGCTGGGGTTTAGCTCAGTGGTTCTGCCCCTGCCTCACAAGTACAAGGTCCTGAGTTCAATCCCCAGTACCAAAAAAAAAAAAAAAAAAAAAAAAAAAAAAAAGGGGCCATTACATGGTGGCACATGCCTATAATCCCAGCACTCAGGAGACTGAGGCAGGAGGATTGCCATGAGTTTGAGGCCAGCCTAAGCTAGTTCAGGGCCACCCTGAACTATAAAGTGAGATCTTGTCTCAACAAAAATATCAAAAGGGCTGGGGGTAGAGAGCACTTCTGTAATAGGCAAAAGCCCTAGATTTAATCCCCAGGAGAAAAAAAGTTAACATGTCAGGACTATTGGGGAAAGGACTAGAGTTCCCAATCTCCACCACGTGTCTCTGGGACCTCAAATGGCCCTCAGGTCACTGTCTTTTTTTGGGGGGTGGGTACTGGGAATGAAACTCCGGTCCTTGCATTTGCGGGGCAGGTGCTGGAACCACTAAGCTAAATCCCCCGCCCTGGTCACTGTGTCTTCTCCCTGTCTCCCTTCACCAAGGAGCTCTGCATTTATAACCCCACCTATGGGGGCCCAGACGTCCCGGGTTGGCGCGATGCCCTCCATTCACCACCAGGGGGCGGGAAGCACCCAGACTTGTTCCCTGGCTTCAGCCCCCTAGGAACACCTCACCTAGCCCTCCTGTACAGACTCCATTAAGGGGGCAACAGAACTTATAAAATCTTGGAAATGTCTTCTGTGTCCCTCAACAGGTGAATGGATAAAGAAAATATGGGAATAGCCAGTGCGGTGGCATACACTTGTAACCCCACTCTGCTTGTGTCCCATGATTCTATGACCTGTTGCAGCTGAAATCCAAGATTGATCTTTAATTTCTTCCTATCATAGTTGGCAGGAAGGTGTGTCCACTCTGTATCAGTAATTCAGATCCATTTACACCTTTCTTGCTACACTGCCACCATCTTCATTTAGGTGTATCAGATTTTCCCTGAATTTAGATGATCCTAACATTTACCTGCCTCCAGTCATCTAAAATTTTAATTTTTAAATTTTTGTTTATGTTTTTTGTTGTTGTGGTTTTGAGACAGGGTCTCACTATGTAGTTGAGACTGACCTGGAACTCACTATGTAGCCCAGGCTGGTCTCGAACTCAGCGATCCTCCTGCCTCAGCCTCCTGAGTGCTGGATTACAGGAGTGCGCCACCACGCCCAGCTAATTTTTAAATTTTTATCTTTATTTTTGAGACAGGATCTCACTATAGTTCAGGCTGACCTTGAACTCACTTGAACCCAGTGACTTGAACCCAGGATAGCCTTGAACTCAGTGATCCTCCCACCTCAGCCTCCCCAGGGCTGGGATTACAGGTGTGGGCCAACATGGCTGGCTTTATTTTAATTTTTCAAAACCACCCCATTGCTGGGTGTGTGCTGTGTATCTGTAATCTCAGCATGGAGTAGTCTGAGGTAACAGGATTGCTGTCAGTTCGAGGCTGGCCTGGGATACACATTGAGACCCATCCGAAAAGGAAAAAAAAAATTCTATTGTCCAAATCACTCAGCAGAGCATGCTACTTTTCCTCTTTAAGATGATTTGTATCTTGAGCTCTTTATAATCTTTCCCTGACACTCTCCCTGTACATATTTCCTGTGAAGAAATAAAACAGCTTGAGCAAAAGTAACATTGTCTCATTTCTGCATCTCCACATACCCAGATTTCTGAGTTATGGAGATATAGACAGACCTCATTAAGGCTCATGGGACAGGATTAGACGATTACATGAACATAGGATTAAACCTCAGAAAAGATGTTTAAGAGTTTTATGGAGAAAGTTATTAAACTTCTGGGAAGATATAAGAAGCCCCATATGTAGACCTAAAACATGTTCGGGAATGAGAAGACAATATAAAAAAATGTTTTAAAAATTTTTTTCAAGACAAGTTCTCACTAATTCAAACTGGCCTCAGTCTCAGTGACCCTCCTGCCTCAGCCTCCTCAGTGCTAAGACTACAGGCATGTGCCACCATGGCTGTGCAAAAATGTTTTGTCTGTAGATTCAATGTGATTTCAATGAAAATTCAATTTTATTTTTAAAATTTTGAAACTTGAAGCTGATCTTAAAATAAGTGGAAGAAGCTGGGTGTGGTGGCACACGCCTGTAATCCCAGCACTCGGGAGGCTGAGGCAGGAGGATCGCTGGGAGTTCAAGACCAGCCTGGGCTACATAGTGAGTTCCAGGTCATACTCAACTACGTAGTGAGACCCTGTCCCAAAAAACCAAAAAAATAAAATTAAAAAAAAAGTAGAAGAATAAATGGACAAAAGTAACTGTCAATTTTCAAGAAGAGGAACATTTGCAGTATGGAATAGAATTGATAACCAGCCAATGCACACTTCTGATGGATCCCACTTATGCTCAGACATATCCTTATTTCACACACACACACACACACACACACACACACACACAC
>NW_022900937.1:22221952-22228065 GCF_012274545.1 Fukomys damarensis | reverse complement strand
GTTGTCAAGAGCCATTATAAAACTATATCAGGTCATGGTGGCATATGCCTGTAATCCCGGCACTCAGGAGGCTGAGTCAGGAGGATCCTTGAGTTTGATGCCAGCCTGGGCTACATAGACTGTCCCAAAAAACAAATCTACAGTTATCAAAATAGTTGATATTGGTGCAGAAGTAGAAATACCTGTAATCCCAGCACTTGGGAGGCTGAGGCAGAAAGATCACCACAAGTTTGAAGTCAACCTGGACTATCTAGTGAGTTTGAGGCTGGTCTGAATTATATGGTGAGACCTTGTCTTTAAAAAAAAAAATCACTATATAGACATTGTCAAAAAAAAAAGGGGGGGGAGCTGGGGATTTAGCTCGGTGGCACCGTGCCTGCCTTGCAACTGCAAGGTCTTGAGTTCAATCCCTGGTACCACCACCACCCCCAAAAAAATCCCATAAAACAACCCAGGAAGTACTTTCTACATACATAAAATTATGAAAATATACAGAAATTTCACTATAAAATAGGGTGGAGACTTCTGAAATTAGGAAGAAATCAGATTTTGAATCTTTCATCTTCTCCACATACAACAAAAAAGATGAATTTAAGAATAAAGGGCCAGGAATTCAGTTCAGTGGTTCCACCAACTGCCTTGCAAGTGGAAGGTCCTGAGTTCAATTCCTGGTACCAAAAATAGCCACAATCTCCATGAGAACAAGAGGACCTATTCAAAACTACCTGAACTCTATGCTAATAGCTGGTACAAATATATATGTCTGCAAATTATCAAAATAAGATACTTCCATGATAAAGGCTACCTAAAGAAATTCATGACCACCAAATCACCACTGCAAACATTTCTCAAAGATATCCTAGAAAAGGAATGAAGTTAACAATAACAAAATGTCTTAATAGAATTAGTACATGAGGTAAGGTGAGCAGTTAAGTAGAAAAAGAATTGGCAACAGGAAAGTAAGGCAGTAATAGGAGTAAATACAAAATATCTATTAGTAATAATTTTCTATGTGAATTGTTTCAATTCCCAGTCATAAGACACAGACTGGAAGAATGGATCAAAAAACAAAATCCAGTGGTATGCTGTATACAAGAAACATATTTGACCCCAAAATATTCATAAACTAAAAATTGAAGGATGGAAAACAATATTTTATGCAACAGGAACCTGAAAAAAAGCTGGTTTAGTTATATTCAGACAAAGTGGATTTCAGTCCAAAACTGATGAGAGGCAAAGAAAGTCACTAATATTGGTTAAAAGAACAATCCAACACAGAGATAAAAATAATGAACATGTATGCACCAAACAGTTGCATACCCAACTAATAAAACAAGTTCTACTGGGCATAGAATATCAAATAAAAATAAACAGTTATCACGGGGGACCTCAATACCCCATTGTCACAAATAGATCAACTACATAACAAAAAATTAACGAGGAAATTAGAGTTGAACAAAACCTTCAAATGGATTTATCTACAGTTTTCCACCCAACGACAGAATATACATTCTCAGCATCACCTAAAACTTTCTGCAAAATAGAGCACCCACTAGTCAGTAAAGCATGCTTATGTAAATATAAAAGAATTGAAATATTATGCATTTATCCAATCATAAAACAAACTAGAAATCAATGGCAAAAGAAAGCACAGAAGTTAGGCAAATATGTGGAAATTAAACAATACACTCAGAGGATTATCACAGAAATCAAGGAAAAAATCTGACAGTTCCTAGAACTAAATAATGCCAGTATGATAAAATTTATGAAAAAATTTATGACAAAGTGAAACCAGTTCTAAGAGTAAAGTTTATAGCTGTAAATACCCACATCAAAAAAGTAGAATGAGCCAAAATAACCTAATGATGCAACTCAAGGTCCTAGAAAAAAATGAACACTCCAAACTAAAAGTGAGTATAAGGAAGGAAATTATGATCACAGCAGAAATTAATGAAATGAGACAAAAATACAAAGAATTGGTGAATCAAAGAATAAAAATAGACAAACTCTTATTCAATCTTTTCAGAAAAAGAAAAGATAAAAATCAGTTAAAAATTTAAAAGGTACATGTTTCATTTATAAGTACTTTTGAAATAAATTTAAAGGTAGGGAGGGGCCAGGGATTTAGCTCAGTGGCACTGCATCTGCCTCATGAGTGCAAGGTCCAGAGTTCAATCCTGGGTACCAAAAAAATTTTTTTAAAAAAGGTGAAATCACAATAGACACTGCCAGAATTCAGAAAATTATTAATATTAACTACTTCACAAACTTGTATGCCAATATACTGAAGAATTCAAAACAAGTAGGAATTAAATTACCAAATGAATTAGCAAATTGAAACAAAATGATATAATAATCCTGAATAATCCAATAATAGGCAATGAAATTGAAGCAGTAATATAAATAAACTAAGTAATGCCAGGTCTTGGCAGATTCAGTGATGAATTCTACAAGAAGTTCAGGGAAGATATAACACCAATACTCTACAAGTTATTTAATAAAATTGAAAGGGAAGGATACAACCAAAGCAGTTTGTGGAAGCTACTATTACCCTGATTTGAAAACCAGACCAGGATCCAACAACAATAATGACAAAAACAGAGAAGTGTACACCAATCTTTTTAATGAATATAGATACAAAAATCCTTAACAAGATACTGACAAACAGATTGCAATAAATCATCAAAAGGATCACACATTGTGACCAAGTAGGCTTCATTCCAGGAATGCAAGGATGGTTCAATAGACACAAATACCAAAATATAATCCATCACATAAACAGGTGCAAGGACAAAAATCACCTGCTCATCTCAAGAGAAACAAAAAGCTTGACAAGGTATAATATCCATTCATGATTACAACACTTGAAGATAATAGGTATAGAAGGACCTTATCTCAATCTGATAAAAGCCATTTTGGCCAGGCGTGGTGGCGCAGGCCTGTAATCCCAGCGCGTGGGAAGCTGAGACAGGAGGATCTCTGTGCATTCCAGGTGAGTCACAACTACATAGTGAGAACCTGTTTCAACCCCCCCCAAAAAAAATCCATTGTGTGTGTGTATTTTTGTACCAAGGGTGGAGCTCAGGACCTTGCAAGGCAGGCAGCAGAATCACCGAGCTAAATCCCTGGTGATAAAAGCCATTTTTGACAAATCTACTGCCAACATCATATTAAATGGGAAAAACTGAAAGCTTTCTCTCCAAATAAGAAACAAGACAAGAATACTGTATCAGTGCTTACTAGTGAAACAGAATACAAGATATATAAATATATAAGAAATTACAGATTGGCTTGTGATGGCCACCCACAGAGTTGGGTGTGGAAGAGTGAACAAGTTCTGTCTGTGCACTGCGGATCTGAAGCATGCAGTTGAAGAGGAACCCCAATGTGAGTCTGTATCAGTGAAGAGTTTGCAATGGGAGCCAGGAGACAAAGTCCAAGGTGAAAGCAAATACTGGAGCTCCTCTGAGGAAAACAGAAGCAGTCCTTCTTTTTTCTCTTTTTGTACTATTCTGGCAATAACCCTCCATAGGGTGGGTCTTCCCCACCCAGAACTATGCCGAGCCAATCTGCTTGGACATTATTTACTCAAGTGGACACGTCAATCAACCATCACAGATATCCACTGTCACCACTCCTGTTCAACATAGCACTTGGCAGGGTGAGGCAGGAGGATCACCTCAAGTTGGAGGCCAGCCTAGGCTACATAGTGAGTTAAAGGCCAGCCTGAATTACATAGCAAAATCCTGTAACAAACAATAATAAAAACGCATGCTGAAAAACAATGCATGCTGGCAAGGCTGTAGGGAAAAGGAATCCTGCTATATTGTTCGAAGGAATGTAACATTTGTATGACCACTAGGAAATCAGTATGGAAAGTCCTCAAAAAAATAAAACTAAAAATTCCATTCAATCCAGCTATTCCTCTTCTAGGTATCTTTCTAAAAAAGTTGAAGACAGTGATCCATACTCACCCATGTTTATAGCATCACAACTCATAATAGGTAAATCCCGGAAGTAACCTGTATGTCCATCAAGAGATGAAAGGATAAAGAAAATGTGGTATTTACACACTATGGAGTACTACTCTGCCATAAAGCATACACTTAAATCATTGTAGGAAAATTGATGCACCTGGAGACCATAATATTAAGTGAAATTAATCAGACACATGAGCTTAAATATCGTACGATTTCTCTTATGTGAGAAACCCAAAATGTAAATTTTAAAAAAATGTTTCATGTTCCCCATGGCTGCTCCTGCCTTGGGGTCCAGCAGGATGAAGGGCTCTGTGCTCTTGGTTGGGTCTCTCTTCCTCTGTTGCTTTGGAATTCTTGTGGACTTACTTGAAGCAGTGTCGGTGAGCTTTAGCCCAATGTGGCTCCTGGGTAGAATGGATCAATGACTGCTTTTGGTGGATGGCATGCCAGTCCAGTCCCAAGAACTCAGTCTGGGTATTGGCTGCCCAGTGTACTTAGTGCTACCCACCATTAATCCTCTAATTGCTTGTCATTTGAAAGTTTCCTAACAATCTTCAAGAATTTTCATTGAAAATTTTAAAAATAGCTGGGCATTTGGCTGGGGATTTAGCTCAGTGGTTCCACTGCCTGCCTTAAAAATGCAAGGTCCCATGTTCTATTCCCCAGTACAAAAAAAAAAAAAAATCTGGGTGTGGCAGCACATGCCTGTAATCCCAGGTCTCCGACCAGCCTCAACTGTATAGTGAAACCCTGTATCAAAAAAAAAAAAATCCAAAAAAAATTATTCAATTTGAATATTGTAAGAATTTCTGATGATTCTAATTGCGACTTCTGATGTTGAGCAGTTCCTTCAATCAATGGACAAAGTTGTGTTAAAATATTAAAACAATACAATTTACAATTTTACAGAAGGACAAAAAATTTAGGGAAGAAATATGTAATTTATGGCCAGGCATGGCGGTGCATGCCTGTAATCCTAGCATTCCAGAAGCTGAGGCAGGATTGCTGTGAGTTTGAGACCAGCCTGGGCTACACAGTGAATTCCAGGTCAGTCTCAACTATAGTGATACCCTGCCTCAAAAACGAACAAACAAAAAATAAATATATAATTTATGAATCATTTATCTCTTTTTTTTGTTTTTTTTTGAGATAGGGTCTTACTATGTAGTTCAGAATGGCTTTTAATCTACTATGTAATCCAAGCTGGCCTCATACTCACAGAGATTCTCCTGCCTCAGTATCCCAAGTGCTGGGATTACAGATGACACCACTATGCCTGGCTGAATGATTTATCTTTATTGCACTGCTACTCTGTCCAAACATCCCGGGTCCACCAAGAGCATTCTTACTCATATTCGAGAGTAAACAGATTCCATTAGCTCTGATATTTTTCTGACTTTATGTCATATAACAAGCATAGCTTTACAATTATTTTCCATGTTTGTTCTTGTGTGTCTGTGAAGCTAAGCAGCAAAAATTTTATTTACAAAGTGTAATTTGACTTATAGCTTTAAATAGTTAGACACATGGTTTGTAGGGTTCTATTTTATCTTTGTCCTGGGCCCAGCAAATGTCAAAGACAGGTTTGGTCTTCACCTGCTTGTCCCATGGAACCTCAACTTTCCTTTCCGGAGAAGGACAACGCTTGAATGTTCAGAAGTGGGAGTGAGCCGGACGTCGGACACCTGGTGCGTGACGAGAGCCGAGCAAATGCGGCTCACATAAGTTCCTTCACCTTCCAGAGGAGGAAATCAATGGTCAAGGGACGCTCTGGGGTTTTGCTTGCTTTATTCCTTCTTCTAGGTGTGCAGGGAAAACGGATGTGGCTCAGGGGTGAGGAAGGGGTTGAAGGCATCAGGCTGAGGGCGCGTGATGGATGGCGCGGGGTAGGATCCACATCCCAGGGACCGTAGTGGGAACGAAGAGAGGAATCCCCATCCGCCCCCGCAGAAACACTCCAGCGATTGGAGGTGTGTGTGCCTGCGTGTGCCCGCGATCAGATCCGTCTGCTGCCGACAGCCGCACGCATGACAAAGATCCTTCCCCTCCCGCGGTCCGGGGAGCACACGCGAGCTCGGCGGCCACGCCCGCACACCAGCTGCACTCACTGGGCCGCCGAGGGTCCGGTTGCCA
>NW_022900937.1:22214935-22221207 GCF_012274545.1 Fukomys damarensis | reverse complement strand
TCCAATTATAGCGCGGTCCAGCGCAGCCCCTGCCCCGGCCGCAGCCCCCCCGCCTCAGCCCTACCCAGAGCCGGTCCAACACCAGTCCATGTCCTGCCCACCTCTGCCCTGTCCCTTCCTCCACGAGAGCCCCCAGCCTGGATTCTCTCCTGATCTCACTCTGGTCTAACACGTTCTTGCTCTCACCTCCAGAGCCCTACCCACCTCTCACATGCCAGCAGTCCCGCCTTTCAGGTGGACCTCACAATTCTTCCACTTACACATCCCAAATCCTGCAACGTGGAAACTTATCCCGCCTCCTAGCTTTCCTGTATCCCCATCCCCTGAACCCTTGACCTGTGCGTACCTGAACCCTCCACCTGGTGCCGCCCCACCCAGGCCTAACTACTCACCCCAGGATCTTGGACTCGAACCACTTCTTCCTAGCCTCCAGCTCCAGCCAACCCCAGGCCTTGCCTGACTCAGACTGCCAACCTAAAACCCCATGGACCTAAACTCTCCCTTTCTCCAGAACCCAGACCTGTCGAGCAGAAAGTGCAATTTACCTCCCAGGAGGTTCTCAGTTCAAGTGCCCCTCGTGTCTGACAGTTACCCCTACTTCCTTCCTTCCCTGCGCCAGAATCCAACATTCTCTTCTTCTTCTTTTTTTTTTTTTTTTGGTACCGGGGATCAAACTCGAGTCCTTGAGCTTGCAAGGCAGGTGGCAAAACCACTGAGCTAAATCCCCGGCGCCAACATTTTCTATTTCTGATTTGAGACCAGACCCTCAACCTCAGCTGGGAGCTCCTGTCACCTGGGTCCCTTCATCTTTGATTTCTCTTTAGCTGAATCTATGCTTCTTCTGTACTCTAATTCCCCCTCTTGTGCCTCTTTGTGCCTCACCCAGCCTCCTGCTTTCCTTCCCTCACGAGCCCTCTCAGGGTGGGTCCGGTTGTAGAGGAGCAAGTGGGGGCGATCTTCACCCTGCTCTTGCTAGAAACAGACATCACCATCTGTCCAGCCACACCCCTTTCTTCCTGAACAGAGGGAGGAGGCTTGTTTACATGCAGAAAAGTCTGCCCAGGCTAAGCTGAAGTAGCAGAGGAGAGTTGTATGTAATATGTGGACAGGGAGAGGGGGAATAATTTGAGGGGAAACTTCCTTATCTCCCCACACTGCCACCGTGCTGTGGTTTTAAGGTTTTGTCTGGGAAGGGGTTCCGACTACCCTCATGATCCTCCTCTCTTAGCAGTGGGCCTCTGGAAACAGCTAAAGCAACATTCCTAAGGGATGAGAGCTGGGATCAGATGGCCACCTCTTTGGAGCTGGGGTTCCTTGATCCACTAATGTAGGGACTTTAGGACAATTTCCAAAGTAGGGTTGGAACCATCTGGGTAGGGGTACAACCTCCACCCTTTTGGAGGGGGGTATGTTACACGGGCCATGAAAGGACAAGATCCTATCATCCAGAGTCCCTATAATGCCTCTCAACTTCCCACGTATCTGTCCATCCACCTATAGTAACATTTTATTTTCTAGACATTGATTTCACCAAGTGAATATAAAGCTAATCTTTGTAAGTTATCTGTACAATAAAGGAAGTATATAGAATACCTTTAATTCTCTCTTCGTACTCAAACACTATCAGGGTCTCTGGACTGTTCCCTCATCCTCTCTTTCTCTCTCCCAGTTAGTTCTAATTTTTCCTCTTTTTTTTCCTCTCCTTTTCTGCCTGGCTCTCAAACCATGCTTCTGTTTCTGTCCCTCCATTCTTCTGCTCTCTATCCCAGGCAATCCACACAGACTCCTCTAGGTAGCAGTTGGGTCCCTGAGCCTTTCATGCAGTCTCTCTGTCTGCTTCTATGTCGGATGACATGGTTTGGTGGCAGAAGACAGAGTAGTGATATAAATGGAATCAGGTGTTTGGTGATTTATTTCCATTCTAACTTGTACCTCTCAGAGGCAAGTACCACCACACAAGATGATTACTGAGGGTCTCTGAGTCAGTATTGTCCCCACCCTCTCTCCAGCAAAGGTGACACCTCAAAGCTAGATGTCTAGGTACTGAGGGAAACAACCATAGCTTTGAAAACAACCCAGCCTTGGAGTTAGAAACTTCCAAATTTGCCCTACCACTGCTACTCCCTGGGCTTCAGGTTCCCTACCAATGTGATATGAGTTTGACTCAAAGAATGGCAGATAACACCCCTCCCCATCTTGAGGAGGCAACCCTAATAGAAGACTCCAGAAAACATGTTCCCATTTGCTTTTCTAGTCTGCCAAGGTCTAAATGGAAAATTGCACCAAGCTCCTAATAGCTTCCCACATCTACTTTCTCTTCCTTCAGTCCTCCATCCTACACTCAAAGGGCTCTTTTAAAAAATATAGATCTTATCATGTCACAAGCCTCCTTAAAACCTTTTAGTGGCTCTTCATTGCTTTCAGGAAAAAGTTTAAAATCAGATTGAGATCTGTGATGCCTGACTACATCACCAGCCACTCCATTCACCAGCCTCCAACCATACCAGCCTTCTATTTCCCAGCACACTTATTATCATTTTTAAGTACTGGATATTGAACCCAGGGCCTTTGCACTGAGCTACATCCCTAGATCATTTTATTCTTTTATTTTGAGACAGTCTCACTAAGTTGCTAACTTAGGCTGGGCTCTCAGGTGTGATCTTCCTGCCTCATCCTCTTACAGTGTCAGGATTACAGATGTACACCCTACCCCTAGTCCCAATATTCTAAATTTTTTTTTTGTACCAGGGATTGAACTTGGAGCTTTGTACTTGTGAGGCAGATGGCAGAACCACTGAGCCAAATCCTCAGCCCTCTAAATTCTTAAATCAGTCTTCATGCATGTTCTTCCTGCTACCTGAAACAATCTCTGTCCTTTTGCTACCTGGTGCTAGAGGACTTCATATTCTTGTTCTTGAAGACTTGGTGTCTTCATTGAGATAGCCCTTATCCCTTTGGACTCAAAGTCCGCCCCCCACATGATTCATCTAATTTTCATGAGGGCAGGGAATGCATTCATCTTGTTGCCTCTCTATCCCCAAACCCATCATAATGCCTTCTAATAAGGATTCAATATTTTCTCAACGAATGGGTGATCAATGACCGTTGCAAAGAAGAGATTCCATCCCCAGTGCTTCTTAGCGGGCTCCCAGTTTCTGAGACTGAACAAAGAGGAGTAGGTTGCTGATCCTTGGTTCAACTCAGACTGCTTCCCTGCCCGCTCTTTTGGTCCTTTTATGGGAATCAGACTTGGGACACAAGAACCCTTTGAGAGGCCCTATTTTGAACCCCTTAGAGAGTGGGCAGATCAAGCTTCATGAGTAGGACAGGGGGTCCCCAGAAGCTCCCACCTTTCTTCCTATCCCTCAGCATCACTCTTGAAGGAGGAAGGTGTTGGAAGGAGCTGTGAGGTCCCGGACTTGACCCTCTCATCTGAAACTGAACTGGGGCCGATTCTGGAAGACTCCCTGAGTTTGGAGCCAAAGCGGGGGGGGGGCATCTGGGTTGAAGATGAAAGCAAAGCTGCTTACGGAGGTTAACCTCAGCAGGACTATGACTCAGTGGGGAGGGAAATGTAAGATTGCAGGAGCATGTGCCTTGTGTGGGCCCACATATTCCCTGGCCATTCGGCCACAGCACAGAAGAAAGAACCAGAGCCTGGGGCGCAGGTCCCCAGGCCTGAGACGACACTCCCTGCAGAAAAAAACAGGAGGCAGAGAAACAGTGTTCTGGCTTCAAACAGAGTACACCAATGTTTACCAGCTTAGGGGGGATCTTTCCAAGAAAATATTTGGGGATTCAGGAAAATCCCTGAGCCAGCCCCTTCCTCCTCAGGCTGTGCCTTCCTCACCTACTGCGCCCGGGACTCTGCTCTCAAGGCCCAGAGTGCACTGCACGAGCAGAAGACCCTGCCAGGGGTAAGTCACCAGGGCTGGGGGGTGGGAGTCACCCCAAGCTTCGGACAGTGCCCTGTGTGCATGCAAGAGCCACAGATGGGACTGGGTCAGGACTGAGAGCTAGGAGCAGTGTCACTGCCTAGGCAAGTATTTACTGTGCCCCAAACAGGTACAATTTCTATAAAACTCAGTCTTCCAGCTCAAAGAAAGAGGCTTAAGATCCACAGGCCAAGATTTACCCACTACCTTTTAGGAGAGGCAAACATTTTGTGGGCTAGGCTTGAATTTGTTCAGCTTGGCTAAAAGCATGGCTCCCGGTGTGAGCATGTGAGTAGTTATGGGTGCAAGCATTTTTGTAGTTACATGGGTGGGAGGCTCTGCCGGGCTGGTATCCTGTTTTCTCTAAATCTCTTTGACAGCATCTCCCCTTGGTTTCTTCCTGTAATACTTTTGGAGGGTGGATGCCTTTGCTCACCAAGACTGTCTTTGCTCTCTACTCCAACACTTGGCTGAGGTTTGCTGAGATCCTAAGGCAATGGAACTTGTAAGCACATGTGATGCGTGGTCTGGTTTTGGCTGATGAGTAGTCACTGGACAAAGGCCAAGTGGGCCCTCCTGACAGAGTGGCAGATGGAAGCCACCAGGATAGCCTGGGTTACTGAGAGCGAGCCACACTGCCCAGCCTCATTTTCTCTTGTCCCTAGAATGTCATGTCTAAGACAAGAGCTCTCATTAAATGTCATGGCAGGCCAAACCTGGGACTCCATCTGCTCTAGGCCGTGGCATTAAGAGGGTCATTAACTTGCCAAAGAGAGAGCAGCCAGTGGGAGCAAAGACACAAAGCATCCAGGGATGATATTTGAGGGAACTGGGAAGATGTTGCCAGAGAAGATAGACTACAAGTGGGACTTAAATAGGAAGGCATAACATAATCATTAAGGATACTGGTTTTTAAACTGGACATGGTATTGCGCACCTGCCATCCTAGCACTCAGGAGGCTGAGGCAGGAGGATCGCCATGAGTTTAAGGCCAGCCTGGGCTACATAGTGAATTCAAAGCCAGCCTGAACTACATAGGGTGACAATAAATAAATAAATAAATAAATAAATAAATAAATAAATAAATAAATAATAAAGTGGTTTTCAAGTTTTCCAGATGTAGATTTGAATTTCAGCTCTGCCATTTACCAGTTTTATGTGTGTGGATACATTACTTAGACTCTTGGTCTTCAGATATCTCACCTATAAAGAGTAGATTGTGCTATTATTTACTTCCCTTGGCTACGGTGAGGATTAATTGACCCTTAACAAGTGCCTAACATTCCAATAGGCATGACTACGGGGCCAGGCACAAGTGCTTTCAGATTCTGGAGAGAGATTTGGTTTCTACTGGTGCCCCTGAAGCCAGGATCAGGCTGGGCCAGTATGAGGGACAGATGTGGTCTCAGCGTCCTACAGTATAGGGAAGTCCCTGCTAGGTGTTGGAGCTGTCCAGCGAAGGAACAACCTTTGTAAGAGTTGACCAAGCCTGGAACCATCTGACTCACAGGAGCGGCTCGACCTCACTCTGGGAGACTCAGGGCCAAGTAGCCCCAGTTTCCATCCATCCTCCAGCCTCTGTATGCAAGCAGTGGAGTCAGGTAGAGCCCGGTGGAGACTCAGCCCCGACACTGTCTATCTCTGTGACCTCGTGAAAGCCCCACCCCTGTGCCTAGGTTCTCCCACCTGTACAAATGAGCTCCCTGAGTCACATAGTGTAAAGTGCTTAGCACAGCTCTTGGGAAAAAATCAGCACCACACTCAGGTCAGCTGGTGGTAGCAGCAGCAGCAGCAGCAGCAACAGTACCAGCGCTACTCGTAGGAGCAGTGTTAGAAGCCATCGCTCATCTCCTCGTGGGAGCAAACAAGCAGTGCCGCTCATACCAGGAGGCAGGGAGACAAGCTGTGACGTCCGTGTGGGAAACAGCTCCATAGAGGGGCAGAGGCAGAAGGAACAGGTGAGGGTGAAGAGAGATGGGGCTGGCAGAGCTCCAGAAAGCAGTAGTTGAAGGGAAACTGAGCACCGCTGCAGGGATTTGGACGGCATCCAGAAAGCCAATGGGAGACACTGCAAACATTAAGATGTGCTTCGGGGTGGGGGAGAAAATCTTCTGGATGAGCCGATGGATGAGCCGATGTCTCTACTCAGTGAGGGCTCCTGGGGGACTCTAAAGGGTGAGGACACTGGAGAGAAAGGGTATGAGGACCTAGAGAGCTAGGAGAATTACTGGGGAGAAAAACACAGTAATAACTAACAATTATGGGTGCCAGTGTTCATAGTATTTTGCATGTTCTTTTTGTGTTTTCTTTTTTGGGACAGGGTCTATATATATATAT
>NW_022900937.1:22210039-22214803 GCF_012274545.1 Fukomys damarensis | reverse complement strand
TTTTGTACCAGGTATCGAACTCAGACCTTGCACTTTTGAGACAAGAGGTGGAACCACTAAGCTAAATCCCTGGCCTGGGGTCTCGCTATGTAGTTCAAAATGGCCTTGAACTCACCATGAGCCCAGGCTGACAATCCTCCTGCCTCAGCCTACCAAGTACTGGGATTATAGGTGTGCACAACCACACCCAGCTACTTTCCATATTCTAAATTATTAAATCTTTCTCGTGAGGAAGGTATTGTTATGGGTATCCCCATTCTACAGATGAGGGAATCGAGTCTCAAAGGTCAAGCAACTTGTCCAAGGTTGCAGTGCTACTAATGGGAACCTCTGGGGCTTTGAGCCCAATCGGTCTGTCTCCAGAACTCATTCACTTAACAGCTGTGCTGTCACCTGAGCCAACAAGATGGCTCGGTGCTGGAGATGCATGGTGACTGCGGATATCCAGCCTTTCCCCCCCGACCATCCGCAGACCTCCAGCAAGGTCTGGCTTCCTCTGCTATTGGCAGCATTGGCTTTATTCACTTTCCCCCACTTAACAAAGTGAAAATTAATATTTAATTATTCTCCTAAATGAAAATCAATAGCTGTGTTGGCCAGCCCCAGCCATGTCCGTGCCATCCCTCCATCTTCTCGGCTGGCCAGGGGATACAGCAACTTCAGTCACCTAGACTCAAAGCCGGCACAGGGACAGGAATGGGGACCCAGCTCCCTGGAGGTCCTGGGTCCTGGGCACAGTTGCCACCCGCTGGAGGAGCCAGGGTAGGACGTCAGTGCCAGGCTCCTGCTGCAAACCAGCAAGCCCTTCACTGTGAGGCTAAAAAAAAAGTTGGGTCAGCCCCCAAGGGAAAACCTGGGCCCTTGGACTTGGAGGTAGGGATTTTATGGAATCTGCTAGACTGTGAACTCTTTTTGCTGTTTGTGTGTGTGTGGTATTAGGGATTGAACCCAAGGCCTTCACACTGAGTTACATCCCCAGGCCCTCTCCTTTAAAAAAATTGTTTTGAGGGCCGGGGATTTAGCTCAGTGGTTCCACTGCCTGCCTCACAAGCTCAAGGTCCCGAGTTGGATCCCCAGAACAAAAAAAAAAAAAAATTTTTCGAGACAGTGTCTCTCTAAGTCACTAAATTGTCTACACTAGGCTTGAACCTGTGATTCTGCCTCAGCCTCCCAGAGTGCTGGGCTTATAGACATGTGCCTTCACACCCTGCCTGAGACTCCTTCCTAGCTCCCTTCCACTTGCCTGCTGCCAATTTCTGTCACTTATCAAAATTTGGCTTCTGGCCTGACTTGCTGGTGCATACGTGTAATCCCAGGAGTCTCTGGAGGCTGAGACAGGAAGATCAGCAGTTCTAACCCAGTCCGGGTAATGTAGTGACTTAGTGAGACCCTGTCTCAAAACAAAATTAGGGGCCTGGGGATGTATCTTAGTGGTGCTGTGCCTGCCTGGCAAGTACAAGGTCCTGAGTTTGATCGCTCCCCCTCAAAATTAGGCTTTCTACTCTGTCCCGTGTGGCTCCTGTCTTCTGCAGCCTCTTCCCCATGAAGCTGGAGCTACTTTTTCCAGCCTCACCTTTTTGTTTGTTTATTTTTTTTTTGAGATAGGGTATATAGTTCAGTCTGGCATTGAACTTACTTAAACTTGTGGCTGGACTCTTGAGAGCCTTCTCAAGTGCTGAGATTACAGTTTGTATCACCATGTCCAGCCAGCTTCATTTTTTATTTGTTTATTTGTTTTTTTTTGGGGGGGGTTTGAGACTGTTCTGGAACTCACTATGTAGCCCAGGCTAGTCTCAAACTCACATCGATCCTCCTGCCTCAGCCTCCTGATTGCTGGGATCACAGGCATGCACTACCATGCCTGGTTTGTTCATTTATTTTTTGAGACAGGCTCTCGCTATGTATCCCAAGTTGGCCTTTAATTCATGGTGATCCTCCTGCCTCAGCCTCCCCAGTGCTGGGATTACAGGCATTCGCCACCATACCCAGATCCTACTTTCACTTTTGGCTCCAGCACCAACCTGAAAGAGTGAGGCCAACTTCAACCTCCTTTCTGGGATTCAGAGCGTACCCCTTATTTGTCTCCTTGTCCAGGAGCCCCCTTCCTGGGGGATTCTCTTCAAATACTGAAGGAGGCAGATGCAGCTGAGCAGTAAAGTGGATTTGTTTGCACCAAATAGCAGGGCCAGAGAGCAAACAGAAGCTAACGTCCAGGGCTGCGCCAGCCTGGAGGATGGAGCACGCTTTGTTCTCATCTCTCTGCTGGGCTTGGAGCACTTCTGTGTCACTCATAAAAGGCGCTGTACGTGCTGCCATCTGCTCAGGGATGAGACTGAGCCTCTGCCCTCAAGGAGCAACCAGCCCACAAATCACCCACTGCACCTGAGTGAGGCTCACACTGGGCGAGCAAAAGAAGCTCTTGCTTTGTAGAGGAGCTGCTGAGTGAAGTCACCATCACGTTTTTGTAAGCGGGCAAAGCCAAAGGCCACGTCGGAGATGCTGGGGATAACATGAGAGCAGCGGGAAAGCGCCCAGTGAAGACAGCCAGGGCTGCACATGTGTGGAGCGCACCGTGCGTGTCGGGCACCGGGGCAGGGAAGCTTTGCATGGCAAGGAGCCCTGGCTTTGCTGGGAGGCTTGTGGTGTGTGGAGGGCATTGCGGAGTTAAGGAGGGAAGATTAAGGGACTGGTTGTAAACGATGTCTCTGGCCACACTGTGAGGGTTGAGTGGAAGAGGGAGCAGCAGTAGAGAAAGGATGGTCCTGAAGGATGGTGTCACTGGAGTACAGATGCTGCTGGCCGGGAGCTGGGGACAAGGCGGGTGTGGAGAGCAGAGGGTGAATTTAGGATATCCACAGAGATTCTGGACCACTGGAACTGGACAGTGGATTGAATTAGGGGAGGGAGTAAGGTGGAATGAAGGGCTGAAAAAGATGAAATTTGCTTTTTTGTTTGTTGAAACAGGGTCTTGCTGTGTAGCCCAGACTGGCCTTGAACTTATGGCAATCCTCCTGCCTCAGCCTGGCAAGTGCTGGGATTATAGGCTTGTGCCACCACATTCTGCTCAGAATTTGCTTTTCTTGGCCCCTTTTGCCCTGCACCTCACAACACCTCTCCCAGACTCTCCAGTGGGCCCTGTTCCTGGGCGATTCTGTTACACTTTCTTTCCATGGGAGGGAGGAGCGGAGGGAGGAGTGTGGACACTGTTAGGCAAGTCAGGCCTGCAGCTGCAGTGGGTCTTGCTTTCCCTCTGCTTCCAGGCTGGCAAGGACTAGGGTCTTGGGCTTACCTGTGCCACCTTGGACCTTCCCACAGCATTGTACGGCATAGGTTGTTCTTTTCCCCTGACATTTTCTGCCTTGATTCCCTTCTAGGGCCCTGAAGCAGGCATAAGAGGACGCTGATTACCTCACCCCTCTCCCAGTTCTCTCTCCCGGCCCTGGCAGGAGCAGGGCAGGGCACGGTCTCCCAGGCTGCTCTCTTTCAGCCAGATGTGGCATCGAAATCTCAGGTGCCCTATTCTCCCCAACTCTGTACGCATCCTCTTGGTCTCCTCTCCTGGAACTCTGTACCCCTAAAAACTCCCAAACAGCCGGTTCCCTCACCTCCTCTGCCATACTCCCAAGCATCAGCCAACATTGTCTCCTCTCCCTTGGCCCCACATCTAGTGGAACCAAAGTCCAGTTAACTCTTCCTGAACATTTCTTGAATGTGCCCATTTCCTTCTACCCTGATCCGAGTCACCCCTGCCTCTTACCTGTACCTCTTACCTGTATCTTCTTGCCTCTGATCACTCCCTTTCCATGCCTTTCTCCAAGTAGTGACAGCTGAGGGGACGCTTGATGAGACTAAACTGACTACATCCTTCCCCTGCCTGAAGTCCTGCCCTGCCTGGATCCTCAGTGCCTTCAAGACACGCCACAGTCAGAACTCCTTTACATGCTTCCGCAGCCCACCTCTGCCTGCCTGTCAGTTGCATAGCCTTCTACCAATTCAAGACCAAAAAGCCACTCACAGAGAAGCCAGCAAGATATGTGGTGCATCCACTAAGATGTAGCCATTGTCTTCTTCACCCTAGCCGTGAGAGGTGGGATCATGAGTCTTCCTCCCACGAACAGGGACACTGAGGCTCAGAGGCCTTAGAGAAATTGCCAGGGTTGTAGACAGGATTTATTTATTTATTTCCATTTTTTGAGAAAAATTTTTGCTATGTAGTTCAGGATGGCCTTAACTCACGATGTAGCCAGACTGGACTTGAACTCAGGGCAATCCTCCTGCTTCAGCCTTCTGAATGCTGGGATCACCAGCGTGCACTACCACACCCAGCACTGTAGCCAGAATTGAAATCCACATCAGATTCAGAAGCGCTTTGTTCTGCCCTGGCAACCTCCTGTCCATGCCCGGCCATCTGAGTGTCAGCTGCCAGTCCTCACTCCCGCAGTATCTCCATGTGGCAATGACCCTGCTCACAGGAGGGGTCCTGAAGCTTTTCCAGCATCACTCCCTCCAGCTGGAGTTTTCCTCACTTCCAGCCCTCCACCTCAGCTGCCCTGGACCCTCTGTGTCTCATTATTTGCATTTGTGCCTTAAGAATAAAGTTGAGCTGGGTGTGGTGGCACATGCCTGTGATCCCAGCCCTCAGGAGGCTGAGGCAGGAGGAGCTCCTTGAGTTCAAGACCAGCCTATATTACATAGTGAGTTCAAGGCCAGCCTGGAGTACATAGCAAGACCCTGACTAAAAAAAAAAAAAAAAAAAAAAAAAAA
>NW_022900937.1:22205473-22210022 GCF_012274545.1 Fukomys damarensis | reverse complement strand
GGCACTAGTGGAAAAAGCAACACCCTAAAAAAAAAAAAAAAAAAAAAAAAAAAGAATGGAATCGAGCAACACAATGCAAAAATCACAGATGTCACCCTCAGAGAGACCTAGGGGCCCCGTGGCTCTGTCCTTTGTCTCTCCTTTCCCACCTCGACCATTTCCTCATCATGTGACCTTAGACATGTAATGTACTCTCCCTCAGCCTCAGCTTTCTCATCTGTAACATGGGGGACAATGGCGTTACCTGGCTGAACTTTGAAAGGATCTAGGGACAATGGACATAAATTGCCCCAGGAACAGCCTGGCACATGGTGTGTCCTCAGGAAATGGGGCATTATCTTCCCCTCTTGAGTCTATGAGGACAGCGACCACATCTAGTCCAGTGCTGTCTCCCCTGAAGGCCACCCTGGGGCTCTCCACAGAAACACGGGTGGCCTCCACCTCTGTGAGGCAGAAGGCTTGTCCTCTAGCTGCTGGCTCCCGGGCCCTACCAGGTCCACCACCTGATGCCCACTGTCCCTGGAAGGGTGGTGCAGTGGTGGGAGGTGGGGACAGGGTGTTGCCCTGAGCACCATCTACCAGGAAACCTGGCTGGGAGGCAGCTGCCATGGAAACTGCTGCTCTCATATGTGCTCATCTCTGTAGGCCCTGGAGAGAGAGTCTCAGGATCTATGGAAGCTCACCCTCACTGCCTGAACCCCAGGCTCCAACCCTCTCCCTTCTTCCTGTGAGGGTTCTCCTTGCCCCTCCTGCACCTACTTCCTGACTGTACTTCTCGTTTCCTTCCTATCCCCACTGGTCATTCTCTCGCCTTGCGCCATCCATGTCTGTCTCTTACTTTCTCTCATTTCGATCTTTGTGTTTCCTCATCTTTCCTATGTCTCTGTTCCCTGTGGCTCCGTCCCTTGGTCTCTCCTTCACTGTCACTGGTGGCCATTTCCAGGGATGGTCCTGTCCTCCTGGTCCAGGCCAGTCCAGACCTGTCCTGCTCACCCTAATTTGCTTGGCTAGACCTGTCATCCCCTCTAGAGTGCACTGAGTCCTGCTGGCGTCTCGGTCCCCACGCACTGCCTGGCACACTGGCATACCACTAGCAGGTGGATGTGTCAGAGCCCTGGGTGGGAAGGCGACTGTGCTGCTTCAAGCTCTGCCTGCTTTCCTTTCCTTGTTTTTATTTTATTTTTTTTAAAGTCTTCCCCACCCCTCCCACCCCCCAATTTGATCCAAAGGAAATTGCTCAACTGTGACTGCCAGGGCGTTACCATAGTTACTGGGTAGCACTTGTGGCTATGGTAACAGGAAGCTGCCTGTTGTCTCGGCAACGAGCACATTGGTAGGAGATGGAGTGGCCCCTGATTGGTGCAGAAGCAGTGCATTTCCTGAGGGGAGGGGGTCAGATCATCACCTTCTCAGGCCAGATGGGCATCAGTAACCCTTCCTCCGTGAACAGGAAGGCTGCTCTTCCTTCCTCCCGGCACTCAGCTCTCTGCCCCCCCAACAATAATTCCTCACCTCCTACGCACCCGGCTCTTGGCACTTTACCAAGACCTTTTGCTTCCCCATTACCTCATGTGATCCCCACAACACCCATGAGAGGAAGGTGAGATGGGGTTCAATCATGAATTCACTTAGGGTGGTTGGGGGATGGGGTTGTGGGGGGTATCTATTAGCATCACCTAGGAGCTTTTCAAAGCATACAATCCCCCCAGTTTAAGAGTCTCCTATGGTTCCCAGGGGATTCTTAACTGGCTCTGATTAGAGAACCCTTGAATTAGAAGATGTAACTGGTTGGAGGGTGGGGCAGCCATGGTGGGAGAAGTCAGGCTGCTTCTGGCTTTACAGCTTGGGTGCCTGGGAGGCCCAGGTTCGGGAGAAAGATGATCTATGGTTCGGGTGTGATGAGTGGAAGGTGCCATGGGCCTTTCTAGCCAGGATGTCCATCAGGCAGCTGGGAACATGGATGTGAGGCTCAGGAGAGCATGTGGGCTGGGACGCAGAGCTCTGAGTCATCCGCGTGTGGATAGAAGCGGCCGTGGGTGTGGGTGAGACCATCCAGGAAGGAGGGGAAGAGTGGGCTGGGCAAGGGCCTCGGGTGGTGCCCTAGACAGCTCCAGCATCCTCTGAGGAAGGGGACGAGGGAGGGGACAGATAGAGTGAGTGCGGAGAGTGTGGGGACATCGGGGGCTTGGGAACAGCTTCCCCATTTGATGAACTGAACCTGAGAGAGAGCGTGGCTTGCTTCAACTCATACACCCGTGAGATGGTAGAGTTGGGGTAGACAGCACCAAATCTGATTTCATCTAAATAACACAGAGCGGAAGTCCTTAGTTTTAGACTTAAAACACAAATGGGCAGGATCAATTGCACCCTCCCACCCACCTCCTCTCACTCAAAGCCTTTAAGTAAATTCAGGAGACAGAGAGAGACAGATCTCAAATGGCTCCACCCAGAGCCAATGGCAGAGGAATCTCTTCCGCCATCTCAGTCCACCCTGGGCTTTCGTCCTGCTCCCCATCCCTGAAGGTTTCAGCCCTTTCTAAATGCCTGGCTTTAAGGGATCTTGGAGAAATTTGTGATCCCAGTGGGAGTGCTAGAGCACAGAGTTCAAAGGGGTCAGGGCTCAGATTCTGAGGTAGTCCAGGGGCTGAGAAACCTGGGTCCCAGGACCAAGTGGTCATGCTGAATGCGTGTGTTGGTCCAATGTCTTTCAGATGAATCGTCCGATCCAAGTGAAGCCGGCTGCCAGTGAGGGCCGAGGAGGTAACGTCCCTATCTGACCAACCTCAGGCATCCCCATGTAGGGATTTCTGGAGTCAGTTCTACCCATGGCTTCTTAACAGACCCTCCCTGGCTCAGGGAGACAGGTGGGGCCCAGAGTTCCTCAGCCTCAGAAACAGCTCAGCCGACCCCAGCTCAGACTACAGTGGGGTGAGGTTCTGGGGAGCTCAGACTAAGAGACAGGAAGGACAGAGCAGATGCTGGGGACAGAGGGAGCCTTATCGCCTTACCCCTGAAGAGTGGTCGTTTCTGTTTTACTAAGCAGAATTTAACAGGTTGAAGAATTAGGCTGGAGTTATTCTCCTTTCCCAGATTCTTCTGATTCCAGAAGAATCATTGCTTGGTTAATGAGGGTGACAGGTGAGACTGGCTGTGCAAGGAAAGAATTGGATTCTAAGATGAGAAGCCTAGAAAGTCTTCAGAAGTTTTTTAGCACCACTCTTTTGTGACAGATTAATGTTCTTTAAAGACAGGAGTGGTAAAAAGCTTCCTAACAGGTGGGTAGACTCCATTCTAGGTAGCTTCCATTCTAGAAAGGCAATGCGGGATTCTTATATAGTCTCGATGTCTTTCTTGCCCTTGGATTCTATCTATCTCTTTCCTTGATGTGTGTTCACTCTCCCTTGGATACGACTCAGACTTCATGCTCAGTGTCCACACCCACCTTGTTCCATGGTACCGCGATACCATGATGGAGTTCATTTCTCCAGTAAATACTTCATGGGACTTCAGGGCCCCGTTGTGAGGGGCTTTATGGTCCCATTGTGGGGTCCAGTTAGTTCTCCAATAAGAACTGTACTTCCTGAATCTTTCAGATTCTCTTAACTTTGGTCTCTGATTTCTGATTTAAGATGTTATCACCCCCACTTTGTCCCAGAGAGATATTTCCAAGTTTCCTCCCTCTTTCTTCATTCATGCCCTCCTTCCCCATTTCATTCTTTTCAGATAGTTTTTTTGGTTGTTTGTTTTGTTTTGTTTTGTTTTGTTTTGTTTGAGACAGGGTCTCACTATGTAGTTGAGACTGACCTGAAACTCACTATGTAGCCCAGGCTGGTCTCGAACTCACAGCGATCCTCCTGCCTCAGCCTCCCAAGTGCTGGCATTACAGGCATGTGCCACCACACCCACCTTTCCAGATAGCTTTTTGAGAGGTCCCAGGATGCATATAAAACTTCGGGTTCACCTGTCCCAAGAATTTCCACTCCATGGGAATCCTGTTTGGCACCAAGGCCGTTGTTGGCCATATTCTAAACCCTGTGCACAAACATGAGGAGGTCACCTAAGAAACCTGAGTGAGCTGAGAGGCAGACACACGGAGTTGTTTTCAACCATCCAGCCATCTTCTGAGGCTGTGAAGGATGTGGACAATTCAGGGCCACAATTCACTGTGACCAGTGTTTCTCAAGGAAAAGTCCAGGAGATATTGTGGTTTCTAAACAGGAGCTACCCAACCCACTCTGCCGTGCTGGCAGGGCAGGATGAGCTCTCAGAGGTGGTGATATATAAGGTAAGATCTCAGGGATAATAGGAACAAGTCAGAGGAAGGAAGAGAGAGGGAGCACGTGTTTCAGGCAGAGGAAAGAACAGATCCAAAGGCTCAGAGCTCAGCACAACATGGTGCAACTTGGTTTGATGTTTTTTTTTTTTTTCTTTTTTGGTACCGGGCATTGAACTCGGATCTTTGCGCTTGCCAGACAGGCCACCGAACTACTGAGCTAAATCCCCGGCCCTTAAGAGTCATTTTCCCTTTTTTTTTTTTTTTTTTTTTTTT
>NW_022900937.1:22192818-22205385 GCF_012274545.1 Fukomys damarensis | reverse complement strand
TTTTTTTTTTTTTTTTTTTTTGTACCAGGGATCAAACTCAGGTCCTTGTGCTTGCGAGGCAGGCAGTGGCACCACTGAGCTAAATCCCTGGCCCATGGTGCAACTTGGAGTCTTGTTCAGGAACTGGGTCCACGATGCCGGGACCCTTCTGCTCTGTGGCCTCTGCATGTCGCATCAACTCTTGGGGAGCTGCACCCAGGAGGCCTCTATGCTGGCGCTGCTTCTGCTTGGCCTCGTGGCATCAGTCTTAGTGGTAGCATTTTTCCTTGGCTTTCTGTGCAAGTTTTCCAGGTGCCACCTCACTGACAAATTCTATCTGTGTGGCATCCCAGCTCAGATTCAGAGCAGCTCGAGGGCAGGAAAAGCAAACCCAGCTGAAAAGAGGGCTGCCTGACAGCTGAACTCCCAACTTTAGAAGTGATGTGTTGTACAGATATTTCTTGCCAAGTGATGGCTCTCAAGCAGTGTGACCACTAAATGCATTCATGAAAACCTGTGCAGACTTTCATGGCCAGGTTGCTTAGTTCCTCCCTGTTCCTATTTGGGACAAGCGAGGCACACATATCTGGTCTTATAGGACAGTTGAACCATTCTCATTGGTAAGTATTTTATTACTAACTGACCTGTTACATAATCTTGTTACTAATCAAAATATGTTCCATATCCTATTATATGCTATCAGCTATATCTTCTAAAATGAGTAAGTTCTGCTGAATTTTAACATAACTTAAAGCTTGAGGAGCTCAACTTTTTTTTTTTTTTTTTGAGACAGGATCTCACTATGTAGTTGAGACTGACCTGGAACTCACTATGTAGCCCGGGCTGCTCTTGAACTCACAGCGATCCTCCTGCCTCAGCCACCTGAGTGCTGGGATTACAGGTGTGCATCACCATTCCCAGCGAGGAGCTCAACTTTTTAAAATGCAATTGACAGTGGTTCTGTTCGCTGCCTTGCAAGTGCAAGGTCCTGAGTTCAATCCTCCCCTCCCCCATACCAAAAAACAAACAAACCAAAATGCAATTGAAATGCAACACATATTTTTGCTTTTGAAATGCAACAAATGAGCTGATCCTGGTGGTGCTGTAATCCCACCATTCAGGAGGCTGAGGCAGGAAAATCACCACAAATTTGAGGCCAGCCTGGGCTGCATAGTGAGACCCTGTCAAAAAAATCTAAAATGGGCCAGGGATTTAGCTCAGCGGTTCGGTGGCCTGCCTTGCAAGCGCAAGGACCCGAATTCAATCCCTGGTACAAAAAAAAAAAAAAAAAAAAATTAAAATTCTACCATTTTCTTCTGGAAAAGATTATTATATGATTTTTAAAATATAAAACAGAGATCACCAACTCAAATACTATAGGTTACTATAGGTAACCTTAAATGAAACTATTATGACTTTATAAAATGTTATATATATATTTTTTTTTGTTATATTTTAATTATATTAAACCATGGCAACTAATTCCATTTTTTAAAAGACTAGCACTGTGCAGGGCTGGGATTTAGCTCAGTGGTGCTGCGCCTTCCTTGCAAGTGCAAGGTCCTGAGCTCCATCCCTGGTACGGGGGGTAGAGTAGGGGGGTGGGGGAGACTAGCACTATGGAAATTTAACCAAACTTATAAAATTTGTTTCTTTGGCCCAAAGTCTGCTATTTACTCCATCATGCACACATGAGCTTTTTTTTTTTTTTGGTGTCAGGGATTGAATTTGGGACCTTGTGTTTACAAGGCAGGTGATGGAACCACTGAGCTAAATCCCTGGCCCCACATGAGCTTTTTAACAAAAATAGTTACTTTATGTTCTGTCTCTTGAATTGTGATGGCAAGGCAGAAGAGTAGTAGTATTTTTAATTTCAATCAATAAGCAGGAGGTTTGTGGTAGAAATAACCAAGATTCATACTATAAGCTCTATTACTTCCAGTTGTCATTTGTTTGTTTTATTTTGTTTTGAGACAAGGTCTCACCATGTAGTTCAGGCTGGTCTTGAACTCACTGTATCGCCCGGGCTGTCCTCATACTCTAAGCGATCCTCCTGCCTCAGCCTCCTGAGTGCTGGGATTACAGATGCGTGCCACTACATCCAGCATCTGCCCTTATTTTATAGTCTGTGAGAGTTATACATCCTCAAACACTCATTTCTACATTAAAGATTCACAGTGTCAAAAAAACTGTTCCTTTAGCATTTGAGGGTAAACTTTAAATATTTGCCTAAACCGGAGATGATGGAGTGTTTCTATACTCCCAGCTATTTGGAAGGCTGAGGCAGAAGGACCACTTGAACCCAGGTGTGTGAGGCTGGCCTGAGTAACACCTCATCAAGAAAGAAGGAAGGGAAGCAAGCAAGCAAATGAGAGAGAGAGAGAGACAGAGAGAGAGAGAGAGAGAGAGAGAGAGGAGAAAGAAAGAGTTTCAATACAAATCCAAGGTTCATGTTTTTCAAAATGTTAATTTTGGAGCGGCTGTGTTCAGAGGTGAGGTTGCCCAGATCCCTCAGACAATGCTAAGTAAATAAGCCTGTTTTATTTGTTGTTCAGCATGGGGACTGTGGTTGATTTTTCTTAACTAACATTATCTCTACTTTGGAAACACAATGAAAGTTAAACACTAATACAGTCCTATAGGGAAAGTATTTTTTAGACATAAGACAAACATCTTAAAAATCATTAAACCCTTGTATATTTTTTCTTCTCTTTCAAATCTCATAACATAGAATCAAAAAACCCATAGATCACAATGCTGCTTGTTGTACTCCCCAGCTTGCTGTATTTTTTTAACTCAGTAAATTTTTATTTTGTTAGTTTGGTTTTTTATTATTTTTTTTTTTACTTAGAAAATATTTATGTGTCCAAAATCCCTGAGACACAGAAATAGGTTAAGTAATCAATCTATGAACTGTTTCCACTTTAGTTTTTTGTTATGTTTTGTTCTTTATCCTTCAAATTTAAACATCTCAGAGGAGAGAGAGAGAGAGAGAGAGAGAGAGAGAGAGTGTGTGTGTGTGTGTGTGTGTGTGTGTGCATGTGTGCTTGTGTGCGTGTGTGTGACTGTCGGCTTGATCCCAGGCCATTTGCTCTAAGCTACATATCCATCCCTTTTAAAAACTTTTTAGTTTTTATTTTTTTGAGACAAGATGTTCCTATGTAGTTCAGGCGGGCCTTGAACTCACTGTGTAGCCCAGGATGGCCTCAAACTCACAGCGATCCTCCTGCCTCAGCCTCCCCAGTGCTGGGATTACAGGTGTGCATCTTGATTTTTTTTTCTTTTTTTTGTACTGGGGATCAAACTCAGGACCTTGCACTTTTGAGGCAGGCGGTGGAACCACTGAGCCAAATCCCCGGCTTGATTTCATTTTTAAATGGTAAAATACACTGTAAAATAAATTTTACATGTTTTGAAGTTAACCATGTAAATTTATTAGTAAGTGTCCACGTTGTTAGGCATCGGTTCCCTGAACTTTTTATCTTGCAGAACTGAAATCCTGTACCCATTAAATAAATAGCTCCCATTTCTTCTTCCTTCCAGCCTTTGGCGGTCACGATCTCACTTTCTGTTTCTGTGAGTTTTGTTTTGTTTTATTTTGCAGAACTGGGGATTGAACTCAGGGCCTTTGCATTGAACTACATGTCTGGTCCATTTGATTTCTTTTTTTTGAGACAGGGTTTCACTAAATTGCCCAAGTAGAACTGAAACTTGCAGTCCTCCTGCCTCAGCCTCCCAAGTGCTGGGTTTATATGTGTGCCACTGCACCTAGCTTGTTTTTACTGTATGAGTTTTACCTCCCTAGATACATCCGACAAATGAAATTGTGTAGTATTTGTCTTTTTGTGACTGTCTTCACTCTGCATCATGTCTTCAAGGTTCATCCATGTCAAAGGATGTCAAAAGTTCCTTTTTCAAAGCTGAGTAGTAGTCCTTTGAATGTACATATCACATTTTGTTTACGCTTTCATCTGTGGGTGGATATTTGGGTTGCTTTCATCTCTTGGTTATTACAAACAGTGCTACTATAGCTCATGCCTGCAATCCTATCATTGAGGAGGCTGAGGCAGGAAGATCACCATGAGTTCAAGGCCAGCCTGAACTACTTAGTGAGACCCTGCCTCAAAAACAACATCAACAGGGCCAGGGATTTATCTCAGTGGTTCTGCCACCTGCCTCGAAAGCTCAAGTACCCAAGTTCAATCCCCAGTACCAAGAAAGAAAGAAAGAAAATATATAAATGTTCCTATAATCATGGGTATGCAAAAGTCTCATTAAGGCCCTGCTTTTTCAGAAGACAAATTCACTCACATGAGAAATCCAAAAGTGAGCTGGGTGTGGTGGCGCACGCCTGTAATCCCAGCACTCCGGAGGCTGAGGCAGGAGGATCGCTGTGAGCTCAAAATCAGCCTGGGCTACATAGTGAGTTCCAGGTCAGTCTCAACTACATAGTGAGACCCTGTCTCAAAAAAAACAAAACAAAAAAAGAAGAAGAGAAATCCAAAAGTGCAGCTTATGGGCAGAGGGAGGAGGAGGGTGGTTAACGGGCTGATGGGAGGAAAAAGGGAGACTGGGAGATATTGGTCAAAGGGCACAAAGTTTTTGTTAAGCAGAAGGAATGAGTTTTAGTAATCTGTCACATAGCGTGATGATTATAGTTAATTTATTCTACACTTTAAATTAAAATTAAGAGCCTGGTGTGATGGTACATGCCCGTAATCCCAGCACTCTGGGAGATTGAGGCAGGATGATTGCAAATTCAAACCCAGCCTGGGTGACTTAGCAAGACCTTGTCCCAAAATTAAAAAGTTTTAAAAAGGCTTAGATGTATCTGAGGGCAAAGGCCTGTAATTCATTTTTTGTGTTTTTGTTTTTTGAGACAGGGTCTCACTGTGTAGTTGAGACTGACCCAGAACTCACTTTGTAGCCCATGCTGGTCTCAAACTCACAGCGATCCTCCTGCCTCAGCCTCCCGCGTGCTGGGATTACAGGTGTGTGCCACCACAATTATTATTATTATTATTTTGGCTTTTTTGAGATAGGCTATGCAGTTTAGGCTGGCCTTGAACTCACTATGTAGCCTAGCCTGGCCTTGAACTTGTGGTAATTCTCCTGCCTCAGCCTCCTGAGTGCTGAGATTACAGGCATGCGCTACCATGCCTGGCTAAAATTAATTTTTTAAAGAAATGCAAAAAAAAAAAAAGCCCACCTTGCCGTTAGTGCTTTGGATACATACTGCTGGATCATGTGGTGATTCAATTTTTATTTTCCTGAGGAACCACCACACTTTTCCAAACAGGCTATACCATTCTACATTCCCACCAGTAGTGCACAGTTCCAGTTTCTCTGCTTCCCCACTAAATTCGTTATATTTTTCTACTTCTTAAGCTCTTGTCATTCTGTTAGGTGAGTTCTTATCATAGTTTTGATTTGCATTTCTCTATTGATTTAGTGATGTTTAGCATTGTGTCTATGCTTCTTGTTCATGTGTATATCTTCTTCACAGCTGTGACAATTCAAGTCCTTTGCCCATTGAAAATTTTCATGTTGTTGTTGCTACCATTGGTTGTAGGAGTTCTTTATATATTCTGGGCATTAACACTTTACTAGAAATACCATTTGCCAACATCTCCCCACTTTTCATAGATTGCCTTTGTGCCCTGTTAAGGGTAAGGGTGTCATGTTAAGTATAGAAATTATTCATATTGATGTAGTTGAGTTTATCTTTTTTTACTCGTATCGCCTATATTTTCATGCCATATTCTGGAACCAGTGCCAAATCCAACGTCATGTAGTTTTCCGTCCTATTTTTATTCTAAGAGTTCTGTAGTTTTCACTATTATATTTAGCATGCTGATCCATTTTCAGTAGACTTTTTTGTGTTTGGTGTAAAATAAAGAATCTAACTTCATTCTTCTGCATGTGGACATCCTGTTTTCCCACCTCCATTTGTTGAAAAGCCCATCCTTTCCCCATTGGATGGTCTTGGAATGCTTGCTACAAGTCACTCAACAAATTGTCAGATTTCCAGGCTCTCCTAGTCTATTGGTCTGTATATTTGATTTATGCAAGTAAAACAGTTTTGATTACTATAGCTTTTTTTTTTGTATCGGGGATCAAACTCAGACCTTTGAGCTTCTGAGGCAGGCACCGGATCCACTGAGCTAAATCCCTGGCCCTACAAAACCTTTGAATGAGTTTTAAAACAGGAAATTCTTCTTCTTTTTCAAGGTTTGCTAGCTTTTCGAGGTCCTTTGCAATTGCTTAGAAATTTTATGATGGATTTTTCTATTTTTGCAAAAAAAAAAATGTGCCATCAAAAATTTGATAAGGATTATGTTAAATCTGTAGACTGCTTTGGCGTAGTACTGACACATTAACAATACTCTCTTCCAATCTATGAATACAGGATGTCTTTCCATTTATTTACATCTTATTTAATTTCTATCAGCACCACGTTGTAGTTTTTAATGTATAAAGTTTTTACTTCTGTGGCCCTTTCTGAGTATTTTATTCTTCTGGATGTGATTGTACATGCAATTAATTGCTTAATTTTCATCTCAAATGTTTATCTTTAGTGTATACAAATGCAGCTGACTTCTGAGTGTCAGTTTTGTGTCTTCCAACACTATTGAATTCATTTATGAGTTCTAACAGGTTTTTGTTTGTTTTAAAGTCCTTGATGCTTATCAGATATGGCCAGGAGCCCTCTAGTCCTGGGAGTTTCCTTCGCTCTCCCTCTCAGTCTTCCCCGGCTTCTTAGGCTGCAGTCATCACTGATAACCCCTGGTGGGAGTGGCAGAACTTTCTGGGGTAGTGTTGGGCTGAAATGTGAACCAGTCTTTTTCAGTGTGGGCTGGTGGTTGGTTCTCCACAGCTGAGACTTTTTCTTCTGTCCCTACGATCTTGACATCCCAGCAACATGGAGATGAGTGCGAGGTACCTAGAAAACAGAAGCATAGGAACCTTGCTTGCTTTCTTGAACAGCGTTCTTGGTGCCCTTTAGGAATGAGATGGATGAGACTGACTCCACTTGAATTTCCTAACTATTCACTGCACTGGAAACCCTAACATGCAAGGCCAGATGTACTAGGCGGCTTCATGAAGCTAGGTCTCTGGGAGCCTAGAGCGCATGTTTTGAGTTCAAAGTATTCGGTAGGAGAACAAGGAATACACAGTACTTGCCAACAGAAGAGTGCAGTTCTTCCATTCAACTGCGCGGCTTTCCAACTATGTCCCAACTGTACACAGATGCCGCCTTCCACTGCAGCAAGGTTGAGTTTCCATTTTGACATCACCATCTTTCTAGGGATCCCCTCCCTATAGGATGCTCTTATTCAGACATTGCTTGCTTGTCTCTTGTAGCATCTGGTTTTTACCAAGCTGGTAGAGTTTGACCTAGAGGAAATTGTTAACCTCATTTGGTCCATTCAGCCTATGACCCTGCTTCCTCACCAGCCTTGTCTTTTAGCACAAGGGATCCAAGGACTGCCCTATTTGCCTAGCAAGTCAATCAGGAAGTAAAGGAGTCTGGGATGGGCTTACCTCAGCTCTAGGATCTTGAAGGTGAGGCCTGAAGCCAGATTCCCACGCACGGGTTCTCTCCCGTATGAGGCAGGACCCATCCAAATTCAGAGACTTACCTTGGCACAGAGAGGAGCCAGACTTTAACAACAGGTCCAGTGCCTCTCTCTCAGGCTCCTCGCCAGTGCTTCAGAGGCCTCACTTGCTAGATGTGCAGCTGGTGTCTAACCCCAGCCCTCCAGTGTTTTTATATGGGCCACAGGCCCAGCTTGCACTTCTCCTGCACCTCTGCCCCTCTTCTAGGAAGCATGGGCACACTGAAGCCTCAGACTTTTCTTCGGGTGGTCATCCAGATCTACAGTCAGGATTTAGTCTCCATCCCGTGAGTACTTGGGGAAGAATAAGAAGAGGAGGACAAAGGAAGTCAGAGAGGAGGAAGTTGGCAAAGGGGGCAGTAGCAGTGGGGAGTTAAGGACTGGGGTAAAGGACTCAGCAAATGTGGTGGGGAAGATGCTAACGTCGGAGACTCAGAAACCCATGTTTCTTCTGTGGCCTGGGGAAAGTATTGGTTTGGATTTGGACTCATCGTCCCAGTGCTCAGTGTCCAGAATGAGGCAGTGGGAGAAGACCACTGTTTTCTGTACTGTGTTTTACCCAGAACCCTTCTTCGTTTGAGCTTAGTTTTAGCCCTGGCTACCGGGCTAACTAGCAGAACTAGCAGACTAACCAGCTAACTTGGCTAACTAGCAGAACTTCTCTGAGTGCAGTCAGAATACGAAGGCCTCTGAGTAGATCCTCCTTCATTACCACCCAAATGGTCTTTTGGGAAATGGCATTTCGCAGACTATAATAACAGAAAAGCCAAACGTATAAAATGCTGCGTGCAGAACTGAGGAAGTAGTTCAGTGGTAGAGCACCTGCCTAGCAAGCGTGTGGCCTTGGGTTCCATCCCCAGTACCAAAAGTTGAAAAAGGGCTGGGCGTGGTGGTGCATGCCTGTAATCCCAGCACTCGGAAGGCTGAGGCAGGAGGATCGCTGTCAGTTCAAGACCAGCCTGGGCTACACACTGAGTTCCAGGTCAGTCTCAACTATACAGTGAGACCCTGTTTCAAACCCCCCCCCCAAAAAAAAGAGAGAGAAAAGAAAATGACTCATGTAGGGGCCCCACTCCCCACAGGAGCAGCAATGAGCATTTCTGGGTTTCTCTGGGCCCAGGATTTTCCTGATGAAAATATGAACTGATTCTTTTTCTCCAGATCTCCCTGGAGGTCATCCTGCCCCTGAGGGGCCCAACCTCTGCGGCCCAGGGCCTTCTCACTTTTCCCTCCTGCACCTCTTTCCAGAGATACACTGGCAAACTACCTTGCAAACTGACCCCACTACTCTGGGGACCCTAGGAGGGTGGGAGGGCCCCAGGTCAACATCCCTGGCTTTGTCCCCAGAGGACCGGAAGCTGTTTGTGGGGATGCTGGGCAAGCAGCAGGGTGAGGAGGATGTCAGACGCCTGTTCCAGCCCTTCGGCCACATTGAGGAGTGCACCGTCCTGCGGAGCCCTGATGGCACCAGTAAAGGTGACCTGAGCTGGCACCTGGGGTTTCCTGGTGACTTTTTCTCACTCTGAGCTGTGTGTCCCTTTGGCTCCTGTGGCCCCAGCCACCTGATCCCTCTCTCCTGCCCAGGCTGTGCTTTTGTGAAGTTTGGGAGCCAAGGCGAAGCCCAGGCGGCCATCCAGGGTCTGCACGGGAGCCAGACCATGGCGGTGAGGCGTGGGCTGGGTGAGGCCAGGGGGCGGGATGGGCTCATCTCCCCATGTACGCGTGCAGGGACCTGGGTCATGACCGGATGGATCAGGACTATGGCTTCCCTGCCCTGCCTGCCAGGGCGCCTCGTCCAGCCTCGTGGTGAAGCTAGCAGATACCGACCGTGAGCGCGCCCTACGTCGCATGCAGCAGATGGCCGGCCAGCTGGGTGCCCTGCACCCCGCGCCACTGCCCCTTGGGGCCTGCGGTGCCTACACTACCGCGGTAAGTGACTGGCTCTGGGGACAGCTGGCCAGACTGAGATCTGGGCTGGAGGTGCCCTTGTAGATACTCCCATGTGGGCCCCTCTCTCTTCCCCAAGATCCTGCAGCACCAGGCAGCCCTGCTGGCAGCAGCCCAGGGTCCTGGCCTTGGCCCGGTGGCAGCCGTGGCAGCCCAGATGCAGCACGTTGCAGCCTTCAGCCTGGTGGCTGCACCTCTGTTGCCTGCAGCAGGTATGGGGCCCTGGGAGCTGGAGCTGGGAGGACCAGGTGTTCTGCACCTGACTCAGCCTCCTCTTCCACCAACAGCCAACTCCCCACCTGGAGGTGGCCCAGGCACCCTTTCTGGTTTCCCTGGACCCATCGGGGTCAATGGATTCGGTCCCCTGACCGCCCAGACCAACGGGCAGCCGGGCTCTGACACGCTGTACAATAATGGGCTCTCTCCCTACCCAGGTGGGCCACTGAAATGGAGTGGGGAGCAGGGGTTGAGGGGTGGCATGGGCCCTGCTTCTAGGGAAAAGATTCCCCGCCTTTCTCTCCACTCTCCATGCTCCCCAAGTCTTTCACTGGGCCCTGCCCACCCTCCTTCACCGTGGGCCTGGCCCCTCTCTCCCCAGCCCAGAGCCCTGGTGTGGCTGACTCCCTGCAGCAGGCCTACGCTGGGATGCACCACTATGCAGGTTTCATTGGGCACTGCGCGGGCCTGGGTGGGAGACGGGCCCCAGAAAAGATTAGGGAGATCGTGGGGGACGTAGGCTGTCTTCCTACAACTTGACCTTGCCATCCTGCTCATGTTCAACTCCCCAACAATCCCTCTTGGGGCAAGGGTTATGGTGGACTGGGTTGAAATGATGACCAGGGAGATGGAACCCTGCTTTGGGTTGGCTGTGGGGTCAGTGCCACTCCCAACTGTGTCTCCAGCAGCCTACCCATCAGCCTATGCCCCAGTGAGCACAACTTTTCCCCAGCAGCCTTCAGCCCTGCCCCAGCAGCAGAGAGAAGGTGAGGAACTGGGGCCTGGGGATCAGGGCCTGGTGGGGCTGGACCAAGGCCCTCCCCTGAACCAGCCTGCTCCTTTCCCTGCAGGCCCCGAAGGCTGTAACCTCTTCATCTATCACCTGCCTCAGGAGTTTGGGGATGCAGAACTCATACAGACCTTCCTGCCCTTTGGAGCCGTTGTCTCTGCCAAAGTCTTTGTGGATCGTGCCACCAACCAGAGCAAGTGTTTTGGTGAGCTGAGCCCCATCCCTGGGGCTCTCCCCATTCTAGCCAGGGAGAGGCTGCCCTCCAGATCCTATCGAAGGTAGTGCTTTCCAGAGGCTGAATGTATAGCATAAAGTGAGGTCATATTTTAGCCAGGGGGATACACCTAGATCAAGAACAAGCTTTTTTTCAGGTTCATCTGAGAAACTTGGGTATCTAGGTGTTCAAGCAGGTGAGGGCTTTGGAGTTTGGCCAAACCAGGTATTGTCTGGTCTGGGACCAGAGATACCTGCAACTCCAAATGCTGCTCCAAGGACCAGACTGGTAGCAGTAGAGGGAGACAGCCAACCCGGGCCAGGAAAAGATGGGAAAAATCCCAGCTGACATGCTGTCCCTTCCCTATACAGCCACTTCCTGTCCTTCCAAGAATCACACCTTTGGGAATCTCAGGCGATTTGCCCTTATGAGTGTGTGTCCATCTCTGTGCCCACGCTCATGCCCACGCATAAACACTGGAGGGGTCTGTTGGATGGAACTGGCCTAGGGGGTTTGAGAGATGAACAGGTCAGAGAAAGGCAGCCCTGCCAGGCAGGATTCGCCTCTAACCTCTGCGCCCACACCCCGTCTCCCAGGGTTTGTTAGTTTTGACAATCCAACCAGTGCCCAGACCGCTATTCAGGCCATGAATGGCTTTCAAATTGGCATGAAGAGGCTCAAGGTCCAGCTAAAGAGGCCTAAGGATGCCAACCGGCCTTATTGATCTGCTCTCACCGACCAGCCACAGAAAGGTCAGTCTCCCCGGATGCCAGGCAAGCCCCTCCTAGCTTTGACACCTTTGGGGACATTGAGGACACCCACCTCTGAGAAAGTTTGAGACCTAGGAGAACCTCTGGACAGGGACTGCTTTGCCTTCAACCCAGGGACTGAGATACATTAGATAGCATTCTGGCCTTCATACTCTGGCAAAGGCGACTGCAGCAACATTTAGTGGGTCCTGTTCCAGAAGGTAACATTGAGTTGAGAGCCTAGCTGCGGAGAGGGCCAGAGGGGTGAGGTGTGGGCCAGCTCGGGATGGGTCTTGGGGGCCACATGTTCTGACTGTGTATTCAGAGTGGTAGAGAACCACTAAGGGGTTTGAATGAAAAGAGGTGAGATGCACGTCTGGGATAATGGCAGTGAACATGCACATGAGGGGACGGCAGTGACATGCTCAGGAGGGGGACCTGCAGGGTCTGCTGTGTGATGGGCAGAGAGATGCAAAGTTCTACGGGCTATAGGAGGCCCAGCACAAGGGTCGTTTGCCTTCCTCTGACTTGAGCTGCCCCAGAGCCCTCTGCCCAGGGAATCAGGATCTGGCTTTGGTGTGACTGTTCCCAGGAAGAGAGGCCAGGCACTCGCCGGAGCTGCTGAGAGCGCAGGCTGCTTTAGCCTGGCCCTCTGGGTGACTTTTGCCTTTCCCCTCCCCCTCCTTATCAACAAACACCCAAGGACAGGCACTGAAGAGTGAGAAGAAAGGAAAGGAAAAGCACAGAAATGCTGGAATGGCCCTTCCTAAGGGAGCAGCTGCGGATGGACAGAGGCGGATCGGACCCAAGGCTGGCGCCTGGGGCTCAGGCCACTGGATGATGGTTCTGATCAAGTGGGTTGTTCTGCGCCTGGCCTGCGGTGGAGTGCTCAGGCCGGCAGAGCAGCCAAGCACCGAGCATTGACTGTGCAGGGGAGCAACCAAGGGCCTGGGGGTGCCAAGGACTTCCGTGCTGGGGGAGCCCAGATTTACTTCTTTCAAAATCATATCATTCCTTAGTGTTTAGGGACCAAAGGACTACTGCTTTTTAAAG
>NW_022900937.1:22186449-22192597 GCF_012274545.1 Fukomys damarensis | reverse complement strand
AAATTAAAGAAACAAACAAAAAAAAACATAAGAGAAACAAAAAAGTATAGAGTCTCATAAAAGCTGCCTTTAACTATCCCTAGGAGACAGGGTGAAGTGACCCTTGCCAAGCCCAGCCCAGGCAGAGGAGCCTGTGGAAGACTGTCCTGTGTCCCATCCCCTTTAAGGTCCAGGCTCATCTGTAGGGCACGAGAGGGTTATGGAAGCAAGCAGTGAACCCACAGTCTACAGCCCCAACTCAGAGAGAAGCCCAAAGAGGCACTGGGAGGAATTCAGGCCTGTGTGGCCTTTGTCATCCTGAGTGGTCCCTGGTCAGCAGGAGAGGGGACCTTCCTGTCCTCAACAGCCTTCCTGTGGAACCAGTGCTTCCCCAACCAGGAAGAAAGAGAGGGATTTGGGACCGCCTGAGCCTTTTCCTTCCAGCCTAGAAAGACAGAGGCCTTGCCTTTGGCTGAGCTGAGACACCGTCCATGTCCCCTCCCCTTGAGCCAAACCCATGTCCCCTTGCTCTGGGCCACCTTCTGTCTCTTAGTTGAAGTTTGTCCACCTGTAAAGTAGTTTCAAGATTCACGTAGAAGGCTGTGACCACAGGCAGGAAGGTTCGCAACTGTATATACTGCCATCGAGGAGGGGATCATTTTCGCTACGTAGAAGCTTCAGAATTAGAGGTCCCTCTTTACCCAGGGCCTAGAAGGGAAGTAGATGTTTTGCCAAAATACTTCTTCATTCCTTTACGAAGTACATCTTTCCTATGCAAGAGTGTCTCCTACGTGCTTACCTAAGGTGGTTCTAGATGGTGAGCAGTGTTTGGCTTAGAAGTGATGTGTGCTCTGTCTGTCCGTCTTTGTCTGTCTGTTGTATACAGTGGGTGCCATATAAAGCTGATCCGTGGTGGTGCTTCCTGCCTGCTTCTGTGAGATGGGCCAAGATTCAGCCTAGAACACCGTGATGCACCTTGCTGTGGTCAGCCTTTCTCGGGCCTACAGGGCCTTGCACATGTTTTACCTGGGGGAATCATTTCCCTCTGCCCCACAGACTTGGATCCACCTAGTCCTGGCCCCCAGAAGTGTTGGGGTCTCTGCAGATGTTGCCGAGGCTGGAGACCTCTGATCTGACATCGCTCAGACAGCCAAGGACATGGGGCTGGGGCTGGAGGGTTCTTCCTTCGTAACAGTTTCTAAGAAAACTCGTTGCCACCTGTTCCTCTGTCTTTGGCTTGTTTTTGGAGGTCATGGGGATGAAGAATAGATAAGACAATAATGCTACCAGGTAAGGTGCATCGTGTGTCCACAAGCTATTTTCAACTGAGAGGGGAGCCAGTGTACACTGACCCAGTCATGAGACACACACACAGAGGTGTATAACACTTGGCCGTGCAAACACACTCACCTGGAGGGACAGAGTCTTCAGTGCCAGGTGCCAAGCACTGTGCTGGGTTGTGGGACATAGGCACCATGAGGATCGGAATTAAGGAGAAAGAGAGACCATCAACACAGTTACAGTGGAGCATCGCAAAGGTCTGTGCTAACGAGGAGAGCACCTGGCTAAGGCTTTACTCATGGAGAGATCCAAGAAAGACACCAGGAAGGAGACTGAGGGGCGGGGTCAGCAAGGACACACTGGGACATTTGGACAAAGCCTTTGGACAAGTGCATCATTTTGAAAACTTATTGTTACCAAGCAATAATAATGATTACCATTTATTTTAATGTCTGTCATGGTGCAGGTGATGGGCACAGGACAAGACCCTGTTTCCACTCTCAACTCTAATCTGAACCTTCACTCATTACTGAGTCTCATCAAGACTCTCAAAGCAAAATGGCATTTAAAGTATTTTGCCTCCTACCTTGGGGCAAGCTAGGGGCTGGCAGAGTGGACAACTCCAAACCTGCAGAGGTTGGTGTGATTACATCAGGGGTTGGCAAAATATGGCCTACAGCTTATTTTTATATGACCTATAAAGGTTTTAACGTTTTTATTTTTATTTTTTTTGGTACCGGGGATTGAACTCTGGCGCTTGCGCTTGTAAGGCAGGCCACCAAACCGCTGAGCTAAATCCCCAGCCTGGTTTTAACGTTTTTAAGGGTTGTCAAAAACAAAACAAAAAGAAAATGAGACAGAGGTCCTATGTGCTCAGAAAACCTAAAATATTTGTCTTGTTCTCTAGACAAAAAGTGTGCTGATCTCTGGTAAGATGGTGGAAGTCACTTTGTAATGTCTGCGTTCAAACAACATGCTGTTATGTCTGTGTGTGCATGTACAAGCCTGGCCCTTTCAGGTGCAAGTGGCAACACCCCAATCCATACATGTTTAAGCCAATAGGATATCAATTGATTTATATACCTGACAAGTCAAAGGTTGTATCTGCCTTCAGGCATGGCTAGATCTAGGGGTTCCAGTGAAGACATCATCTCTCGACTCTGCTTCCTCCTACATGTTACTGTTTTAGTTCTAGCTGTAAAATCCCTGGGAAGACTTCGGCCAGCTTTGAACATATGCCCACCTTCAGAATGAAAGGCAAGGCCAGCATAATCAACGACTTCACTGGGACTGAGAGGAAGGGGAGAAAAGTGTCCCCAGATAAAGGGATTATGGCAGATAAGTAACAAGTGTCCCATGACATTTCACTCTTTTTGGCACCCACCTGTATGTTGACAAACATAGAATTTAAATAATGTGTTTGCCTCTCAACATAGTGATGCTAGATCCAGCCAAAAACACACCCACTTCCTCTCTTGTCTGGGTTTTGTTTTTTTAGACAGGATCTCACTATGTTCCTAGGCTGACCTTGAACTTGCTGTATAGCCCAGGTTGGCCTAAAACTTGAGTTACTTCTGCCTCATCCTCTTAGAGTGCTGGGATTACAGGTATGTGCTACTACACCTGACTTACTTCTTAACAGGGGACAAAGCAGTACCATAACCAGTTACTTTATTCAGTCCAGGGACCCTTAGTGATGGGCAGTTCTTTTTCTTTTTTTCTGGTACTGGGGATTGAACCCAAGAAGCCCAAAGCTGGATCTCCAGCTTTTTTATTTTGAGATAGCATCTCACCAAATTGCCCAGGCTGGCATCAAACTTGCAACCCTCCTGCTTCAGCCTCCAAGTAGCTGGGATTACTGGTGTGCACCACCATGCTTGGCCTGTGATGTATAATTCTTGATCATGTCTGGATGTGACTTCTTAAGATTTTGCCATTTGTGGTTAAAGAATAAAGCTAGCTACCCTTACTTACATAACCAATATGTAATAGTAGTAGTAGTAGTAGTAGTAGTAGTGGTAGAGGCTAACAGGGTTACAATTTTTTTAAAAACTTCTATTTGGAATAAGGGAGAGAGAAAACTCTAGACACTGATCCACAAATTAGAACACACCCTCTGGACAGCTCAGTAAGTTTCTTGGTCAACAAAGGTGATCGTTGTGGGTCCTTTCTGAGGGCCCATATCTCCTTCTGGGAGGAGAGTCCTTTCTGGATTGAAGCACCCACTTCCCTTTTGACATGATTTAGGGCATACAGATTGCCTTAGACATTCAGTATCCCTAGATCCTCTTGTCAAAAGTGTGCAGGCTCTGATTCCTGTGAGTTAGTAACCATCATCAAGAATTTTGCTGGGGCCAGGCATGGTGGCACACACCTGTAATCCCAGCACTCAGGAGGCTGAGGCAGGAGGATCACTGTGAGTTCAAGACCAGCCTGGGCTACATAGTGAGTTCCAGGTCAGTCTCAACTACATAGTGAGACTCTGTCTCAAACAAAACAAAACAACAAAAAAAGAATCTTGCTGGGCCTCATCCTTGAGTCTATCTGACCCTCAGCAATGATACTTCACATCTCTTGGACCATTTGCCCATCCTCAGCTTCGTGGTTTCTGTGGTGGTGCCACAGAGAGAACTCCCATTCCACTCTTGGCTGACTTGTGCCCCAGTGCTCTTGGCACTGAGCCTGAGTGGAACTGGCTGCTGGGTCTCCACCCCAAGGAGACACTTAGGACAGGACTGAGGTAACAAAGAACCCAGCAACCTATAACCTTCTCCACTCCTTGCTCTCCAGCTGTGGCCTGTTATTACATTGAATTTGGGCCTCTCTAATCACCTGTTGAGCTTAGAGACTGTGGACAGACTTTAGCCTTCAAAAGGGGCCCCAAAGTAAATTTCTCTTTCCTGAATGCACATGAGGTATCTCAGATGTAAGGAGAAAAGACCTTTGGTCTAAGCTAGGGTTGGTAACATTGACCTTAGAAGCAGCTCTGGCTGTGCCATGAATTCTTAGCAGACCTGAAAGAGCCCTCCCTCTCAGGGCACAGAACACGCAGGTCACACCCCCACAGGAGAGGGCTGTGCATGCTGAGATCAGAGAGTCCTCGATCCCTTTCCAGCTTCAGCTGTGATCTTTGGGCCTCCACTCACCTGACTTCTGGCCCCCACCATAACACAGCCCAAGTCAACAGAGACTCAGGCCATTTGCCTCCTCCGAGCCCCCCATGGCCACCATATCCGTACATTATGTCACACAGCCAAATGGGCTTTAGTTAGGAGAGCCAGGAAGGAAACCTCTTGGGAGCTTAGAGCCGCTTTGGGCTACATGGCTGTCGTCCAGCCTGCAACCTGGATCCAGTCTGCCCTTCCAGCACCAAGTGGGATCTTAAAAGAGGGACCAAGTCTCTGCCAAGTGACAATTCAGAAATGACAAAGGACCACTCTCTTGCTCAGACACCACAAGGACGGTGTCCTCTGCTCTAGCAGCCTGGTCTGACCGAAGTCTCTGGCTGGTATCTGCTGAGCCTCTGGCCTCCTGCCCCTAGCTGTGCAGAATGCTGGTTAGGTCTGGCTTATTCCAAGGGATGGTTTAGGTGCCAGCAGGAAATTCAGGAGACCACAAAGAGAGCCTTAGCGTGAGCTCGGCTTCTGAGAAGTAGCCAAGAAAAGGTCCAATTTAGTGACCTTGACACTGGGGCAATGAGAGAAAGCCAGCAGTCTGCGCCTGATTCCCTATGTTTGAATAAGAAGAACTAGTCCAGTCCTCAGAACTTTTTGGTCCCCGCACTCTTTGGACTCAGTGCTGAGATGAGGACTTGAATCATCTGTGGGTTTTGTATTATTTTGTTTTGTTTTTTTGATACCGGGGATGGAACTTGGGTCCTTGCACTTAGGCAGCAGGAGCAGAACCACTGAGCTAAATCCCAGGCCCGAATCATCTGTGTTTTAACCCAAGTCTTCTGGAAAGCAGACTGGCTTTGAGGAAGAATAATGTGATTGGCTCTCCTCAGATCACAGCCTTGCTCCTGAACCAGGAACAAGGCCAGGATGGTGGCGTCCTCTGCAGCAGATGAAGTATCCATCTCCATGGACCCAGAGGGGGCAAGAAAGAGGTGGCATTATGATTGTCAGCCCTGCCAAGTACTTAGAACTTGTAAAGACACGCTCTGCATGACTTGTGACAATGTGGAATTTGGAGCTGTGGGCATACTTGTGATTCTAGCTACTCAGGAGGTTCAGGCAGGAGCATTGCAAGTTTGAGGCCAGCCTGGCAACTTAGCGAGACCATGTCTCAAAGTAACAAAAAAATCAGAGAATGTGTAATGTGGCCTGGCTGAAATATAGGTGCGTGTGAGGGATAGTGAGAGGCAAGGAAGGGACAGATGCATAAAAAACGGATACATTTTGTGCTGGAGGCAGTAGGGCGCCAACAAGGCATTTTAATAAAAAAGTGACATGATTTAATAAAAGAGCATCAAATAGATTGGAGGAGTAGATACCAGCATTAGGAGGCTTCTGCCACAGTGCTGGTGAGAAGTGGGGATATAAAGGAGGGATTGGATTAAGATGAACTTAAAATCCTGGTCAGGATGATCGCACATGTGCGGCCGTCTGTCTCCACCAGCATGCCCAGCATGTGCTCCTCTTGCTCATCATCTTCTGTCACCATGTGGCTGCTACGATCACAAGAAGCAAGAAGGGAAGCTGGTCATGGGGGCTCCCACCTGTAACAGCACCTTGGAAAGCTGATGCTGGAGAATTGTTTAAGTGGAGCCTGGTCAACTCAGTGAGACCCTGCTTCAAGATAAAAAAAGAGAAAAGGGCTGGTGATGTAGCTCAGTGTGAAGGCGAGAAGGCCCTAGGTTCAACCTCCAGTGCTATACATGGAAGAG
>NW_022900937.1:22181830-22186370 GCF_012274545.1 Fukomys damarensis | reverse complement strand
GAGGGGGGAGGAGAGAAAGGGAGAGGGGCCAGGGATTTAGCTTAGTGGTGCCGCCTCCTGCCTCCAAAGTGCAAGGTCCTAAATTCAATCCCCGTACAAAAAGAGAGAGAAAGGAAGGATGGAAGAAAGGAAGGAAGAAGAAAGGAGGAAAGGGAGGGCAGGCAGGCTCTCTATGCCTCAGGGTTCCCGTACACAGTCCGAGGGCAGGTGGAGGGTGTGAGAGCCCTTCATGCTTCACTTTATCTCTTCTGCCACCCCTACATACAGTGTAGCTATGCCTGGATTCTTTCAAACAACTTCTTGCTTGATACTGGGAAATGAAATCAGGGCCTTGCACTTGCCAGGCAGACACTGCGCTGCTGGGCTACACTACTGGCCCTCAAACAACTTTTATTTGCTTGAATTGTTTAATTCCATGGAACAAGCAGCTGCCACAGAGCTGGGCCTGGTGGTGCACACCTGTAATGGCAGCACTTGGGAGGCTGAGGCAGGAAAGCCATAAGTTTGAGGTCAGCCTGGACTACACAGTGAGTTCAAGGCCAGCCTGAACTTAAGCGATCCTGTCTCAAAACAAGTTGAGGATTTAGTTTAGTGGTGCCACCGCCTGCCTTGCAAGCACAAGGGCCTGAGTTCAATCCCTGAACAAACAAAACAAAACAAGCAAACAAACCAAAACCCCACAAAGCTGCCACCTAAATAGGGCCTAGTATAGGGACTCTCCTCACCAGATAAAAATACACAAATATTTGGATATGTAGTTTTGTGGTAGAGCTCTTACTTGCCTATCACAGGCAGTGTCCCAGGTTATATCCACAGCATCACAAAAAGGGAGAGGGTACACATATATAGAAGAAAGTAAGATGTGTATAAGGTAAATTTGGTTCCACTGAAACAAGGATGGGAAAAGTCTACAGTGCTTCATCGACTAAGTTAGGAATAGGAAGAAAATGCAGAGGAGAAGAAGAACTTGCCCTTACCCTACCCAAGTGAAGCTGTCTGAGAGGCACCTTAAAACCCAAGAAGTACAGGATGGAGACACAGGTTTTGGTGTCCCATTCTACAGCTATGTGCCACTCAGTTTGATGTAAATAGAAAACGTCTGTTGAAAGGGCACAAGGTGGGTCATGTGATTGCCAGATAGAAGACCTCAGCTTAGCAAAGAAGCAATAACAATGGGAAATCAGTTGATCAGAGAAAAAGCCAAAATCAGATATGAGAAGCTGCCTGGCAATAATGCCAATACTGCAGTTATCACTGGACGTGGGATGTCACCACATCCATATCACTGGAGCCCAGGGCTGACCTACTGTGGTCACTGCCCAGGGATGACTTCCCTATGGTTCTGCTTCTTGGAGTCACTCCAGAGTCTAGGCTTCTGGGGCTGGCTGGTGGTGCGTGGTTACCTCTTAACTGCTCCCAGTGTCTTCCAGGGAAGGTAAGTTTGGTTTACCTCCAAGACTTTTTTTTTGGGGGGGGTACTGGGGATTGAACTCGGGTCCTTGCGCTTGTGATGCAGGCAGAGGCACCACTGAATTAAATCCCCAGCCCTACCTCCAAGACTTTTAAACAGACAAAAGGGATTCTGATTCTAGACAACCTGCTTCATGTGGGTGCCTTGGAGGCCACTGGAAAGTTAGGAGGAAAAAAAAGGGGAAACTGGAGTGTTCCTATATTTAAATAGTAAGCAAGGGACAGGGAGTGTGCTAAGGATGCACGAAGAGGCCATACTGAAGAAACCGGAAGAGGGCATCTCACAGGAACCAATACAGGAAAGGACTGCAGATTCAGGATGTTGAAAAATGCCAAGTGACATCAAGTGGCAAATGAGCCTGAAGATTTCCAGGGGACCTGGCAAGTTTGGAAATCATTTGTAACTTTGGCAAAAAATTGTTTCAGTAGAGATTCTGAAAAGAGTCCAGTGACATGAGAGTCAAGGAATGTAGAAATTCCAGGACTCTGGGAGCCTGAGGCAGGAGGATTTCAAGTTTGAGTCCATCTTGGACAACTTAGTGACTCTAAGAGATCCTCTCTTAAATCAAAAAATAAAAAGCTGGGGATGTAGCTTAGTGTGAAGGTCCTGGATTCAATCTCCAGCAATAGTGGGGAAACAGACATGGAAAATGGAAAGTATAGTTTATTCCCAGAAGGGTGGCTGAGAGCGAGAAAAATTAATAGTATGTGGGATTTAAATTGGACTTTTAAAAAGGTTGGGCTGGTTGGTCAAATGTATATGCTGAGATCAAAGAGTCAGAGAAGAAAATGTTGAATACACATGAAGGAGAGGAGAAAGCAAAGGAGACAAATTCTTAAAAAGTCAAAAAAAGGAGTGAAATAGAGATCACAGTGAAAGGATTCCCCTTGGATTGGAAGAGAGATATCTCCGCTGCAATGGAAAGGATGGGAAAGTCAGCATTTGGAGAAAACAGAGACAGTGCCCCCCACCCTGGCCTTTACCATGAAGCCAAGTGGAGAGGGAGAGAAGCTGACTGCAAAGGACTTCTGGGTACATGGAGAGCCCGGATGCAGGAGGGTGGATTTGTAGTGCTCTGTTGTGGGTACAAGTTAAGATAGCCTAAGCAATTTATTTTATTTTATTTTTTGGTACAGGGGATTGAACTCAGATCCTTGTGCTTGCAAGGCAGGTGACAGAACCATTGAGCTAGCTCCCTGGCCCTAAGCAATTTATTCTATATAAAGGATTCACACCCGCCTGAGGTCAGAAGGCCTCAGGAAGGGCCTGGGAATCTGCCAGGACCTGGAGAGAAGTCTTCGAATTTCTTCTCTGAGCCCTCCTGGCATCCTCCTCCTCTGTCTGCAGAGACCTCAGGACATGTTTAGCAAAACTGGGGTCAGGGATCAACTCACATTCAATAAACTCCAATCACAACACTTGGAGTCACACAGGACAAACTGGGGCCTGGGACCTGGCGTGTGGGTTCACAGGTGGCCTAAGCTAAGGTGGTGTCTCCTCATAAGCTCAGTTGCACAGGAATGGGGAATTTCCATCTTGGTTTGGGATGGAAGAGTAGAAAAGGCAGAGAGCTGAAATGATGCATGTGTGTGATTTTTACAGAGTGAGGAGCAAGCAATGTTAACAGAAATATCACTGATGGACTGGCCTAAGGGCCTCAGGGTCTAAGGATAGGAAAAGGAATGAAGCCAGGAAGATCCTGGTAAACTACAAAGTGGCTGAGATTCAGGATGAGCAGCCAGGCTGGTAGTAGAAATGGCAGTGGTTAGAGAGGGAAGTTCTGGAAAGTTATGGAATTCTAGAGGTTGACCTTTCATCCACGTGACAGACCCCCCTGCACGTACCCAAAGTACTATGTTCAAACACACTCCCAGACACGCGTGGCTCTCAGAAAATGTTATGGGGCCCTTAGTCATAAAGGCCAACTCCTTCTGAAGCTACTCTGAGTTTCTGTACTCTGAAACTGAGCTATGTCCTTTGTTTTTTTCAGTTAAGTAGTGACCAAGACACTAATTAAAACTGACACAGTATCGTGGCCCAGGATGAGTGACAAGGCGAACAGAGGAGGGCATCAATAGGAAAACCAGTCAGAAAGGAGAGGGTGAGGATGTTCTAGCATTTGAAAAATTCATTACTGGGTAAATTTTGACAGGAGTTGGCTCAGGAGAGATGGATATGGCTTTTTTTTTTCTTTTTTCTCTTCTTTTTGGTGCAGTGCACTGAATCCAGGGGCCTATGCATGCTAAACACACATGGCTACCACTGACCTATGCCCCCACCCTGTTTGAGTGTTTTCACTCCAGACCAAGGCCCACTTGGTTCGTGTTGTATCCAGCTAAAAAGAAGGAGAGATAAAGGGAAGTGAGTCCCAGATAAGCCTTTTTGCAATAGTACTGATGGAAAAGAGGGCTGTGTGGAACTCTAAGACTGATAAAGATGCAAATTGGGGTGGTTGGGTCTAGAGATAATAACCATACCTACAAAGACAGGTTTCACCTATGGACTGCAGACCTCCCAACTTGCAATGGGGTTACATCCCCATTAACCTGTTGCAAACTGAAATACAGAAAGTTGTAACTGCACTCAGTATGCCTACCTTCTGAACACCATAGCTCAGCAACTCTCCACTGTACAATATATGCCATTTACCCTCTTGGTACTATTGAGGCAGGAGATAGTGTGGGAGACGTTGCAGTCTTATGCGCCTGACAGACAGGTGACCTGCTGGCTCTTGGAGACCAAGGGGCATCCTACTCTCACCATTCTTCCTTAACATCCTAACATGAACCTAAAGAATATGGTCCTGCCCTGTAACACTTCTGTGACCTCAGCCACGAGCCCAAGGACCAGGCAATGTAGCTCCTTTAGATGAGGGTGACCCCTCAATCGTTAAACATCATAAGCATTGGTATTCTCATCCCATTTCTCTGGGTCTCTGCTCCTTTGGGCATATAAAGTCAGTAAATCTGCTGGGCGTTATGGCGCACGCCTGTAATCCCAGCACTTGAGAGGCTGAGGCAGGAGGATCGCTGTGAGTTCCAGACCAGCCTGGGCTACATAGTGAGTTCC
>NW_022900937.1:22179775-22181529 GCF_012274545.1 Fukomys damarensis | reverse complement strand
AAAAAAAAAAAAAAACCAAAAAAAAAAACCCCAAACACAAAAAACAAAAAACCCAAAATAAAGTCAGTAAATCTCCTCAAGACCTAAGGGTGGAAGACTTAGTTAATTGGAAAGAGCCTAGTCAGTTATCACCCTTGGCAACTCTCCACACCGTAGGAAAGCAAAAGAAAAGCCCCCCGCCGCCCCCGCGCGAACTTCCTGCAGATGCCATCTCTGGCTGTGCCCACCCTCCATTCTGGTACCGGGTATCGAACTCGGATCCTTGTGCTTGTAAAGCAGGCGAGCTAAATCCCCAGCCTCGCCCTCCATTCTTGAGGGTGGACCTTTTATTTGGGGGATGGGGGGTAACCGGGATTGGACTCAGAATTTAACGCTTGCAAGGCAGGCTCAGTGGCTCAATTCCTGTTCCCTAGGGTTTACTTTTCCTATTGATCCTTACAACCTCTGAGCTCTGTCTGCTTGGAATTCTCCCAAGTGCATTCTAGCCTTAAACCTAAAACTGCTCCTCAACTCCTAACACTGTCCTTGAGCTTTCTTATCAGTCCACTCCTCGGTGGAGGGTACTTTCCTTTTAATAAATCTCTGCCTTTCTTACTACGTATAATCAATTCAGTGTTCTGGATACAAAGAACCTGGATATTGGGTGGGAAAGAGACACCTGTCTGGGGACACTATGATGGCTGCTTGGGTTGCTTTGGCCTCGGCTACTCTCACCAAGACCGAATGTAGTACGTATCACTAGCCCAGGAAATATCCGAAATTCAAATTTAGAGTATGGTTATGGCTTTTGAGCCATCATAAAGTTAAGATCCTTAAGTCAAACCTTGTAAATTGGACATCTGTACTTCCTAGTCTAGGCAATCTACTTAAAAAAAAATTTTTTTTTTTTTACTTTTTTGGTACCACGGATCGAACTTGGGGCCTTGCACTTGAGAGGCAGGCGGTGGAACCACTGAGCTAAATCCCCGGCCCTAAACGTGTTACTTTGAATCTTATGAAATTACACGTCCTCGTTTATACCCTACAAAAATGGAAATTTCATAAAATTAGGTGTCATCTCATTTCTCCCTCTCCAAAAAAGCCCTTTGAAATAGGAGTCATTGTCTCCACCTCGAAAATGAGAGAATTAAAACTCAGCGTGAAAAGTCTTCTTTTGAAAATGCACAAGCAGTAAGTGCTACAACCGAGCTTTGAACCTACCTTGTTTGGTTAGAAGGCTAGGTGGCTTTCCAGCCCTTCAAAGTTACCAAAAGAGCAAAGGAGTTAAATATAATAGGGGCGGGGGTTTAGTTTGGGGTGCCGCCGCCTGCCACGCAAGTGGAAGGTCCCGAGTTCGATCCCCGGTATATATTTTTGGTACATATGAATATATATTTGAAGGACGAGATTCCAGAGTTTACTGTCAGGTTAGAGGATCCTTCCCGTATACACATTACTTGGAGGGTCTTTCCCGATCATTCATCCCAGCCACAGGAGGCGCCAAACGTAAACATTCTCCCTCCTAAAGCTCTAGGAGCGCCACAGGGCCCCTCTTCTTTCTGCACGCGTCTTCCGCCCTCTACGGCGCAGGCGCCACTCCTGGCTCCGCGCTCCCTCCCAACTAGAGATCAGTGCGCAGGCGCCCCAGGGCTGGCGTCGCGAGTGGAGGCGAGCCCAGTCGCAGGCTACGCGGCGATTGGTTCGGACGTGACCTCGTGACTCGGCGCCTCCTCGAGAGCGTGCGCAGAGTGGTCCAGCGCGCCCGTGACGGAACG
>NW_022900937.1:22148515-22179651 GCF_012274545.1 Fukomys damarensis | reverse complement strand
GGCGCCGGCTGTCCGCGGCCCGGGGTCGCCGTGAGTACTCTCTAGGGTGGCCTGTGGGGCGGTCACCGTGGGGGACAGGGCGGGGCGTTCGGGACTCGGGTAGGGTGCAGGAGGCGCCCCGCCTCGGCCGAAAGGGATGAAGTGAAGGAGCTTGGACCCGGTGGTTCCGAGGGGCTGGCCGGCTTCGCTCAGGCCAGGCGCTGGCTACTCAGATCGCGCACAGAGCTGCTTCCCTAGGGAGGCAGGTGTTGGGTGTCTTTGGGGGTCTGCAGAGGAAAACCCAAGAGCTACAACTTAAGCACCAAGGGGTGCTTCCGGACCCTTTGAAAAGCGCGGATGGCAGGCAGAGTATTTGCAAGTCTCACCTTGTTCTCTTGGTCTACCGGCTATTGGAGACAGTGCTGGCCTGAGGGAGTCGCCCATGCCTGGCTCTTCTCTTCTCTCTTTGTTTAGTCCTGATTCTTAAGGCACAGGAGTACTCGCGTAAACTTATCACACCCAGAAGTGCTCGCGGACCTGGGGGAAAAGACCTTTGTGACCCATACTGGAGGCTTACATTTGGCCTATCCCATGGAAATTGATAAAGCATTCTGTGTTACTTGCCGCTATCCAAAACAAACACTGAGTTTAACATCTTTCTCTGGGCACTTTTCGTAGTTGTATTTGGCCCAACTTCTTTTGAAAGGCTCCCTTCTTTACCTCATTTTGATAAATAAAATAGGCCTTTCTTGCTTAATTCATTAACAGTCCCTTAATTAGTTAAAACAGCATCATAGGAAGATTGGATGTAATTAGGTCCTGTGAGATGTTCTTGGTACTCCTTAAGTTTCAGGATCTCCCTAGGCCTGAGGATTCTATGTATGACATCAAAGCTTTGAACTGGGTCATCTTTCAGCCGTATTCCTTTTAAAGATGTCTGATTTTGTGAATTCTTTGACCCACCGCCTATCTTTGCCCACTGTCTTCTTACACCCATTCTCCATCTCTCCAAAGAAAGGGCACTGAAAGTAGTAGGAGCAGCGTGGTTTGCCAGAACTGGTAATCTCTGTACTATCTTTTCCCTAGACAAAACTCCCTCTGAACTACTTTTTTTTCCTTGTATAGCAGCAGAAACCAAGCAGCAAGAGCCATTGGAGAGATGCTAAGTTTTTCTTAAAACTTAAGTCAACAGTGACGAAGACTTTGAAAAAGTTGGTACTTCTGACCCGTGCTGCTGTCGTCCTACCATTCACCCCAGGACAACCCAGACTGCACATTAGTGCTTCCCTCTTTATTCCTGTGATCTTCCAGATCAGCGCTTGACTGTTTATTTTCAAGTCTCACAAACTCAGCCCTCAGATCTTCGTATTCTGGTTATGAGCTGCTCTTGAGGTGAACGAAGTATTGGTTTTTAAAATCATTTTGGTATGATTTTTGTCTATGTGTGAAAATATTTTAGGTTTTTTTGTGTATCTTCCATTTAGCTTAAGTATACAGTGCAGTGTCATTCATTCAATAAATGTGTTAGTGGACAGAATGTAATAAAAACAGTCAAAGCCTGAGCCTTACAGCTTACATTCAGATGAGAGATAAACCTGTGTTAGGGTGTGCTAAGAGCTGTCGGGAAAGATAACTCAGGGGAGGGGGGTAGAGTATGCTAGTATGTGTGTTGAGTTGCTATTTTACATAGGATTGTCAAGGTGACCTTTCAGCAGAGTGTGGATATCTCTGAAAAGCATTCCAAGAGGGAGAACAGCAGAGATAAGAGTGATGGAAATATACTGCATTGGAAGAATAGCAAGGAAGCAATTGTGGAGTCTTAGGTAATCTTCTTATTAACATTAAGAATTGACCTTTTAGAGAGAGCATCTGACCGAGTGGCCTGATCTAACCCAGGGTTTTGTGTGTGCTCACTTTCTCTCATTGAGCTACATCCCCAGTCCTTTTATTGCTATTGGTCTCCCTGGGTTGCCCAGACTGGCCTCAGACTTGCAGTCTTCTTGCCTTAGGCTTTTGAGTAGCAGAGATTGATTATAGGCCTTTTTTTTTCAATCATGAAAATATCCCAAGTTTGCATAAAAGAAGAGGGATATTAGAAACCCTTACCTGCATATCTCTCAGCTTGATCAGTAATCAACATTTTATCACATGTATTTCATATATTTTCTCATTTCCTTTTGTCTTTTGTCTGTGCTGAAGTACTTTTTTAAGGCAGAGTCAGATATTAGGTCATTTCATTTTCAAGAACTTCAGTTGCAGTTTACTTTTACATATTGTTTTTGATGGGTCAGGCAACAAACTCGAAGGACAGCTGTGCAGAGCTTGCAACAAAATTTTGACTTATACCCCTATGCTCATTACTTTCCAGGCTGTGGAAAATACATAGGCCACTGGAACATAGTAGGATCTAGAAGAATGGTTCTTAAATTAACTAATTATTTATTTATTTATTTTGGGGTACTGGGGGTCAAACATGGAACCTTGCACTTTTGAAGCAGGTGGTAGAACCACTGAGCTAAATCCCTGGCAATATTTATGGAAAGTTTTTGCTTTTGTTTTGGTACTGGGGATCGAACTCCAGACCTTGCACTTGCAAGGCAGGTGGCTACGCCACTGGGCTAAATCCCAGACCTTAAATTATTTATTTATGTATAATATACAATGAATTTTTTTTTTAACAGTCTCACTGTGTAGCCCAGGCTGGCCTTGAACTCACAGTGATCCACTTGCCTCAGGCTCCCTTTTCAGTACTGGGATTACAGATACTCACCACCACACCTGGCCAGGTTATTAAATTTTATCATGCATCAGAACAACTTGTTAAAAACACAGATTACTGGGCTCCCGAGAATTAGCATCTATTACAAGTTCTTAGGGGATGTTGGTGCTTCAGGCACCACTCAGAACCACTCATCTAGAAAACTGAAGTTCAGGAGAACCATGTTAGGGACCAAGAATACTTCTACTTGAGCTTGGAGTAGGTTAGACGAATATAAGGGTTGGGGATTTAGCTCAGTGGCACTGTGCCTGCCTTGCAAGTGTAAGGTTCTGAGTTCAATCTCCAGTACCAGGAAAAAAGTATATATGCATATGTAGATCCAGAAAGACCTAGAACAGTGGTTCTTAATTTTGCCACCACAGTAAATCATTTGCAGAGCTTTTAACAAATTCGATGCATTGAATCTATTCCATTGAAATTGTACTCTGGATATGGGATAGTGCCCTGTACTGGTACATGCTAAAAACTCTTCAGTGAAAGTTCTTTCACTTGAAAGCTTGCAAAAGCACGCAGCCAGATAGATCGCTACTGATCTAGAGAGCAACACAAAGCATTTTTACCTTGTTCTTAGGGTAGTGTGGCCATCCTTTATTATCACAGCATTTATACCTTGCTCCATGTACCCATAACAACCAGCTCCATGTGAAGGGTACAGTGGGGCTCACAATTACCTGGTATAGATTGTGGACCTTCAGAATTAGAAGCAAGCAAGAGAAAGGGCCAAGAGTCACATTTATTGGGTTTATTACTGTGTTTTTATTTGAAGTGTAGGTTCCAGAGCAGTATTTTGGCTTTGACAACTCAGACTTTTTTACCAGAGGATATTCAGTTGAGGACTTTGTAAGTTAGATGTGATTTTTGAATAGTTCTTTATAGTAATGTTGGTGTTTTTAAAGAGATAATGACTTAGTATGGAAAAATAAGTAAGAGGAAAGAGTCCAGAAAGAGTCTGGTTCTGACTGTTAACTCTGGCACATATTGGTACGTTGAAGAATGTTCCAGAATGAATTAATGTGAACTGAGCATAAGCATTTGGCCCTGCCACTATCACTTTTAGCTCTGGAGTGCTTCTAGCATTATGAGATAGAGGGCCAGGGATTTAGCTCAGTGGCACCATGCCTTCCTCGCAAGCACAAGATCCTGAGTTCGATCCCTAGTCCAAAAAAAAAAAAAAAAAAGCAGAGCAGGGACTTGCTCCTGTCCTGATTCTCCAGTTTTGTTTTTGTTTCTTGTTGCTTTTGCCATACTGGGGATTGAACCCAGGGCCTCACCATATAGCAGCAAGTGCTGTACCTCTGAGCTACATCCCAGCCCTCCAACTCTATAGTTTGAATGAAGTGGTAGTATCTTATGTTTGCGTAGTGCTTTTATGGCTTTTTAAAAAACTTCATTTAAAACTGTGTGTATATGCATGCAAGTATCTGAGTATATGCATAATAAAAGTATGTTGGTGTATATACCACCCAGCTGTAAGTGGTAATGAAACCACATATCTGCTTTCCACAGGACAGTGACTTGTTACCACCACCACAGCAGAGCCTACCATCTCCGGCAGATCTTCATTTGCTCCTGACATCGCCCCACCTTGTCTCCCTCTGTGGCCTCCTAAATGCCTATCTCATTGGCCTGGGTTCACCTGGTGGTATGGAGGGGTGCTGCCTAGCACTGCTCTGGGAGTGTGTGTGACCTACTGACCCAATGGTGAGAGCCAGCTGCCTGCTACCCCAGCTAATTCTCCAAGGGATAGATGAGACAAAGTACAGCCCTCACCTCCTGGTGTTTTCTCTCTCTCCCCTTGGGAGGTGGAGTTTCTATTGGAAGAAGAAGGGGCACAGAAACAGTATCACTGGTTGTGTATGTGCTTGTAGGTGGGTTTTCTTGGGAAGGAAGAGAAGGGTTAAATACTTTCAGGTAGCAATTCCCAACCTTTTTGGCACCAGGGACTGGTTTTGTGAAAGATGATTTTTCTACACATTGAGGGTGGGGGTGGTTTAGGAATGATTCAAAGGCTCGTGCAACCTAGATGCCTCACAGGCATAGTTCATAATTGGGTTTATGCTTTCATGAGAATCTGCTGCTGCTAATCTGACAGGAGTTGGAGCTCAAGTGGTAATGTGAGCGTGAGCGATAGAGAGCAGCTCTAAATGTGGTAGAACTTTGCTTGCTGGCTTTCACTTACCTCTTGCTGTGTGGCCTGGTTCCTAATAGTCCATGGACCTGCATTGGTCTGTGGCCCAGGGGCTTGAGGACCCCTGCTTTAAGGAATAGAAAAGGTGCGAAGAGATGAGAGCTTACTCTTGGAACTGCCTTGGGTAATGACCCTAGAGGAGGTGCACTTATACTAGACTTCAAATACACTTACGAGTCAGCCTTGGCATTTGTACCTGTCCCCCACTGGCTACTGGAGCCTTAGTGATTATACTGAGTCTTAAGTTGAAAATTCCTATTGTTTTCCTCTGTCCTCCCAAGACAGAGCTAAGCTTTGGGAAAATGAGGAGAAAGATACAAAGGATTAAGGCCTCCATTGCTTTATCCTAAGGGACCTTTTCCCCTTCTTTGTGGGAATCAGTCTCCCATCTTGCTTCATCCTGCTCTCTGGAGTAACAGTGACTTAACATAGAATCTTGTCTTTATTTCTCACCACCAGGACATCAAAGGCCAGTTCTGGAATGATGATGATTCAGAAGGAGATAATGAATCAGAGGAGTTTCTATATGGAGTTCAGGTAAGGTTCATTTGTCAAGACTCAGATATTGGATACTCTAGATTTCACTGGATAGATCAGAAGTGAAAGAAGTCCTGGAGCAGGGATAAGATGAGGATATAGTGGTGTGGTTTGATCTTGGTTTGTTGGAGTTTATCCTATGTTATTGCTCCTGCCTGGCACTTACACCCGTTCCAGGTTAAAGTATATGTTCTGGGGCCAGATATTTAGCTCAGTGGTTCTGCTGCCTGCCTGCCTCCAAAGTGCAAGGTCATGAGTTTGATCCCTGGTACCAAAAAAAAAAAAAAAAAAAAGAAAAAAAAAATGGTATGTTCTCTACATGATGGATACCCATATATTCTTAGCCATTATTTTCTGACTTCTCTCACTAATTAGTAAGAATCATTTTATTCATTACAATCACCTCTTCAAAGATTATTCTCCTTGTGATTGCTTGCTGTTATTGCTAAAGACCTTGACTCCCAGGATGTGTTTCAGGTAGAACCAATATGCGTTAAACTCTGTACTCTTCAGCTTGTTCTAAGTTTTTAATAGATCAAGGTCTGAGAGGAAATGCTGGAGATTTGAGGATGTGACCTCAAGTAAGACCTACATTTGGTCTGCTGAAACTCCTCATGTGGTGATGGGCGGGAGACTTGGGGATGAACTCCCCAGCTCTCTCCACTGCCAGGAACACTTCATAGGGTGCCTTTGACTTCGTGTTACTGCTGTTTGCTTTCTCCTGTTCCTGTTGTTTCTTGTTCTTTTTATTTTCCTCCTTTGTCTGTTTTTTTACCTCTTACCACCATTTTTTTCTGCTATCTCAGGGGAGCTGTGCAGCTGACCTGTATCGACACCCACAGCTTGATGCAGACATTGAAGCTGTAAAGGAGATCTACAGTGAGAACTCTGTATCCATCAGGTGGGACTCCACACCAGGGACATCTGGGAACCAAACCTCTTCTGAGCTATTAAAGTGCTAGGGATGCTTTTCTTTTTATGGTGTGATGGAGGATAGATGATGAGACTAATGATAGAAGTTGCTTGAAATACTAGAAGTCCCTCTTATCCTAAACCACTGTATGCCAGCAATTTTATCTTAAAGATAAGGACTTCTGCTCCAAGAGGGTCCTGATCATGAATGGCTTAGGCTCTGTAACTAAGACCCTAAATATAGAACCACCTTCTATTCTTCCCTTTCCTCTGTCCCCAGGCTCAGTTTTCCCTCCACTTTAGTCTCTTCTTTAGTGTATGCTGCCGAAGTGAGCACTCTCCTTTAGTCTCTGTGCCCTGCTTTCTGCCTTACTGAGACTCACATGTGTTGCCTCTTTCTCTGTAGAGAATATGGAACTATCGATGACGTGGACATTGACCTCCACATCAACATCAGCTTCCTCGATGTAAGTGGTGCTAGTACCTGCCAACAACATGTCTATCTGGAGTTGTGGATTTTGTCATGTAGGCCAGGAGTCTTGTTCCTGAGTACTGTATTGGAGCACATATTCTTCATCTCTGTCTTTCTAGACCATCAGCAGACAGTGGTGTGTACTGTCATGTGTATGTGTGTGTCACAGAGGCAAAACTTCAAGTCTGTTCTCTATCATAACTGGAAACTTTTCCTTGTTCTTTTAGGAGGAAGTATCTACAGCCTGGAAAGTCCTCCGGACAGAACCTATTGTGTTGAGGCTGCGATTTTCTCTCTCCCAGTACCTTGATGGACCAGGTAAGAGTAGTGTCCTTAGGCAAGTGGTTATTCTTGATTATATCCTTTTTTTTTTGAGACTAGGTCTCACTATGTAATTGAGACTGCCGTGGAACTCACTATGTAGCCCAGGCTGGTCTCGAACTCACAGCAATCCTCCTGCCTCAGCCTCCCAAGTGCTGGGATTACAGATGTGTGCCACCATGCCTGGCTCACTTATAGTCTTAAAGAAAGTGGAGAAAAAGTAGAAATAAGATTCTGTATCCAATCTATTGTTAGGGATTTTTTTCCCCCAGTGACCTGTTAGCCATCTCCTACAGGCCTTCTTGGTTAATGAAATTATTTTCTCTGGTTCCCAAATAAATCAGTTATCTGCCCCCTACCTCCAGCTGCCTTTTAAGGATATTTAAATTGATTAGACGGATTTCAGAAATTACCCTCTGCCTCAGAAGTAAGCCCCCCCATTATTGTGTAGCGTATCCAGCAGCTACTGGTATTTTTTTTTTTTCCTTTTTGATATTGGGGCTCAAACTTAGGAATTTGCACTTGTGAGGCAGGTGCAGCTCCAACTAAATCCCGAGTCACCAGCTACTGTTTTAAAGAATCTATGGCAGTGATTCCAGTGGATCATGGTTTTGGAGTCCCAGGAGGATAGAGATGTGTCCATACAAAGAATTTTGTCTTTTCTTTGCAGAACCATCAATTGAGGTTTTCCAGCCATCGAATAAGGAAGGGTTTGGGCTGGGTCTTCAGTTGAAAAAGTAAGAACTTCTATCTTTTTGGTCTTGGACATGTGAGGGAAAGAGATAATTGCATGTGTTAGCTTTCCAGTACTGTGCAAAATACCTGGGATCTTCAGCTTAAAAGGAGGAAAGGTCTATGTGACTTACAGTTGCAGAGGTTTTAGTTCATGGTCACTTGGCCCTGTTTTGGGCTGTGGCAGAACTGACATCAGGACAGCAGCATGTGGTGGAGGAAGTCTTTTCACCTTGTGGCTTCCAGGAAGCAAAAAAAAGAGAAGGGGCTGGGGGCCCTGCCCCCAGTGACAGGACTTCCTCCCACTAAGTCATCCCTTGAAGGTGCTTTGACCTCCCAGTTCCTCTGCAGATGGGGAACAGGCCTTCATACATGGGCCTTTGGGGGATGTTCAGGATCCGGACTATAGCAGGATGTGTGGGTGGACAGGCTGAGCCTCAGATGGAGTGTTTCCTTCTAAAAATGTCAAGGTGAAGTCATCTTGAAGAAATAGTTCAGGATTTAGATGAACAGCATAGAATAATGATAGAACTGATCTAGGACAAAGGAAAAGATTGATGAGTCCAGCTGGGAATTGGGAGCCATAAATTTAGGAATATAATTTTTCTCCCAAGAGTGTCAGTACTTGTCATGACCTATTCTCTATTCACAAAGCAGCATGTGATACTTGTTCTCATCCCACCATCTTTGTTCTACTCTCACTGTAGTCATCCCTCACACTAAATACAGTAGTAAGTCCCTGATTTATGAATGAGTTCTGTTCTTGTTTTTAAGTTGGATTCATTCATAAACTGGCCAAGTTAGTGTTACACAGTATACCTGTGAAAGTTTGCAACTCCAGTGTTCGTAAGTTGGGGACTTACTGAGTCAGTCGCCACAGATTTTTAAAGGCTAACTGTGAGGTCTTCCTCTGAAGCCAAAGCATCTCACAGTTGTTCAGATTATTGGCGAGGATCTAGGAGTATGTGGTATAAAAGGTGCTTCGCAGTAGTCCATTTCCACAAGGTCTTAGCAAGGAAGTCTTCAGTCACGCACACCCCCTCTACAATTAGTTTTGCTGTTCTTGGGTCTGAGTTTTAGATTCGTTTATTTTCTTAGTCCTCATTTCTTGGCCTCCTCCTCTGCCTGGTCTTGCCTATGCCTATTTTATGTGACCCCTTAGGATCCTGGGTATGTTCACATCCCAACAATGGAAACACCTAAGCAACGATTTCTTGAAGACCCAGCAAGAGAAGCGGCACAGCTGGTTCAAGGCAAGTGGTACCATCAAGAAGTTTCGAGCTGGCCTCAGCATCTTCTCACCCATCCCCAAGTAAGTGCTACTTTAGAGCTGATCACTTCTAACCACCTCAGTTTTGTCACAACACAACTCCATACTCACCTTCTTGAGTACCTCATTTAATCTCCATCTTCTCCCTGGGTTCTTTTTGTACCTTTGATTACTCATATGACTCATGGTCCTCTCCATTTTGTTTCCTCCTTCTCCTACCCCAATCCAATGCCTAGCTCATGGTATGTGTTGGAGTCTCGTATGATTGTCTTCTCATCTTTTTTTTTTTTTTTTTTTTTTTTGGTACTGGGGATTGAACTTGGGTCCTTGTGCTTGCAAGGCAGGTGCTGGAACCACTGAGCTAAACCCCTGGCTCATCTTACCTATCCTTTCTTTGGCTCTTATCCTTATTCCTTGTCCTAAGAAGGCAGAGTCAGAGAACAGGCACCAACTCCTTGCTTGTTTTTGTTGTTTTCTATACTGGGGATCAAACTCAGGACCTTGCACTGCCTGAGGCAGGCGGTGGCACCACTGAGCTAAATAACCAGTCCCTACTCCTTGCTGTTTTATAAGGGTACGTTGATATATTGTCTAGGTCCTGGAAATAAACATTGCTCCCTTCTTTAGTCCCTCCTTAGTTTCTTCTGATCTTCTCAAATGCAGACAAAAACCTAGGTTTATAGTGAGTGTCACAGGCACCATTATTGTCAGACAGTTGATAGTCATCTTAAAAGTGCAGCTTCTTCTCGCTTTCTGCAGTGCATAGCACTTAATGCCTTTTGCTCACAACAAAGTAAATGAAACAGGCACTCTTACCAAGGGATCATTTCATACGTGGCTTCAATGCCATAATAATCTAGGCCCTGCCTCCACCTCCCTTTATGTCCCAGGTTTAAGAACATGCAGACAGTGATGGAAAAATCAATGCAATATTGTTATTTTTGGTTTGTTTGTTTTTTGGTTTTTTTGAGCAGGGTCTTATTATGCAGTTCAGGCTGGCCTTGAACTCACTGTATAGACGAAACTGCCCTTGAATTTGCAGTGATCCTCCTGCCTCAATTTCCCAAGGGCTGGGATTATAGGCATGTTTATGGGATTACACATCTAGTTTATGTTGTTCTTTTGACAGTGTTTAAAATCTTTCCTCAGAATGAAGTTTGTTTTTGTCTTAGATTGTAGGGCTAGGACTCACCTCCACTTCCCTTCTGGGACAAACAGTGACTCTCCAGTTTTATATCTTCTTTCCTTTTGTTCTCTCTCCTCAGATCTCCTAGTTTCCCTATCATTCAGGACTCCATGCTGAAGGGCAAACTGGGTGTACCAGAGCTTCGAGTCGGACGCCTTATGAACCGTTCCATCTCATGCACCGTGAAGAACCCTAAAGTAGAGGTGTTTGGCTACCCTCCCAGCCCCCAGGCAGGTCTCCTGTGCCCCCAGCACGCAGGCCTCCCTACCCCAGCACGGACCTCTCCTTTGGTACATGGGCTGGGGAGGGTTTGACTTGGGCAGCAGGAGGATGGGAGCGGAAAAGTGGGAGTTTAGCTTTTGAAAATGGGTGGCTGTGTGGTTGGACATGTACCCTGAGTGCATATAATGGAACATGTTTTCTTAATATCTGAAAACTTACTTTGAAACTGACTGGCTATTTGGTAGCAGGGTTTGAAGCAGAGAATCTGGAGCTGGTTATCGTACAGAGAAACTGTAATTTCACTAGGTTTTGGTTAGAACTTGGTAGTCAGCTGCTCTCTGAATATCCCATCTTCTTTTAAGAAGGTTAAGTACAGGTGAGCACTTTCCCAGAGTCTCTGACACAAATGTCTGAAAATCTTCTCTCCAGCTCTTTGAGATTCCTTAACTGATTCGAGCTCGGGCTTTTCTAGTTTAGGAGAATCATGAGTGTTGGGTGAGAGAGAGAGAGAGAGTGCTAACTTCATAGGAGACTCATGTGGCTTGTCTTTCATATTTGCCAGGTTAGTGGTCACTGCAAGAACATCCCCACTCTGGAGTATGGATTCCTTGTCCAGGTAAGTGTAAGCCAGTCCATGGCTTCACTCCAAGGTGCCTCCCATTGTCTGGCCTGTATGATCCCCTGAGATTTCCCAGCTCCTCGTTTGCTTTGCTCTGAGAACTATGCTACGTTTAGTGGACAGGAGAGAAGGCGGCACAGTTCTATCCTCAACACACTCACAGTGTCAGTGGGAACCCTTAAGGTCAGGGCAAGTGAGGCACTGCAGATGTTAAGCACGTGGTGTTGAGAGGAGAGCAGGATTAATACTAGTTTCCTTGGGATTCCCAACATCACTTACCCAAATGGCCTTCAGTTTTCCTCACAGGCCACTGTCGCTGCTCATCTACTACTGGTTATTGATTCTTTTTAAAATTGCTTTATTCCTTTGAGAACTTTCACTGTCTTCTGCGTTACTTTTGTCTGAGCTTCCTCCCAGATCTGCTCAGATGCTGCCTATTTTATAAAATCTCCACCACTCTAACTAGACTGGCTGGACATGACCTCTCTCTCACTGGCCTTGTGTGATTCTTTTAGTTCGTGCATCTTTGTGTCACGTATCACGTGCTGCCTTAGATTGTAAAGAATTTGTATGCACATCACACCTCCAGTTGGCGCTTATCATCTGAGAGCATAAAAAATAAACTTTTATGTGTTACATAATCAAGACCTTCCACAGAACTGAATACATGGTAAACATTTAGGAAATCTGCATTAAATAAGTTAATAAAACCCCTTGCAGGTTCCATTAACATCCTAAAAGCATGTGAAATGGGAACAACCTGGTTTCTATATGAAAACCTTGTTATGGGGATGCCAAAACAACCACTTCTGGACATTGCTGTATGAACTCTGGATTTGTGCCATCTTCCCAGCACAGAACTGGGTCTGGTTTTGACAAGGGGGCTGGCTAATAGTTCTGTGGGGTTGAAATGGCCTGTCCCTGTCACCCTTCCCATCTGATCTTGGACTGAATATTCACTTATCCTGAAGGTGTGCTGTGTGATGATACAGCTGTGGTCACTAGTTTGATTATTGTCTGTTAATGTTTATAAAATACCTTTGTGACCATAATCTGACTTCTCACAAAACCCCTAAGGTGTGAATCACGTCTTGCTTTATAAATGAAGAATCCTAAGGGTAGTTCAACTGATTTGTCTACAGATATATTTGCAACTAAGTAGTATAAGTGAGATACTAACTCAGGACTTCCAAATCAAAGGCTGCGGCTCATCTTATTTTTCTCAGACTGTACAGACTTAGCTATGCAGACAGTCAGGACTGTACTGGGCTCAAGAATAATAGATTCTGCCTTAGGCAGGGGTTAGAAGAGAGGAAGGTAGGTAGAAAAGAAGCTTAAATTATTTCCTGTGTCTGAACAACATTACTTTCTGTATCTGTGCCTGAATTTCCAAGATACAGAATGTGCTCTCTCTGCAGATCATGAAGTATGCGGAGCAGAGGATCCCAACGCTGAATGAGTACTGTGTGGTGTGTGATGAGCAGCATGTCTTCCAGAACGGGTCCATGCTCAAGGTGTGGCTCCTGCTCTGAGACCCTTCTCTGTGCTCAGGACCACTTCTCATCTCTCCTCTCTTCCCAGGAAAGGATTCTGTCCATATTCCCTGAGATGTTAGAAGTAATTCTTTTCCTAGAAAACAAGTCTCACCTGTCCTGTTTTGCAAGATGGGAATAGTTTTGAGGACAACATCCCCATCTATTTTTAGAAGCAAGGATCAGATATTGAGCCAGTTGATTCCATACGGTGGCGCCCTCAGGTGTCCAAGTCAGGATGGGTAACCATAATTCACACTGTTAAATATATAGAAGAGATGGAGCAATGTCGTGGAAACTGAGAAGAAAGCCTCTGACTGCCTAGAGGGGAAGGCTTATAGGCAGACAGCTTAGCTCACAGGTTTACCCATAAAAATTTCAAGGAAAGCCTCACTCAATGATAGTGTCCTCCTGGGACACAGGGCCCTGTATTCCTTCCTTGTTCTAGATAAGGTCTGGGGCCTTGTCTCCCTACAACCTATATCCTCACTGTCTGTTAAATGTGTCCATCCAGCCAGCTGTCTGTACTCGGGAACTGTGTGTCTTCTCCTTCTATACCCTGGGGGTCATGTCTGGAGCTGCAGAGGACGTGGCTACTGGAGCAGAGGTATGGGAATTGGGATGCAGAAAGGCAGGGGAACCTGGACGTGGTGGTGTATGCCTGTAATTTCAGCACTTAGAAGGATGAGGCAAGAAGATTGCTATGAGTTTAAGGCCAGCCTGGCCTACATAGTGAGTTCAAGTACAGCATGAAGTACGTAGTGAGATCCTGTCTCAAAAAATCAAAACAAAAAAGCAAAAAGCAAACACAGACCCTGGCTTGGTGTAGAGCAGGCTGTTGTCCTAGCTGCTTAGGAGGCTGAAGTAGAATTCCTTGATGGCAGGAGTTTCATATGTGTAGCATGCATGAATCCTGGTCTCAATATCCAGCAGGAAGGAAGGGAAGAAAGGATGGCAAGGAGAGAGAGATCTGGGAGGTGATATTTATTTTTTCTTTCATCACTTGGCTGCTGCTTGACTTTATAATAAACTTGTATTTTCTAATTAAAAGCCACAAAAGTATTTGATTTTTTTTTTTTTTTTTTTGGTATCGGGGATTGAACTCGGGTCCTTGTGCTTGCAAGGCAGGCCACCAAACCGCAGAGGTAAATCCCCAGCCCAAGTATTTGATTTTAGAAGAAGCAGCAGGGAGAAATGCTACGCACCTTGGGACTTGGAAAATTGAGCATTCTTTAGCTCTATTCCTGTCCTTTGTCTTTCCTCTCAGGTGGTGGACCTGCTGGTGGCCATGTGCAGGGCAGCTCTGGAGTCCCCAAGAAAGAGTATCATCTTTGAGCCTTACCCCTCCGTGGTGGACCCCACTGATCCCAAGACTCTGGCCTTTAACCCTAAGGTACAGTTGCTTTAGAACAAGTCAGGGCTGAGGAACGGAGATGGTGAGAGATAATGGGTACTACGTACTATCACTGCCTTGTACACAAGAGCTTGGCATGAGGGTCCGGAGAGATGGAGCACTTCCCTATTTCTTGAGAACTCTTGACCCCAGCATTTAGCTATTTCAGTGAACAAATAGCTGAGTTTGTCTAAAGAAAGCAGAAAAATTACCATCTATTACATTGTGATGGGAAGAATGTAGGCTTTGATGCATACCGATGTGGATTCCAAATGAGCTTCTTCCGAGACAAATGATGTTAGAGAAGCTGCTTAACTTCTGAACTTCAATTTCCTAACCTGTAAAGGGGATTGTTAGGAAATTATAGGGTAATCTGTGTAAAGTGTCAGATTAGTGTTCTCCAGAGAAACAGAACAAATAGATTATAAGAGGTACGTGGAAGTGGGGCTGAGATTTAGCTCAGTGGTGCCCCTGCCTGCTTCACAAGTGCAAGGGCCTGAGTTCAATCCCTGGTACAAAAAAAAAAAAAAAAAAAATGCATGGAAGTATTTATATTTATAGGTCTGGATAGTGTGTTGTTCATCTGGGAGATAACCCAGTATTTTGCTGTCTGCCTGCCCAGCTTAAATATGAGTATTTTATAATCTTCCTTATGTTTCATATATACATATGTATGCACACATATATACATATATATGTATATAATAGAGAAAATGAGGCTTGTTATAAGGAGCTGCCCCACATGATGATGGAGGCTCAGAAGTCCTCTGCAGTCAGCAAGCTGATGTCCTCAGAGAGCCTGTGGTGTGTATGATTCCGGTCTTAATCCAGAAGCCTGAGTGAGAACCAGGAGAGCCAGTGCTATAACACGTTTACAACAGGGCTGTAATCCATATGTCTCATTGCTAAATGGCTTGAACAACCAGTGGTTCATGCACCACTGTCCCATCATGACTGCCCCCTTCTGTCCCAATGGGACAGTCATGCTTGTACCACTGGTGTTTTTTGTTTGTTTGTTTTTTGGTGGTTTTTTTTTTGGTACTGCGGATTGAAATTGGGTCCTTGCGCTTGCAAGGCAGGCCACCGAACCACTGAGCTAAATCCCCGGCCCCACTGGTGGTTTAAACTGGCAGGAATGTGGTAAGTTCTAGTCTGAGAGCCAAAGGCTCAAGATCTACAAAGATTCAGTTTTGTAGTTCCATTTTGAAAACAGAAAAAGGCTGATACGAAACTCAAGTCGGGAGGAGAACCCTTTTATTTGGGGCAAGATTCAGTGAGGCTAGCTTTTTATTCTATTCACATCTGTGGTTGACTGGATGAGATCTTTCCACATTAGAGAGGGCAGTCTGCTGATCGCATATTCTGAACCAAGAACACCCTCAGAGACACACCCAGAAATCATGTTTGGCCAAACATCTAGGTACCTGTGGCCTAGTCAGGTTGACTATTGAAATTAATCATCATGATGGACATGGTGGTGCATGCCTATAAAAGTAGCACTTGGGAGGCTGAGGCAGGAGGATCACTGTGAGTTTGAGACCAGCCTGGGCTACACAGTGAGTTCCAGGTCAGTCTCAACTACATAGTTTTTGTCTCCAAAAAACAAAAACAAAAAAAATCATCATCATCATGAGTACACAGGAAGGTACCTTCCTGTTCCTGTCCTTATTGTATATCAAGCACCATACTAGGTTTTTTACATACATTATTTAATCCTCAACATATTTGTGAGGTGTTAGGAATTGTTATTTACATTTGCAAATGCGGCTGGGATGTACTCAGTAGTAGAGAGCTTGTCTGGCACATGTAGGGTTCCATCTGCAGTGCTGAAAAAAAAAAAAGCAAAAAATTACCATCACTTGCAAACAGGGATGCTAAGGTTCTCAGAGTGCAATAATGTGCCCTGTTACTTCAGGCTGGTAAGAGATTTGGCACTTGAGGCAGAATTGGCATTGATTTTGTCTTTCCATTGCACACTGCTCTGCTTCCCTGAGCCTATACTTCTTTTGTACACCTTACCCTCTTTTTCTTCCCATCTTTCTCTGTCCTCTACTTTTCTTCACATGGTTCTTTTCCCATTGATTCTCTACAGAAGAAGAATTATGAGCGGCTTCAAAAAGCTCTGGATAGTGTGATGTCCATCAGGGAGATGACCCAGGTACTCTGCCGTCTATGTGTCCCCTTCCCTTTGCCTGCCCAGTTTGAGTCCCATATTCTGTTTGTAATTTGTGGGTGTAGGATTTAGAGAAGCTATTCAAATTCCTGTGTTTCTTTAGTATCCCCTATAACTTTCCCAATTTTTGATTCTGTTTTGTTAGCTTTTACTCTTTAATTCTCTTCCCTCTAGTGCTTTTTTCAACCTTTATCTTTGCTGTTAATTTCTTACTGTTAATTATTTATATTTAATATTCTTGTGCAATTCTTAGGGAAATGAGGGAGCGACTTCTCCCCAAGGTTGGGGGTGGCAAGGGGGATTTGGAAGTAAGGAATGAGGCCCTGAAGGCCTGCATATTCTGTCCTTCCAGGGGTGGGGCAGCCCCTTGGAGCAGTGCCTATCCTTTGACTCAAGGCTGCCCCTCAGCAGACCCCCACCTTGCCTGCAGTCTCTGTAGGAGTAGACACTCATTTGTACTCAGGTTTACAGGTGGGCCTCTCCTCAGCAAATCCTAGGCATTGCCGTTCAGAGGAGCATGTAAAACACTCCTCGGAGGGAGGATTTACTTTTCCAAAGGACTCTACTTTATGTGAAGATTTACCATGGGATTCTCCTTGCCCTAATCTTTCTGGGACATTGATTTTATTTATTTTTTGATTTATAATCGACTTTTTAGGGCTGTAGGAATTGCATACAATGAGGGAGACCCACCTGCATGTTGTTTTGTAAGCATCTTCAGTCATTTTCATATTTACTTAAAATTCCCAACCTGACTGGGCTCCTTGAGGGTGGAAGTCCCATGTCCTCTGTCCTCCATGTGGCCCTCAATGCCTGTTTTACCTGGACCCTGCGAGTCTGTGCAAAGTGGGAGGGCTCCTGCCTCTGCTGGGAGATAATCTTATGGCCATTGTCTTACAGGGCTCCTACTTGGAAATCAAGAAGCAGATGGACAAACTGGACCCCCTGGCCCATCCTCTTCTGCAGTGGTATGGATTGAATGGCTCAGCCTTATGGGGTGCCAGGAGAGAGATAGAAGTTGGATGTGGAGCCAACTTCCTCTCCCAGAGGCGGTTCCACATCCTTCAAGGTTGCAGACATGGTTTTCCAGAGTTTTCCAGAGTTGGAGTTCGCTGTTGATATACTTTGCCTTGGCAAGAATTCAAGTCCTACAAAGAGCTCACAAATTCTACCTGATTTCTCAAGTTCTCTAAGTGTTCCATATTTCCCAAAGGGTTTGTTTTCTCAGGTTTTTTTTTTTTTTTTTTTTAGACAGTCTCACTATGTAGTTGAGACTGCCCTGGAACTCACTGTGTAGCCTAGGCTGGTCTTGAACTCACAGCCATCCTCCTGCCTCAGCCTTCTGAGTGTTGGGATTACAGGCGTGCACCACCATGCCTGGCTGTTTTCTTAGTTTTTTAATTGGCAAATAAAAGTTGTATATATTTGTCATGTGTAACATAACATGTTGATATATGTGTATATTGTGGAGTGGCTCCGTAGAGATGATTAACATATTCATTGCTTCACTCCACTCTTTTATGTAGTAAGAATACTTACAATGTCCATTCTCCCTGCAACCACTTTTTTTTTTTTTTTTTTTTTTGAGAAAGGGTCTCACTATGTAGTTTAGACTGGCTTTGAATTTGCAGTGATAGTGATCTTTCTGCCTTAGCCTCCCAAGTGGGATTACAAGCAAGTGCCACCAGGCCTTGGTAGTTTTCAAAAATATAAAACATTATCATTAACTGTAGTCACCACCAGTGCATGCCAAAATCAACACTGTTCATTTCAGCTAAGTCTTCTGTATATCCAGAGAGAGATGTCTCTCCCTGCTTTCCGTGTCCAGAGACTTCCCTGACCCAGCAGAATGACTAGAGCCTGAGGCACTGCTGTTGTTCCCTTTTGACTTCCCTGCACCCTCCCTCCCTGCTTTTGCTTTTCTTGTTTTCCTGGCATCTGCTCCTTCATCTGGCCTCTCTTCCTGGTTAGCCTTTGTAACAGGGCTTCTCAGTGCCACAGCTTCCTCCCTACTCAGTGTGAGGACTGAGCAGGCACTGAGAGTCCGGGGGCATCATGCGGCCATGAATGAGACCCAAGAAACAAACTGTCCCCTGCAGGAGGTCATGCTGTTTTCTGGGCCCTCCATATTCAGCTGTACAGCCAAGTCTGTTCCTTACTCCTTACGAAGTTCTTTTTTGGGGGCAGGGGGTAACCAGGGATTGAACTCAGGACCTTGTGATTTTGAGGCAGGCAACAGCACTATTGAGCTAAATTTCCAGGAAGTTCATTCTGTTGATAAGTTTTATCTTCTGAAAGCATTTCAGATCTTTTTTTGTTTTAGTTTTTCCTTCACGCAGGGTCTCCCTTTGTAGCTCAGGTTGGCCCTGAACTCACTGTGTAGCCCAAGCTGGCCTCTAACTTGAGGCGATCCTCCTCCCTCAGCCTCCCCAGTCTGGGATCACAGGCGTGTGCCACTAGGTCTCGCAGGAGATTCTTTCAAGTTTCTTCTGTCTCTTCAGCCTAGATGGTAACTCTCTTTGTAATCTTCCCCTTCCCTGAGAGTTCAGGCAAGAAACTCCTGCACCCCAGTTCTGAAGTTAAACCCCAGGTGTAAGTTGTCTCCATCCTAAATCACACCTTTTCTTTCTAGTTTTTTCAAAAAATTATTATTTTTTTCCCCATTACCAGGGATGGAACGTAGGATCTTTCACTTGCCAGGCCCTCTACTTTTTAAAAAATAGGCAACTTTTTTTGTTGTTATTTTTTTTGAGAGAGGGCCTTAGTTCAGGTTGGCCTTCAACTCACTATATAGCCCAGGTTGGGCTTGAACTTGAGACAGTTCTCCTGCCTCAACCTCCAGAGTGCTGGGAGTATAGGTAGTGTGCCACCACACCTGGCTAATAGGTACTTTTTTTTTTTGGTACCCGGGATTGAAATCAGGACCTTAAATCCCCAACCCTAATAGGGTACCTCCTGACTCTTCTTTTGTTCAATCCTTTTTGTCTCCTTGGATAACAGCAGCACACCTCCTACCCTTGCCTTTCATTGTTTTAACTCCCTATAACTAGCTGATCTTTGGTCAATAGCTTCCTTTAAAAAAATTTTTTTTTTTTTTTTTGGTATCAGGGATCAAACTGGCCCTTGTGCTTACAAGGCAGGCACAGAAACCACTGAGCTAAATCTCTGGCCTCCCTTTAAACCCCCCCCCCCATTGAGTTTATTGGTACATTTAAAGCAAACAATACAGTTACATTTCTCATTGGGATCTTGTACCTTTACATGCTAGGTCTTGGTTCTTTTTTTTCCCCCATACCCCTGCCCTCCCTTCACCCACTTCACCCTTTCCTATTTACAAAGACTTTGTTTCCATTTTTTTCTTTTTTTTAACATTTTTTTTCTTTTCCCTTGTTTCCCCCTTTAAATTTTATACACAAGTGTTGTCACTCAGAAAGGCTCTCTAGATAGTGACCAGGTCATGTCACGTGGTTCAGACAGACCAGGAACCCCTTCTTAATTTCCCATGGCCAGAGATTCTTGTTCAGGATAGTCTAACTACATACTTACTTTGCTCTTTCCCTTTTGTCTCTGTTTCTTCCCAGGATCATCTCCAGCAACAGGTCACACATTGTCAAACTACCTCTCAGCAGGGTAAGTGCTGATGCTCCCTCTAAAGTCTCCAAGTTTCTAGAGATGAAAGGATGGGGTTCCAAGCCAGCTGACCATACTGGTCCTAGATCTGCCTGCCTGGCTGTGTCCATCGGCATTCTGTGGGCCTTGCATGTTTCCATTGTTTGGGGTCAGTGCCAGCCTGATTTGTTCCCTCTCCCCACCCTTCCCTCCCTGATCTCCATTTCCGCTCTATTTCCCTGGCCCCGCCCCACCCTGGGCAGCAGCTGAAGTTCATGCACACCTCACACCAGTTCCTCCTGCTGAGCAGCCCTCCAGCCAAGGAGGCTCGGTTCCGGACTGCCAAGAAGCTCTACGGCAGCACTTTCGCCTTCCAGTGAGGAGGGGAGGTTGGGCAGCTGCGGGAAGGGCAAGTGGGGAGTCTTGGAGTTGTTGAGTGTGTGAAACGCTTGTGTCAGTCACCTAGTCAGTGAGGAGCTAGGAAATGCTCTTGTGGTAGGTGCTGTAGAGGATGAAAAGAATGCATGGCATGGTCTTCATTTTCAAGCTTTCATAGTGGAAGAGAAATGATATTTACACATCATAAGAGGGAATTGAACAGATTGGAAGGGATAGATTTGAACGCTTATTTTGATCTTAAATCCAACGCCTTAACCACTCAGCCATCCTGGTAACCTAAAAACTTACTTAAAAGGATATCCACAATTTATGCCTAATTGTGGGAGGGAGAAAAAAAAAAGGTATTAAAGATAACTCCAAGTTGTAGTACGGATTCTTTAAAATAAAATTTGAGGTCTGGGCTGGAAGCCATATTTGGGGTCAGTGATAAGTTTGCATCATTTTAGTTGAAATCAAGACAACAGGCAGATGAAGACACTGAACCAGGAGTTGAAAATTTATGATGTGATTCTCTGAAGAGCAGTAGAGATGGCACTGGCAGTGAAGATGTGGCGTTTAACCACACGCGCACAGGCTGCCTGTGCTGTGACTACATCCGTGTGTGTGTGTGTGTGTGTGTGTGTGTGCGTGTGCGCACATCACTAGGCAGATCTGTATGGGCTAGGATGGGTGGGAGTGGCTGCCCTGGAAGTGCTGCTGGGAGCCTGTCACCAAGAGGAGGCCTGTGTTCTGCCCTGCATTGCAGTGGGTCCCACATTGAGAACTGGCATTCAATCCTGCGCAATGGGCTGGTCAATGCATCCTACACCAAACTGCAGGTGAGGCTGTGCCCCTTCTCCGCCCCCTTCCAGCTCCCTTGCTTGGGGAGGCTGCTCTGGAACACTCAGCTGGTTTTGCCTCAGTGTGCACCACCCTAGCCTATCTTGGGAGCTTCCCTAGAGAGGAAGTTAGAGCTGATGCAGAGAATGAATATAACTTCTGTGTTTGAATGTGGGCTGTATGTTTCGGTGGTATAGAGAGTGAGAATGTACCTGTAGGCAGGAATGAGGACCTCATGACTGTAGCCTCTGTGATGAATTCACCTACTACAAAGAACTTTTTCTTCCATGAGTACCTGTGCTTTCTCCTGAAAGACCGCAAGAAGCAGTGCTGCTCCTTCTGGTTCCCTGGTTCCTCCTGCAGTTCCTTTGTTAAAGAATCTGCATATGTGCCAGGGCCTGGAGACCAGGAGGGTGGGTGCTGTGGGACTGACTACCCTGCCACTCCCCATGCTAGGATTTCCTAGGCAAGCAGTATAACCTGAATCCACTTTGTAGACAACCCATGTTGTAAGTATAGGTTGCCTATAGTATTTGAGAAGGTAGTTGGAGGGACAGAGGACTGGATAAGCTCTGTGGATGCCTAATGCATAGCCATGGGTGGCCCCAGGCTCATATGTTCATCCTGGTGTTTCCCTGCAAGCTGCATGGAGCAGCCTATGGCAAAGGCATCTACCTGAGCCCCATCTCCAGTATTTCCTTTGGATACTCAGGTAAGAAATATGCTCTGGCCACTGTGACTGTGTTTACATCACATCCATTTGTGAACACATGATGTGTGCTGTCTGCTCCTCCCCATTGTGGACTGTTCAGTCTCAGCCCTCTCCCTAGTCATGGATACATAATCTTTTTCTACTTTCTCTCTTTAGAAGTTTAGATTCTCTATGCAGTAAGGACAATTATTGTTATAAATGGTAATTTTGTTCATTGTAGGAGCTTGGCCTTGAGAAAGGTTTAAGGAACAACTGGAAAGTGAAATAAGGCTTTTTGTAAACCACATTTTTTTATATTGGCAGTTAAAAATTGTATGTGTGCAAGTGTGCATGTGAATTTATGTGTAGAGATACAGGAAGGCTTGGGTCCTTTGTATTGGCTTATATTTCTTTTTCTTTTTCTTTTTTTTTTTTTTTGCGATACCAGAAATCAAACTCATGACTTTGCACTTGTGAGGCAAGTGGTAACAGCACTGAGCTAAATCCCTGGCCCTGTATTATATTTCTGAAGACGTTCTCTCAGCTATCTTTTTTATTTTTATTTTTCTTTATTTATTTTGGTTTTTGAGACAGGGTCTCACTATGTAGTTGAGACTGACCTGGAACTCACTATGTAGCCCAGGCTGGCCTCAAACTCACAGCGATCCTCCTGCCTCAGCCTCCCAAGTGCTGGGATTACAGGCATGCGCCACCACACCTGTCTTCTCAGCTATCTTTTAAAATTGAAACTGAGCCAGGCATGATGGCATAGGCCTATAATCTCAGGACTCTGGGAGGATGAGTTAGGAAGATCACAAGTTTGAACCCTCCACAGGCAACTGAGTGACACAGTGACTTGATGAGACCCTGTGTCAAAATAAAAAATAAGGGCTGAGGATGTAGCACAGTGCAAAAGGTCCTGGGTTCAATCCCCAGAACTATAAGCAATCAGTCAATCAATAATATTTATACTGTTACAATATTCACATTGAATGAAAAGGCATTTTATCCCAAATGTAACACAAGAACAAGATTCAGATTCTAGTGAGTGCAGAATTTTCTACCTTAGGAAAGGAATCTGATTAGAAGTTTATCCTTCCAGTTCATGGTTTAGCGCCTTTTCAGTCTGCTTTGTTTTGTCCAGTGTCATTGGCATGTCCATTTGATGAAAGCAGTTGTACTAGGTTCTCAGCAGATGATTTAGTATTCTGCAGTAATTGGAGCTGTTATAAAGAAAACTTATGGCTAGAATCACAGAATTAGAAAAGTCTCTAACCATAGAACAGAGCAAAGGAGAGAAAGACAATATAAGTTAAAAAAAAAAAAAGCAATGAAATAATAACAGAAATAGTAGTAGTAAAGCTAAAGGGTAATTCTTTTAAGAACTAACAAAAAGATGAATCCTGGTTAGATTAATAAAGGGGCACAGGGGCCAGGGATTTATCTCAAGCCCAAGGTCCCAAGTTTGATCCCTGGTACTGAAGGAAAAAAACCCAAAAATAAAGGGTCACAAACAAATAGTATGAATAGCTGAGCTATGGCACATGCCTATATTGCTAGCTATCACGAGGCTGAGGCAGAAAGATCACAAGTTTAACGCCAGCTTGGGCAGCTTGGGTCTCAAAAAAAATTTTTTAAGTATATGTTTGCAATATAAAAAATACATTCACAGCCGGGTGTGGTGGTGCATGCCTGTAAAACCAGCACTTGGGAGGCTGAGGCAGGAGGATCACTGAGTTCGAGACCAGCCTGGGCTACATAGTGAGTTCTAGGTCAGTCTCAACTACATAGGGAGACCCTGTCTCAAAAAACCAAAAAATTAAAAATAAATTAAAAATTCATTCACCGTAGGGAATTGGTATATATACCTTCATCCTTTCTACTTTCCCTTGTAGTTAAATTTTCTTTTCTAAGGAGCTGAGGATGTAGTTTAGTGGTAGAGCATTTGCCTAACGTGTATGGCTCCATGTCAATCCCTATAGTACCTAGTACCTCCAAAAAACAAAGAAAAATGTAAGTACAGGTATACCAAAATTTTAAAAGCTAAGAGAACTCTATAAACTTTATACCAGTAATTTGAAAACTTGGACAGAAGGAATTCATAGGAAAACATAACTTAATAAAACTCCAAAAAGAAGTTCAAAGCCTAAATGGCCATAAAATTATAGAAGAAATTAAAGTAATTTAAAATTTCCACACAGAAAAGCTAGATGTGCATGCCTGTGATCCCAGCACTTGGGCGGAGGAGGATCTCTCAGGCTGGTCTGGGAGATGCAGTGAGTTCAAAGCCACCCTGAACTACAAAGCATGACCCTGTCTCAAAACCCAGACAGGTGTGGTGTTTTGTTTTTTGGGTTTTATTGTGGGTTTTTGAGATGGGACCTGGCTATGTATATATAGTTCAGGGTGGCTTTGAACTCACTATGTAACCCAGACTGGCCTTGAACACAACAATCCTGCCTGAGCTGCCTCTTTTTTGGGAGGGGGGTATTGGGGATCGAACTTGACCCTGCATTTGCCAGGCAGGCATGGTGCCACTGAGCTAAATTGCCAGCCCTCAATCTGTCTTCCCCTCCTGAGTGCCAGGAGTATAAGCATGCACCATCCCACCCAGCCTTCCTGATCTTCATTTCAACAGCTGGTCTGAGAATTGAATCCAGAGCTGTGAGCCTGCTGGAAAAACACTCTTTATCTCTGAGCTATGGCATTGGCACTCAGTTAGATTATTGATGAATGGATTTGTTTGTTTGTTTATTTATTTTGAGAGAGGGTCTCAGAAAGTTCAGGCTAGCCTTGAACTTGGTATGTAGCCCATGCTGACCTCGATCCTCCCACCTCAGCCTCCAAGTGCTGAGATTACAGGCATGCACTACCATGCCCAGCTAGCACCTAGTTAGCTTTATAGGTGAGTCTTATTTTTTGATACCGGGGATCAAATTCAGGCCCTTGCACTTGCAAGGCAGATAGCAGAACCACTGAGCCAAATCCCCAACCCTGTAAGTGAGTCTTAAACCAAATTTTCAAGGAATAATATTCTAATCTTGTGCAAAAAATTCCAGAGGATCAAAAAAGTTAGAATTACAATACAAATTATGGAAGATTGGTTAACTTTATTAAAACTAAGAACTTCCATGCATTTTTAAAATCACAAATCAGTAAGAAAAGGACAGCGTGTTGGAAAGACAAGCAAGTTGTATCCAAGTAGTTTCCTGAAGAAATGACCCACAGAACATGCAAAGCTGCTTGATCTCTATTTATAGGGAAGTAAAATCCAGATAAAATGACTTACTGAGTTGTAACTCATCAGGATCTCCTGTAATGCCCAAGGGGTTATGAGTGATACAGTGCTTTTGGGAAACCACTCAGTAGTAGCTCCCAAAGCTGGAGAGTTTTACCCAGTGAACCAGCACTTGAGTTCCTGTGTGTGCACAGCCAAGGGCATGTTCAGGGATGTGTGGGGCAGACTGTTCACAGCAGGAAATCTGGGAAGCAACTCTGATGTCCAGCACTGGAAGAATGGGTAAATGCCATCAGTGAAGTCTCACTGTAGACTGTGGTTCAGCAGAAAAAGTTAATGACGTTTGTGACATGTAGCAATATGGGAAATTTTCATAATGTGTTGAAGAAAATAGGCAAGTCCCAGAAGACTGTCCTGTGGATGCCTTTTCTATTGTTGAGGTGCAAACATGGATAAACACTCCCTAGCTGTGTGTGGGAGTGAGTATAAAAAGCATGGCAAAGGAACCCCTTTCTGACAGTGGGGCTTGGTGGCAGAGCATTTGCCTGGATGTGTGAGGCAAAAGACTTCAGGATAGTAGTTAGCCATAAACAGAAGTCATTTGGAGCCTTAGTTATTGGATTATTCTTCAGGTATTTATTGTCCTATTAAAAAAGACCTATGAGCCGGGCGTGGTGATGCACGCCTGTAAAGCCAGTACTTGGGAGGCAGAGGCAGGAGGATCGCTGTGAGTTCAAGACCAGCCTGGCCTACATAGTGAGTTCCAGGTCAGTCTTACTACATAGTGAGACCCTGTCTCAAAAAACAAAAAACCAAAAAAAAAGGACCAGTGCACCATGAAACAAGGGCTATGATTAATTCATAGAGGGTAAATGCTGCTTATGTACATAACTGTGTGTGAATGTCTCTTATTCTGTGACTGAGATCCAAAGCTGGGTTGGGGGTGAGGAAGTCTTTCGGGCTTCTTTGGTTTCCTCAGTTTTTATCTTTTCCCAGCCAAAGCAGCACTCTGGTTAAGTTCTTATTACTTCCCGAGTAATGAGATTCTTCTGGATTTTATTGCCCACAATTTTGTCCTTCCTCTGTTCTTCTGTGTCCTCCTTGCTCTTCTGCCATAGGCCTTTTGTTTACTGCTAGGTACTTGAATACATGAATTGCCGCATAAAACCAGGAATCCTTGTGGGACTTCTTGTCTTTCCTGAACATTTTACTGATTATGTAAAACATTAAGTGACACTGTCCTCCCCTCTCCAAGGGTTATGATTATGTATCCAGATTGCCATAAGATTTTACTACTGGAGTTATAGATCATCTGGTCCAATTCCTTATTTGTAGATAAGCCGGCTTATACACAGGGAAGTTAAATAACTTTATTATAGTCACATAGCTATGGGGAGCAGAGCTAGGATCGCAGTCCACATCTCCTTACCATAATACTGGACTGACAGGAGAGACTTGGCTTGAATGAGTGGATCTCTGCAGTCCTTGTAGATACCATTACGTGAGAATCTCTGTAATCTTGGATAGAATGTGTGCAAAACACCCACATACTGCAGTTACTGTGGCCCTCGGCCAGCTGTCACATACATTCCCTACCACCCTGTTCTGCACTGGTTTTCTGTTTCTTCCAGAGGGCACCTTTAGCCTGGTAACTCTGGGTGCCTCCTGACAGTTGGGGTTAGTACACATGAAGAGCATCCATTTCACCAGAGGAGCTGGCCAGAGGTTGGCCACAGTGTGCAGGTTGGAATGCAGGACAGTGAGAAAGCAGTTTGTTTGTACATGCCATCTGCTTAATTCTATGTGGGGCTTCTGATAAGAGTGTATGCACAATGCATGCAGAGATTATTCTAGCCACCAGATTCTCAGTCTTGACTCAGAATGAAGACAGATCAGTGGGTCAGTACAGATGGCACAGTGTAACAAGCCTGGGGTGGGACAAGATTTGGGTTAGAGCATAATGGCTGTCTCTATAACCCACCATAGAAACCAGGCTGTTGAGCTCCGTGTGCTGGCACACACCTGTCATTCCAACACTCTGGGAGGCTGAGGCAGGAGGGTCACTATTTTGAGCCCAGCCTGGGCAACTTAACAACCTAACGAGACCTTGTCCCAAAATTAAAATTGGTATTGGGAGGCACCTGAGGATATAGCTAGTAGTGCAAAGGAACAAAGATTTTTAGACAGGGTCTCAATGTGTTGCCCAGACTGGCCTCAAACTCACAGTTCTGCCTCAGCCAGATCATTTTTGTCTTCCTGTTGGCCTCTTCTGGAGTAGAACCTGCATAGGGATTTTTCTTGGAACCTTGTCATGGAATATCCAGGCTAAGCAGGTTACATTGTTTGGAGGTAGAGTGGACCCTTATTGAAGACAGTGGGGAAGGAGGGAACAGCTGGTGTCTGTCCTTTGTTCTCAAATACCAAAAAAATTTTTTTGAGACAGGATCTCTCGTAGTTCAGACCGGCTTTGAACTTGATATGTAGGCCAGGTTGGCCTCAAACTCACTGCGATTCTTCTGCCTCAGCCTCCCAAGTGCTGGGATTATAGGCAAGGGCCACCACACCCAGTTTAAATAACCATTTTTAATGCAATGCCAACACTTGAGCAGATCTGACACGTTGGGCTTGGTTCCTCTCCACTGCCATTTGACACCAGAGGGCTTCATGTTCCTGGCTCACATTGTGTTACTCCCCTACCTTAGAACCCTTTAGTCGCTCCAGCCGGGTGCTTCCCTTTGTCCTCTGCACAAGCTTTGGTTGCCTTAGCACGGCCTGCAAGGCCTCTTGATCTGATCCTACCTTTCCCCTCCCACATCATTTCTTGCCAGTTTTCTGCCATTCACTGTGGTCTGTTCAAACTAGGACACATGACTTTATCTTTCCTTCAGCCTTTCCTTACTGTGTTCTGCCCAGAACGCTTCTCCCACCTGTCTTCTGGCTGACTCTTCTCAGCCATGTCTTTTCATCTTTATTGTCACCAGCCCTCTTCAAATCTGTAGGCTCAGCTGGTTGCCCTTCTCACTCACACTGTGCTCTGTAATCTCCCCATCACAACCCCTGCCATAATGTGCTATAGTTTCTTGCTCATTGCCTGCAATCTGCACCAGACTAAATTTAGTGAGAGCAGTTAACTTGTTTTTTGAATTCACCATTGTACTACCAAGTGCCTGGCACAATGCCTGGGACATAGTAGGCCCTTTGATAAATATTTGACCAAAGAATGGGTGAGTGACCCGAGTTTGTTGTTCTGTGACAGGAATGGGAAAAGGACAGCACAGGATGCCCTCCAAGGATGAGCTGGTCCAAAGATACAACAGGATGAACACCATCCCCCAGGTATTAGAAATCGGCCCTGCTCTGAGGAGTGTTCTTCCTGGGCTGCTCCAGGCTGCAGAGATGAGTGGGAAACATAGGGCTGGGCTGATTGAAGATCATGGAAAGGAATCAGGTGTGTCCCAAGTGGAACACACTTCAAAGTCATGTGGTCTTTGTCAGAAGTATGAAAGCAAAGGCCAAGTTGAGATGGAAAGATGGAAACTGGGCCCATCCAAATTGACCCCAGGAAATCAAACTTGTGGAAGGTGGCCTGGAACTCAGGGCATCACAGACCCCCACCCGATCACTAGCTCACAAGCTGCTTCATGACTAGCTATAATGCCCTGCTTCTGTCTGCTCTTTGCCCCTTCTCTTTCAGACCCGATCCATTCAGTCCAGGTTCCTACAGAGCCGGAATCTCAACTGTATAGCACTTTGTGAAGGTAGGTAGTGTACCCACTCCCTGCTGGTTTAGGTCCCAGCCTCTAGCTGCGACCCAGCCACGACTGATACCGGAGCACTGTGTCTTCCCCCCCGCCTGAACTCTTGTGTCTCAGGCTTTTATCTGTGACTTGTGCCACTTTCTACCCAGTGATCACATCCAAGGACCTCCAAAAGCATGGGAACATCTGGGTGTGCCCTGTATCCGACCACGTCTGCACACGGTTCTTCTTTGTGTAAGTCTGGGAGGAGCCCTGGGCTCACTTGAGTGAGGGGATGCTGTGGTGCTGTGTGACTACTGGGAAGGCCCTGGCTGTGATCTGAGCCTTGTTCCTTGCTACCTGAGTGGAGGTGACCCTAGAGCTTTCTCCATGGAGGATGGGGATGAGCCAGGGATTTAACTCAGCGGTTCGGCCTTGCAAACGCAAGGACTGGGGTTCAATCCCCGGTACCAAACAAACAAAAAACATGGAGGATGGAAAATGGGGAGGAAACCAAATAAGCTGAATCCTTTCCACTCTAAAAAATAGTGAGAAAGATTTGACTCTTGGGGTGGCCACACCTGCTGTGCCACTGCTTGACATTTTTCTGGTATTCTCCTTTCACACTAACACTTGCCCTGTCGTTGGCAGATATGAGGATGGTCAGGTGGGCGATGCCAACATTAATACTCAGGACCCCAAGATACAGAAGGAAATCATGCGTGTGATCGGAACTCAGGTTTACACAAACTGAGGGGGCTCCAGCCCTCGAACCATGCTGTTCCCCAGGATCCATCTGCCCTTATCAAAGGGCTCAGGAGCAACAGGTGAGACTGCCCTACAGCAATCAGGGGCTGCTACCCAGGAGCACGACGAGGATAGAAGAGGTGGCCATCATGGTGGAGACTGACCCAGGAACCACTCCACAGTGGATGGCCAGACTGACTCCAACCCCCGATCTGCCCAGTTGACTTCACTCTGTTTGTAAATAAAACAATAAACTGGAAGGTGCTGTGGACTGGAAATGATCACTGTGGTCTTCCCAGGCCCCAAGGGGATTGGGTGGGGAGAGTCGGGAGGGCTTATGCTGCACCGCACCAAAACTGAGTCCATCTGATGGTGTGTTCTACAGAGCTGCCAGCACCTTTATCAGCACAGCATATTAGGTACAGAGGGAGTCTTACAGTTACGCAGATGAAGCAGAGCATAACTGTCAAGATTTAAAAGTGCCTAAAGCCAGAGCAGCTGGGATTTCCTACCCTCAGAGCAGCTACCTTCTGCACAAAGCCTTAGCCTTTCACTCTCTAGCTCAGGCTGGGCCCCTCTTGTCCTTCCTCCAGCTGTTTCTTTTGGATGCATGAGATATGGGGGAGCTGGTAGATACAGGAAGCTGTGTTGGTATCTAATTTGAAGTCTTTAAGGAAAGGCTAGCAGAGGGTTTGCAATAGGAATCTTTCTTCCTTTATAGTATGTATGTATGTATTTTGAGACAGTCTCACTATGTAGCCCAGGCTGCCTCAGCTTCCCGAGAGCTGGAATTATAAGCGGGCACCACTGCACCTGGCTACATTAAGAATCTTAACTGAAGCAAGGTGGAAAACTGCCTTCATTACCTTGCTAACCTGAGAACCAGGCTGAGCTCCATCTGTCCAAAATTCTCAGTGTACCTGGGATCTGATGGCATTTCCAAATAATTTGTGAAATATTTACATAGAAATATGGGCATATAAGCATGGCAAATGCAAAAAAGAGAAAAAAACACCATTTTTAAAGACTGACTTTTTACTAGACATAGTGGCACATACAGGTAATCTCAGCACTCTGGGAGGTTGAGGCAAGAGGATTGCTGTGACTTTTAGGCCATCCTGGCTACATAGTTCAAGTCCAGCATGGGCAGTTTATCGAGTTAGACCCTGTCTTAAAATCAAAAGGATCTAGCTCCTTGTGGAGGCCTTGGGATCAATTCCCCATTACTTCCCATTAAGTGCACATACACACAAGTGCTTTTATAGGTTTTTGATTCTCTCACAGCCCTTGACTTACAAAGTCTACCCTAGACTATTGTCTTTCATTTTCTTTGTTATACATATCAACCTAGGTAGCTTATCCTGTTCCAATTCCGGACTGCCGTAACACAGAAGTACTGTTCTAAGGTCCATATCCCCAGAAGCTGTTTCTTAAACTCCTTTACCCCTTCCTGATCAAGATTAGGACCTCCTACTGGGTGCTGTGGCACATACCTGTGATTCCCAACACTCAGGAGACAGAGGTAGGAGGATTGCTGTGAGTTCAAGGCTAGCCCGAGCTACACAGTGAGACCTGTCTCAA
>NW_022900937.1:22142560-22148431 GCF_012274545.1 Fukomys damarensis | reverse complement strand
TATATCTAGTATAGATATATATCAGTATCTTCTACCCCTGCAAGGTAGCACACATCAGTATTCCCAGCTGCTGGGGAGGCTGAGGCAAGGAGAATCATTTGAGCCCAGGAGTTCAGGACTAGCCTCGTTAACCGAGTAAAACCATTTTAAAAACAAAAGCCAAAAAAAAAGCCTAGTGCTGCAGTGACATTATGGTACTCGTGCTGCAGCAGGCTGTTAGCATTGAAAGCTCTAAAGGGTTCGTCATCACTGGCCTTGTGCTTTCCAACCTACAAGTTTTAGGGTCACATCTAGGAGATAGCCCTCCTCAGTAAATGACCCCACCAGTGAGCCTGCCGCAGCTGAAGCCCCACCCCCAGGGGATCTTTGCATCTATGAGTATGATGTTGAGAGACACTGGTGCTGTGGCTCTTAGGCAAGCATGGCCATCGTTTGCTAACACTTTCCATTACTTTGTATGTGTTTGGCTTTGACTCGCAATTCTCCAACAAGCCTATGAAGTAGGTGCTATTGTATTTTGCAGCAAAGGAGCAGAGGGTCATTTCCCATAATTGCAAAGCTCGGGGCAGGAGCCTGATTCTAGCACTGATGTTCTGGGTTTCTACAGGGCCTTTTGAGCTTTTGAAAGATTTTTGCATGCAATCCTGACAGCAAAGGTGGAAGATAAGTTTTCCTTAGAGATGTTGACTAATGTGACTAGGGTCTCAGCTCGTGGATCTGCTCAACTCCAGGACCTGATCTTACAGCCATGCTTGGACCCCGGTGCATGGCTGCATGGTGTAACATTGTTTCATTTCAGAAATTGCTAACAGGCTTTTCTCAGTTGTAAGTATTTCAGCATAGGATATGGCCAGTGCTGTATTAGGAAGTGAAGGATAGAGCAAGTAATTTTTGTTTTATTTTGGAGGGGTTTTTTTGTTTTTGTTGTTTTTTGAAGCAGGATCTATGTAACCCAGGCTGGCCTCAAACTCTGCAATCCTCCTGCCTCAAACTCCTGAGTGCTGGGATTACAGGTTTGCACCACCATGCCCAGCTACAGATAGCATATAATACCAGAAAAACTCAGGTTTTTTTTTTTTTTGGTTTTTTTTTTTTGGTTTTGGTTTTTTTGAGACAGGGTCTCACTATGTAGTTGAGACTCACCAGGAACTCACTCTGTAGCCCAGGCTGGTCTCCAACTCATAGCGATCCTCCTATCTCAGCCTCCCCAAAAAATCTTCTGTTTAATGAGAGGAATCTGCTCCCAGCCTGGAGGAGGAGCTGAGGGAGGGCCTAGTTGTCCTGGAGGTGATCAGGTGGGGTCTGTAGGTCAGGTGAGAGCAAAAAGGCATTCATTGTTCCTCGCAGAGGCAAGGCTGTTATACGCACTGTATGCACAGTGGCCTTCTGCCTTTCACATTGTCCAGTGCTCAGGTAACATCCCTCATTTAGACCTGGACATGCTTGCTTGGGAGTAGAGCCAGGAAAAAAAGTACTTTCCTCAGTTAGTTCCAGGTGGAAAGAAGATGGCTGCCATTTCTGGACTAAGAACTCAACTCCTTGAGTTTAACTTTTCCTTTCCCTGCTCCTGGTAATTTTCCATTTGCGCTGGGTGTGGTCCTGACTGGGGAGGATGTGGCCACCCACTGGGGAGGAGTCTGGTGCTGAGTCATTACTGGGTGACTTACTGCTCCTCACACACAATTCCTGATGGAGGCTTGGGGCTTCTGAGCTTCTGGAGCCAATCTAGTTTAGTGGACAGGAAGCCTTATGGGTGACACAGTTCTTTCTCTGCCCCCAAGAATAAATGGCTTCAGGTCACTTGAAGGGGCACTGGCTTCTGTGGAGCACAAAGGACTTGCCACAGATGGGAGCTTCCACACCCCCCACTCCACCCCCACAAAAGGACCAGAGATGCCACCATTTAAATTGTCCTTAGCAAACCGGGTGTCGTGGCGCACTCCTGTAATCCCAACACTCAGGAGGCTGAGGCAGGAGGATCGCCGTGAGTTCAAGACCAGCCTGGGTTACATAGTTCCAGGTCAGTTTCAACTACATAGTGGGGACCCTGTCTCAAAAAACAAAAAAAAAATTGTCCTTAGGAGAGGACCCACATTCCCTTAATCCTACCCTCCTGTCCTTGAGATAAGTGGCTCAGGTAGGCAGGCCAGGGTATAAGGACACACAGGTGGAGTCGGTGCAGGGAAGAAAGACACCTGCAGTAGGAGGACTCACCAATGTGCTCACACCCCTTACCCATCTTGTCCCACGTCGTCAGGACCCTTCAGTCTGCTTTGTCACTGATGGAAAGTGACAAAGTACCCAGTCAGAGCATTCTGGGGGACACGCAGGCTGCCTGCTGGAGAGCCTGAGATCTGGCCACACCCATGGTGGGAAAGCAGGTGTCAGGGCCTCCAGTGGGCAGGATGAAGCCACCCTAGAAGGCTTTTTCAGTGAGTCCTAATGGTTCTGGGCTAGAGAAAGACTGCTGGAGGTCACCTGTGGTGATAGGGTCCCCTTGGCCGAGGCAGTATTTCAGTCTAATGAATAAAGGACTTCTCAGTCTCCCTTCTTGCTCTTAAGGGCTGGTGAGTCATTCTTTCAGGAAGGTGGGAAAACCTAGATACAAAGTTGCATTAAATACTCCATATTCACTACCCTTCTCTTTCCGAAGCACAAAGCCTACTTTCTCTTCATCCCTACCTCCAAAGGGCCCATTTTTCCTCCTGGGCTTTGTCTGGAGGAACTGAAAACTCTACCTTGGTAGGTCTGGGGAGATTTTAGGAGTCTGAAGAAGCCACAGAATAAAGTCCACCTGCTGTGGCTCTAGAAGGTGCAGAGGATGTCCAAAGTGGTAAGAGTTTCTGCTTTAACTTAACATCAAAGCCGGGTGGGCTGGCCTGGCTATCTGTATTGTCCAGCAGAAACAACACCGCTGTTGGAGCAGAGGCCAGGAGGTCACATGATCTGATGGGAGAAAACCTGAAATGTTGCCCTCCTCACCTGGGCCCAAGATTTGTCTCCAGGCTCCAGGACTGGGTCCAGCATGATTTGCACACACACCCAGGAGTCCCACTGAACTTAGTTAAACCAAAAAACTCCAGATTCTGTGGTTCTGTGTCCAAGAATCTACACAAAACAGCACTCTGTGCCCTGGTCTAGGAAACCTAGCAGCTCCCCTTCCATCCTGACCAGGTCAGCGAACACAGGAAGGCTTTCTCTAGGCTGAGGGCTTGCACCTTAAAGAACCCCTGGCTTCTGTAGCCCTGGTGAAAGATTCAGAGGTCAGCCTAGGCAAGCTGTGCTTCAGAAGGATGTTCTGGCACTAAGCACTGGGACAACCCCCAAGGGTAGTCAGTTCCTTAAGGAAAAGGCTGCCTACCAGGCACCCTGTTGGAGTAACTCCAGTAATTCCCTTATCCACAGATCAGATTCCGCCCTGAGAAGCAGAGATTGTCCTCAATTTACTGTAAGGAATTGGACTCCTCATTAAATGACAAGATATGGTTATAGAACTGGAACTAAGATAAGATAACCCAAACTTGCTTTTTACTGTGCTGCTTCTCAGTGAAATTGAGACTGTTACCTGAAAGCCAGTGATTCATGTATGCTGTGCATCTAGCGTGAGCAGGAATATGATGGGTTAGTTGGAAGTCTTTTGGACAGCATTTATTTCTACAACTGCGATGATCAGGTTCTGCAACCAACAGACACCAATGTGCATTTTAATCTTGGGACTAGTCAAGAAGCCACATAGCTGGGTATGGTGGTGCACGCCTGTAATCCCAGCACTCAGGAGGCTGAGGCAGGAGGATTGCTGTGAGTTGGAGACCAGCCTGAGCTACATAGTGAGTTCCAGGTCAGTCTCAACTACGTAGTGAGACTCTGTCTCAAAAAAAAAAAAAAAAAAAAAAAAAAAGCCACATAGTCCAGCACAGGCAGATTGCTGCCACCGGGTGCTGTCCACCACTCTTCATGGATCTTGAACCAGCGAGGAATCTGGCTCCCTCCTCCCGATGCCCACGTTTTCCCTTGCAACTTTATATTCTCTCACCACTTTAATAACCAAGTCCTTCCTCCCTGCCTACAACCAGGGGTGCCAGAAGAAATTAAAAGACTTCATAGCACTCAAATTTAGGCTGTCACTTTCCCCACCCAGCTTATCTGAGTTAACAGGAAGTGGAATGAAGGCCTGTGATTCAGCAGAGCTTCGGCCCGAACAGGTCACACCCTTTGGTCTCATTTTTCTGGCAGAAAAACAAAAAACAACAAAAAAAAAAACCCTCAAGAGAACAATATTCACCTTTTGAATGTGGCAACATTGTACCTGCCCTCAGAACTTGGCTGAGGAAGGCTAGCTCAACAGCTGTGTAACTGATAACTGCTCTCATTAGTGGCTGGTGAGCCTACCACTGGGAAATTCAGAAATGCCCTGCAGAAAATGTAAGAAAAGTTCCAACCACACAGATTTAAGTGCCCAGCCAGGTTGAGATTATCAGCCTGGCTCCTGCAGAGCGCTGACGTCCTGATTGTATCAGTGCCTTCAATTCACTTTCTACTCCCAGCTACTTGCTCTGCGGGATTCCTGCTGAGCCCCAAGCAGTCGTTCCTCGTTCCAAGGTCGAGCTCCCTGCTTCGCCTACCTCCCAAAGCGGCCCAGACTCCCCTCCATTCACTCCTCCTCGCTCCACACCACTTCCCGTTCCGCTCGGCGCTCTAGGCCGGTACCCATGGGGCGAGGAATCGCAAGGCGGGGCCGGGAACCCCAACCGGGGACCTACGAAACTGGACGTCGTCCAGGGAAGGGAGGCCCAGCGAGAAGCCCCGCTTCAGCTATCTACCTCCGGCGGCGACAGGTGGCTACGGCGCCTAGGGGTCGTGGCGGGGGGCACTGGGGCTGCGGGCGGGTCTTGCGGCCTTTCCGTTTTCCTATTGGCTCTAGAATGGTCGGTGGTGCGATTTGAGAAGCTTGTCCTTCCGCTGCGGAATATAGTCCCTCATCCCCGCTCAAGGGCAACCAGCACTTCCCGGGAAGGTGCCCGCGAGAGGACGCAGGGGGCGGGCACAGCGGCCGCGCCGCGATTGGGTGAGCAAGCGGAGGGATCGCGCGCCGCCTGGGTAACCTTGAGGACCGGCCCCTGCTCCGCAAAGCGGAGAGGCATCCAGTGTTTGCAGAGCGTTCTGCTTCTTTCTGCACCGCAACCCCTGCTGAGCGCACGAGGTGAGCTTGGGAGCCCCGGCAGTCAGTGATCCCGGGTACCCGGCCACGCCTCGTCATTGCTGGCACCCGGGCCGGGATGATGCCCCGTCTTTGGTTTAGCGGACCCGGCCGGTCTTGGGGCGAGGAGAAGGAGGTGGAAGCTGCTCGTTCCCGGGCCCCACGATCCCAAGTCTCTCTCCGGCCTCTTCCCCAACCTTCTCCAGGGCCCGACCTCACCTCTCGGTGTAGTTCCATCCTCGCCTCTCTTCCTCTTTCCTGTCCCAACCTCGCCTCGCGTCATATTCTTTCCTATTGTTTTCCATCCTTGCTATCCGCCTCTTCCTTTCATCCTCTCTACTCCTGTTCGTCGTCTTCATTCTCAACTAGTTTTTTTCCACCCGTCCTCATCTCTGTGTCCCCACATTCTGATGCGTTGCACCCTCTCCTTGCAACAGCTCCCCCCCAGCCTCTTCCCCGCGCGCCAACCTCGCCTCGCGTCATATTCTTTCCTATTGTTTTCCATCCTTGCTATCCGCCTCTTCCTTTCATCCTCTCTACTCCTGTTCGTCGTCTTCATTCTCAACTAGTTTTTTTCCACCCGTCCTCATCTCTGTGTCCCCACATTCTGATGCGTTGCACCCTCTCCTTGCAACAGCTCCCCCCCAGCCTCTTCCCCGCGCGCCCCCCCCTCT
>NW_022900937.1:22140659-22142503 GCF_012274545.1 Fukomys damarensis | reverse complement strand
CCCCGCCCCTCCGTGCTGGTCACGTCCGACCCGCTTGCTCCTCGTGGCGCTTAGCTGTCTTGTCCCCTTTTCTTCGTCGCTCCATCGCTGGGGCCCCTGGTCTGCGGCTGGATAGGGCCCGGGCTCCTGTGCGGTCGGGGATGCTACGCGGCCGGGCGCAGCCAGTGGGTTATGTAACCTCGGGCTTCGCGGCTGCGGGGAAGAAGGGGTGGTGGCCTTGTGTGCCCAGATCTCTGGGCTGGGCGCGGCCCCGCACACCTTCCCGGGCCTGCGAGGCTTCCACGGTACCCATTACGCGCGCAGATTCTGAGGCTCCTGCCTGTGCACCCGAAATCGCTGTCTCGCGGGCCGCTGTTGGAGAATGGGATGACCAGGAAGGTCACGGCCTATGGAGCTGCAAGTCTTAATTAGGGCAACATGAAATTAAACACTGGCCCGGATTAGGTAGAAGATGGAGCTTCCTGCCGGGTTTCACTCGGTGGCACACGTGCTGGGTTTGCGGAAGCAGAAAAGCACCTTCCTGTCTGAAAGGTTATTTTCGTACCCAGTCATAGAAAGATGCCTTTTGGCTTAAAACATTTAGTCCACGTTTTTCCTAGAACGGAAGCATTTAGGAGTTGCGAACCGCCTTTTACAATCTGGCTAACACATTCGTATGAGAGCGTTCGATTCTGGTCCTGTTTGCAAGACAGGAACCTGGAGCATCATTTTCCTTGTGGTGGAGATACCGGTCTCTATTCTCGAGTCTCCGTGAGTGCTTTTAGCCACTTTACAGGGTCTGATAGTTCCTTAATTCACATCGGAGACTGAAGATGAATCATCTCCCTGCCATCCATACGTGCATCTTGTTACCTTTGGGAGTCCAGCCCTCTAAATACCATGTATTTCCTGGAAACCAGGCCCCTCAGGGATCCTGCTATAGTCTTTACCAAGTAACAAAATATGAGAGCATTTTGGTCTCTGGAGGAGCAGACTTCAGACGAAGTCAGGCAGGGAGGGGTCAGTCTGTGGTATTTGACTCTTGAACCAAGGTAGGACCATACTGCGTGAAATATTCTTATTCAGCTTGGTTCCCCAGGGTGGGCTTCTGGGATGTGTTCAGCCTGCTGGTTGGTGCCAGATCAGAACTGAGGTGGGGGGCGGGGCCCCATTTTGGCAGTCCTGAGGGTGTGGCCCCTTCCCTAGTACAGAAAAAAGCATACCTAGCTCAGGACCCCTGGGGCAGCATTGTTAGCAAATAATTTGCCCTTTGGTTGGCCTGAGGTACTGGTGGCAGCACCTTGGGGCTGTTCCTAGGGGAAGGGTAATGTAGACCATTCCTAAGTCGGGAAAGGGTGCTGTGGGCAAGATGACAGAACCTGTCAGTTTAACTGCTTTTGAGAGAATTATCTTCTTTGGGTGAGTGGGGAAGCTGTGTGGTTCTGGTGGGTTTAAGAAATTTCCCTCTGGGGCCGGGGATTTTGCTCAGTGGTTCCAGCCCCTACCTTGTAAGCACAAGGTCCCGAGTTCAATCCCTGGTACCAGAAAAAAAAAAACCCTGTGATGCCTTGTGTGGTGTACACCTGCCTATATAATCTTAGCATGCAGGAGGCCGAGGCAGGAGGATCTCTTGAGTTTGAGGCCAGCCTAGGCTACACAGTGAGTTCAAGCCCAGCCTGAACTACATAGTAAGATTGTGTCTTAAAAAAAAAAAAAAGGCAGAGGGTATGGGGGCGCACACCTGTAATCCCAGCACTCAGGAGGCTGAGGCAGGAGGATCGCTGTGAGTTGGAGACCACCCTGGGCTACATAGTAAGTTTCAGGTCAGTCTCAACCACACAGGGAGAGACTGTCTCAAAAAACCA
>NW_022900937.1:22115549-22140596 GCF_012274545.1 Fukomys damarensis | reverse complement strand
AAAAAAAAACGAAATCTTTTTCCTTTCCGTGAGTCATAATGAAACAGCACAAATTTTCCCCAATTAAAAATGTCTCCACTGAATGCAAAATGGTTGGTCTTGGGCACTTTGTACTACCTCAGGAGTTTAAGTGTGCCCCGTGACAGGGCCTATGCCCAGGTAATGCACACTGAACCCCACATTGCTGGGTCATCTTTGAGGTGCACAGCCTCCCACAGGATATGAATAATGTGAGTGACAGGATTTTTGCAAGTTCATTTCTGAATCATTAAGTCAGAATATACAGATGTTATTCTCCTGTCTAGCACAGCTGCTTCTACTTTAAGCATTGCATTAGAAATAAAGTGGTTTTAATGTTGAATTCATAGTTTGCAGCAAGGGCTGGGGATTTAGCTCAGTGGTTCTGATCCCTGACTCACAAGCATAAGGACCAGAATTTGATCCCTGGTACAAAAAGCCGGGGGGTTGCACATAGTTTGCAGCATTCAGAGCTGCGTCCCCAGTGACTTGGCACATTTGCTGGCTGGCTCCAAGCAGTACCCTTGGGGAAGTTGCACGTGTACCTTGAATATTGTGACATTAAGGCAGCGTCACAGAAAAACCATTTTATTTCTGAAAGTTGTTTATTTCTTAATGTTGAGGCAGTGGAAGAAATGAGGAAATGGCTATGGACGGGAAGGTAGAAAAAAGTGTGGCTCTTGCGTTACACATTTTCCTTGGGCTTTGGTTTCCTTCACTTTAGTGGTTTTTTTTTTTTTTTTTTTTTTTCCTAATACGGGGTGGGGGGATCCAACTCCACCTTGCTCTTTTAAGGCAGGGGGTGGCACCACTGAGCTAAATCCCCAGGCCAGCTTCAGCTTTTTGGAAGCAAGTCAGGATGTGTTCATCTTGGCTGAGAGCTAAGACGTAGATCAAGGTAGAGGAAAGTGACTCATTTGACATTACCTCACTTTCTGAATCGCTCAAATGCCCAATCAAGTCATGGCTAACTGCTGCGAGAAGAAATTGTTCCTGTAAGCAGATTTATTTAGTTAGTTAGCTTTGGTGCCAGGGATCAAACTCAGGACCTTGCAGTTGCCAGGCAGGTGGTGGAACCACTGAGGTAAATCCCCGGTCCTGTAAGCAGATTTTTAATTTAAACTTTACTGAGGATATTTTGTGCTCTGTTTCTGAACTTTATTTAGTGAAAGTTCGCACAGGACCTTGCAGTGACCCTTTAAGCATCACTTTGGGTATGGATAGGGATGGAGCTAAGTGACAGAATAGATGACCATTCTTAGTAGCACTGTGCTTGCTTTTTTCATGCGCGTTGCACTGAGACTAGAAAATTGAGTTGTATGTTCAATGATTGTGGCTTGGTGTTGAAGAGGCTGTTGGGGTGAAAGTGAGACGGGGGCATGGTGAGTGTAGCCTCCTCTCGGGGAAACTGCAATGCTTTGGAGGAGGAGCCTTGGTAGGGCCACCAAGCGGTGCAGTGAGACCACGCCCCTGCGGCGGTTTGTGCCTTCCCGCACGTAGCGGCAGGGCAAATGGCTGCAGTACCCGCTGCAGTACCTTCGGCGGCCTCTGAGACTCAGCTCCCCCGAGCGCTCGGGCTTTTTCCTGAAGCTGCCCGAGCAGTGTTTGGGGACAGGCTTGGCTGTGTTTGGTGGGAGAGATGCCCAGACCAGCTGTGCTAGGATGGTGAGGTAGCTGGTCCACAGCGAAATGCCACAACCAGTAAAGATGCTGGCTGCAGAGTGTGTGTGTGTGTGTGTGTGTGTGTGTGTGTGTGTGTGCGCGCGCACACACACACACACACACACACACACATATACACACACACACTTTTTTTTTCTTTTTAATTTTTCTAAAAAGGACCCTATCTCATCTGGAACATCTTTAATTGACTTACAGATCCCATTTCTTCAACTTGAAACAACTGGTGTGTCTTGAAATACTTGCAAAAGAATTGTCAATCTGTTGAGTTGGTCCAGGCACATCAGATATAGGAGGTCTGTGCCCGTTTTACAGGAGCCTGGGAATTCTAAGAGCCTCCTTCTGAACCATCCTGATATTTGGTTATTAAAACTGAGAGCAGATTTAACAAATATCACTTAACATGATGGATGATCATTTTAAAAGTCTGACAATATCAGGTGTAGGGAAGGCAGGAACTCATGTTATTGGTTGGTGGTTTAAAAATTGATCCAGTCATTGTCAAGAACAATTGACATTGTTTGGATAAAATAGAAAGAAAATGACCCAAGAATTCATTTTTGGATAGAAGCTCACGTGCGCTAGGCATCCTGTCCTGGGAGAGTTGTACTATTAATAGAGGAAAATCTGTTCAGTGGAGGGAAAGGGCCACCAGTAAGGGAATACAAGCAGTGGGGTCAGAATGAATTAGCCCGATCTGTTTACCAGCTGCATGGATCTTAAATGTGGGGCAGAGTGGGAAAGCAAGCTACTCAGTGGTCTGCACAGTGTGCTACTTGGGACAGGAAAATGGCCAGTAAAACTTACGGTCAAAGCCGGGCTTGGTGGCGCACCCCTGTAATCCCAGCACTTGGGAGGCTGAGGCAGGAGGATCGCTGTGAGGTCAAGACCAGCCTGGGCTACATAATGAGTTCCAGGTCAGTCTCAACTACACAGTGAGACACTGTCTCAAAAAACAAAACAAAACAAAAAAAAGCTATGGTCAAAAGCTGAGTCTCCCTGTAGTCTGTATATGTTGGTATAAATTTTCCCACTTTCTGCCATTGGGTATAGAGGTGCTGCGATTCTCTGGGTGACTAAGTGTGCAGTAATTGGAGTCCTAGGATGTCAGAGCCATACAGAGAATCTGTAGCTCCGACCTCGCTGCAGAAATAGAGCGAGGCTCTGTGGCCACTAAACTGTTCAGATCTTTCCAAAGATCTCTGGAAAGGAAACCAAACAGCTGTGGGTAACTCAAGAGCCTTTTGAAACTCATTTTATGCAACAATAAATAATAAAATGCATCCTCTTTTTCCTGCCCCACCCCCCCAAAAAAACTGGCCGGTAATAACATGGGGTTCAGTCCAGCTGCAGAAGCTCTCGCTGTACATATGTGCCCGGATTGGCTGTCACACGGGCTCTACAAGGTGTGGGGTCAAGGTGGGGGAGGCCTGCGGGTGCTAGGGATGGATGAAAGATAAATAGTGCTTAGTGCACATGGTCAGGTCTGGGTGGTAGAAACACAGATGTTAGGGGCCCGGGATTTAGCCCAGTTGTGCCATCACCTGCCTCAAAAGCACAGGTGCCCGAGTTCGATCCCCTGTACCAATAAATAAATACATAAGTAAATAATGTACTGATAAAAATTTTTAAAAAGCAAAAAAAAAAAAAGGCATTTTTCCTTTTTTTAAAATAGAGACAGTCTCAACTACATGGTGAGACCTTGTCTCAAAAAAAAGAAGCCGGGTGTGGTGGCGCACACCTATAATCCCAGCATTCAGGAGGCTGAGGCAGGAGGATCACTGTGAGTTCGAGACCAGCCTGGACTACATAGTGAGTTCCAGGTCAGTCTCAACTACATGGTGAGACCCTATCTCAAAAAACAAAAAAAGAAAACTACAGGTGTTTGGTTTTAACAAGAGAAACAAACCTATAAAGGCTGCCTGGGAAGCCATTTCACTGATCAGCTTCAGGTGCTACTCAGCTGCAGCTGTCCCCAGGCTTCTCCGGCTGAAACAGCCCTCTGCCTGGGGATGGGATCCAAGGACATGAGGGTCCTCCCCTCAGGAATTGGGGGGGATCTTCTGGAGGGCAGACCCACTTAGCATCAGCTTTGTGCCCTATTCTGTGCTGTAATTTAAAGTAGATGGGACCCCAAGTTTCTGCCAGTAAAGTTTGTCACTTAGCTCTAGCCCTGAAGCAAGAAATTTTTTTTTATTGATTGATGGGTTGATCTCCAGGAGTCCTTGGGGATTGAATTCAGGGCCTTTGAACTGAGCTATATCCCACATCCCTCCACCCCTTTTCCTTTCACATCCCTTTTTTAAAATTTACTTTGTGCTTGCTGAATTGGCCAGGTCAGGCTCAGACTTGTGGTCCTCCTGCCTTAGCCCCCCAGAGCCCTGGGATTCCAGGTATTTCCTTTTTTCCCCCTCTAAAGCTGGGAATTGACTAAACAAAAAAGTGCTTATCGTCTGTGCCCCACTCTTAAGGAATCTTAAGGAAGCGCTCTCACATGTCACAAAGCCACTGTCAGGGCCCTGGACACTGGAGAATTGAGGGTTAAAGGCCCTCTGTGCAGCCTTGGAGAAAAGAATGGCACCTGTGAGCTGGCTGGAGCGGGGAGGGAGGAGGTGGGCATCGGGTACCACTGCTCCGGGGCTGGTCTCTATGTGTATGGTGAGGCTGGCACCCGAGCATCCTGGGTACACGGTCCTGCTTGGTGAGAGCTGCTTGTGCTTAGATGCACTCAGACCAGGCCGGCTTATTAGGGCAGATGATGGGGACCTTGTTGAAAGAAGAGTTAGTGGGGCCAAGTGTGACTCCTTCCCAATGCAGCCTGACAGTAGTGCTGGCTCTAAGAAGCAGAGTCCGGTATTTTTTGTTGTTGTTTTTGTTTTGGTTTTTTGGTTTTTTGAGACAGGGTCTCACTATGTAGCCCAGGCTGGTCTCCAACTCACAGCGATCCTCCTGCCTCAGCCTCCTGAGTGCTGGGATTACAGGAGTTTGCCACCATGCCCAGCTCTTTTTGTATGATTTTTGCCATGTGGATTTCAAGAATGGCTGAAGAATTATGTCTGACAGAAAAGTAACTGGTGTAAGGCCTGAGATTTAGCTCAGAGGCACTGCACCTGTCTTGCAAGCACAACGTCCTGAATTCAATCCCCATTACCAAAAAAAAAAAAAAAAAAAAAAAAAAAAAAAAAAAACCCCTGAGGCCGGATGGGAAGGGTCTGAGCAGGCACCTGGAGCTGAGCTCTGCCTCTCCCAGCCTGGCAGCCCTGACTAAGGCCTGGATGGTGTCTTGTTTTCCGCAGTGGAGAAATGGCTCTGAGAAAGCTGCTCCTACAGGGCCTTGGGCTCCCGAGCAAGGCTGCTGTGCCTGGGCATCGTCTATCCCGCCAGCAGCGGACGTACCAGGCTCTTGCTGCCGCCTGGAGGTTGGCTCTGCATGTCTCTGCCTCCCAAGGAGGAGGATGCGGAGTGACTCAGGCTGGCATGGCTGGGACCACTCACTCTCCTGGGGTCCTGGGGAGCCACCAGGGGGCAGCTTGTGTTTGGGGAGGACCTTGGAGACAGGCTGGAAGCTGCATCCACCATCAGGGAGAAGAGAAACCAGTTGGTGACATAGCTTGGTCATAGGGTGCTCTCAGGACACACGATCTTTGTTTTTTTGTTCTAGGGATCAAACTCGGTACCTTGCGCTTATAAGGCAGGTGTGGTGCCACTGAGCTAAATCCCTGGCCCTGTTTTTTCTGTTATATATATATATTTTGAAACAAAGGTCTCTGTAGTTGAAGCTGGCTTTGAATTCACTATGGTACCCCAGGCTGGCCTCACACTCACTGCTATCCTCCTGCCTCAGCCTCCTGAGTGCTGGGATTAGAGCCTGTGGACTGGTTGTTTGATTCAAGATAGTGAATAAAGAATGTGGTTTGCATGTGGCCAGTGTAATTGGATATACTGATGGCTTCTCCAGGAAAGCCTTGTCACAAAGGTTTACTGTGCTGGGTTTGGGCCAGTAACTATGTTGCGCGGAATTGTACCAGGGATTTTGATGTGTGTGTGAGAGTCGCACATACCCTGCTTTGAGATTCTCAGTAGACCAAGCCCTTCAAGCTGCCCTGCAAGCCTTTGTGACCTAGGGCCTAGAATGCTTGTCTTGCCTCTGCCACATATAAACAGTATATTTCTGAACGGCAGAAGAGCTGTTGACTGTAGAATTTCACATTTCAGCTGGATGTGGTGGTTTACACCTGTAATCCCAGACCTTGAGAGGTAGAGGCAGGAGGATCGCCGAGAGTTTAAGGGCCAGCCCGGGCTATGTAATGAGTTTAAGACCAGCCTGAGCTACTTGGAGAGACTATGTCTCAAAAACAGTAACGACAACAACAAAAAAAGAACTTTACGTTTCATTTAATTTCTCTAATAATTTTACAGGATATTTGTAAATAAATATATGACTTCTTGAAAGGATGCACTCATCATTTTTCTTTTTTTTTTTCTTTATTTGGGACAGTCTGTTACTTCAGACTGGCCTTGAATTTACTATGTAGCCCAGACTAGCCTTGACCTTGAAGTGAACCTCCTGCCTCAGCCTCCCAAGTGTTGAGATTACAGGCATGATCCACCAGGCCCAGCTGCTTGTCTTTTTTTTTTTTTTTTTTTTTTTTTTTGGTACTGGGGATTGAACTTGGGTCCCTTATGCTTGAGAGGCAGGCGGCCGAACCACTGAGCTAAATCCCCAGCCCTACTTGTCCTTTTTAAAAAAGTATTTCATATTAGTTATTTTATTCATAAAGAGAAGAAAAGTTTTGCTGTAGTTCTGCCACCCAGACAATATCCCATTACAGTTTTGGTACACACCCTCACAGACATGGTGTATGTCTGATTTGATGTCCTATCCCCAAAAGGAAGGGAACAGGTTCTTGCGTAGAATAAATAGGAGGGCGTTAGAAAATCACAGGTTTCAAGAGAATTCAGGAGGGACAGTCTCAGGGTTCCGGGGACCTAGCAAGAGCTCACTTTTCACCTGCAAATCTTAGCAGTTTTCTTTTTTTTTCCCATTAAGTTTATTGATATACATTTATCATTGGGATCCTGTACCTTTACATGATATATCTTGGTTCTTGTTTTTTCCCCCATACCCCTGCCCTCCCTTCACCCCCTTCACCCTTCCCTATTTACAAAGACTTTGTTTCCAGTTTTTAGTTTTTTCTTTTCCCTTATTTCCTTTCCCCTCCCTTCCCACTTCCCCTTTAGCCGTTTTCTTCCTATTTCACACTTTGAATTAATCTTAGCAGTTCCTCAGGATTTTCCTGAGGTGTTTCTGTGTTTTCTTGGAACAAAGATATACCTCCCTAAGCACCTGCTTACTAAGGTAATGTTCCTGTCACCCCAAGAGCGTTAGTTGTGTTCAGCTTTCACCCTTAATCCTTGTTCAGCTCTCCAGGGCAGACCCTACTGAGCTCTGAGCGGTCTTTCCAAGTGGGGCCGAGCAGCTGCCCGGAGCCAAAAAAAGAGCGGTGTGTCACCGGAAGCCCACGTCCAGAGCAGCTCAGGTATGATCTGATTGTCAGTGGCCTTGGCCGAGTCTCTGAGGAGACCGAGAGGCTTAGGTCTAGAAGGCCCTGCAGATAGATGGTTTGTCTTGGCTGTCTGTGGTACATAGTACGTAGTAGCAGCAAGGTAGGCTACCCTCTTCTGTACAAATTGATTTGCATAAAGCCTTCTGGCCAGAAGTTGGTTGGTGGATTGATTTTTGAGGTACATTTCCAGTCTTTGGGGGGGGGCTGGTGACATGGTCCCCCAGGGCCACAGCAAGTTTGTGTGTCCTGGTGGCCTGGTACACCAGCTCCCGTCAGCCCAAATGTATGCTGTGTGTCTGCCGTGAGAGTAGGTGCAGGGCCCTGGCCACAGGAGATGGAACTGGCGGTCTGGCTGATTGTGATGACATTGAAGTGGACAGAAAGGTCATTGAACAAACGCAGGAATGCCTCCCAAGTCCTGGGTGACTGCAGATACAAAAGGTGGGGGGAGAGGTTGGCCTTTTCCTCCCAGTGCCTCTCAAGACAATGAGATGGGCAGTGCTTGCCCCACGGGGTGTCCCTCGCTGGGAGCTGAGGGTTCAGCATCAGTCAACAGACTGGATACAAGGCTTCTCATGCCAGCCCTTCTGGAGGTGGCCGGGATGGGTTTTGATTGGGAGTGGGGTGAGGGTGATCTACATGGACACCGTGGAGTGAGGCCCTGAGATGGGAGCCGGAGCTAAGGAGGGGCTGACTTCTGATCCTGTGCTGAAGGGTTTTAGAAGCCTTGGTTCAAGGACATCGCTGAGCAGGGTATCCACTGTGTTTTTGTCCTCTGCTCAGCTTAACTAACCGGCTCAGTTTAGCTGTGGGTCAGTAGTGAAGTAAAGCAGAGGTGTCAGGGTGGTTCTTGGGGTTGTGACCTGGGCTGGTTAATCACCTGGAACAGATGGCTCCACTTTGAGAGGAGCACGTCTCAGGAGGGGAGTCAGGTGGGCCCTCAGGACTCATCTGGGTCAGCTGTGTAGCTCAGCGGCACAGCACTTGGCTAGCGTGAGAGGCCCTGGGCTCAATCCCCATGTGGAGCAGTTAGGGAAACGTAATTCCCTTATATTGCAACTGACTTGTTGATGAAGTTATAATAATGTTAGAACTGTACTGGCAGTATTGTGATTACCCTCTTGTGTACAAATTAATTTGCATAAAGCTCTGGCCAGAAGTTGATTGGTGGATTGATTTTGAGGTACATTTCCAGTCATTTTTATTTTTTTATTTTTTATTTTGAGAGGGGAATCTCTGAGCTTCCCAGGTGGGGCTCAAACTTGTGATCCTTTGCCTCAGCCTCCACGAGTGCTGGGATTACAGGTGTGCACCAAAGTGCCCAGCTAGATGTGGTATTTTTTGGGTTTTGAGTTGTCGGTTTTGCTACAGGCTCCTGGGATGAAGGAGTTTGTATTCAGGGTTCTTGTGGGACTACTTTGGGACCTATCTATTGTCACACTTACTAGGAGTGCAGAATAAACTGATGCCCTGGGTCTCCCCAAGGGGGGGGGTCACTTTATGTTTGGGTGAGGGAGGTAAGAGGTACCACGGGGTCCCTGCACTGATGCACATCAGTGGCTTCTAGACCGCTTGTCACACAGGAGTGGACTTAGCAGGCACTAAGCTAGGCCGGCCCCAGTTTGTCAGCCCCTGAGGGTGTTTGAGACTTCCTTCTATATACATTCATTCGGTGAGTGTAAAACAGTGTGGTTGATGGGAGGTCATCATCATCTAGCAAGGTCCCTCTCAGAGTCATGCCCGCCCTTTGCCCGATTTGGGCCTCACCCACCTCCCCAGAGTGTGGCTGGGGTGCAGAGCGTATTTATTGAGTTAATGTGTAAGCAGGAGTTGGCCCCCTGTGCCAGGTGCTGAACTGAGTGCCTCTTGACCTGATGGCTCTCTTTGGTTTCCTGGACCAGCACCTCCGAAGCCATGTCGAAGCCCCACTGTGAAGTCGGGACAGCCTTCATCCAGACGCAGCAGCTGCATGCAGCCATGGCCGACACCTTCCTGGAGCACATGTGCCGCCTGGACATCGACTCGGCCCCCATCACGGCCCGCAATACCGGCATCATCTGTACCATTGGTGTGTGCTGCCCCTCCCTGCGCAGGCCTCGTGGCTCGGGAACAGTTCTCTTAATCGCAGGCCAAGATGCTGAGTTTCAGGGAGGGCTGAGAGGCTGACTGGGTCTCACCTAGGCTTTTCTGATGGACAAGAGCCTGCAGGATTTAAGGAAAGTGGGGGAGTGCACTCCCAAGATCCAGAAAGGCAAAGGCTAGCACAGTAGCATTCTTCTGTGCACTTTTGAAAGCGTTTTGGGCTATCAGGGAGTGGAGTTGTTTATAGGAAATGTAATTGCACAAACTGCTGTGTTCTACTTGAATAGCACATTTTTCTACAAAATGCCTAAAATGCTTTCTTCCTAGGCCCGGCCTCCCGCTCGGTGGAGATGCTCAAGGAGATGATTAAGTCTGGGATGAATGTGGCCCGGCTGAACTTCTCTCACGGAACTCACGAGGTGAGCCGTGGCTGGATGGGGTGGGGTGGTCACAGTGCCTTGTAGATGGTTAAGGGTGCTGTGGACCAGGTGGGTTCATGGCTGGGGTTCCCGGAGGGTGGGAAGCGGCCTTTATTAGTCCATCCTACTCCTTCCCTCCGGCCTGCTTGTCACTGCATGGTGTCCCACACACCTGGACTGCCCTCAGCCCTCCCTTCCCCTGGGAATCCCGAAGCCCATGGTGGCGAATCCATGATACACATGCTGCAGCCAACTGTTCCTTATCCCTGAAAGCTCTAAAAGTCTTAGCAGCATCACCGCCCTCAGCCACTGTCCCCAACACTCCTGCCCCTGGGTTTCTGCAGCAGCTCATGCTGCCACTGTGAACTCATAGGTCACCCAGCGGGTCGATTCTGGCTTCGCTCAGACAGCCAGGGCAGATGCAGGACGAGGGTGGAGCTGCTGTCGCCAGCTAAGGACCAGCTGGTGTACGGAATAGCCCTGTCTGTTCCGTGGGGTCCCACGCTGCGGCGTGCTCCCTGTGCTCCTGGTATATTTGAAGAGCCACACAGAGGAGGAGCAAGAGATGGAGGAAGGGAGGGGAGGGGAGGGGGATGGGAAAGGAATTAAAATGGGTTTTGAACACATGCCGACTCCCCATGATGAATATACTTAGTATGGACTGCAAACATGTGCTAATGAAAATTGAAATGAGAGAACCAGACAGCATGTGTCTGTAGGATGTATTTGAGCTGGGATTTTTGTTAGGCAGCCTGACCTGTGGGCAGAGGCCTTACCCAGGGACCTAGGGCAACTGTCAGGGAGGGTCCCGCCCTCCCCTCTGCTTCCCCTTCCTAGCAGTGGGGATTAGGCCCATTGGGTAAAAACCTTGAGACTTCACTGGATTTCCCACAGACACATGGCAGTGATGGAAGCGTGAAGTGCTCCCTGTAAGGTCAGATGGTGCGGCATTGCCCTCTGGCCTTTGGAAGTTGGTATTAAGTTTGGACTAAAAATAAGTCCTCGGGAACAGCAGTCCAAGAAGTGAATCCCTCCTTTCCGGGAACCTGAGACTGCATCACAGATTCTGTAAATGGCCAGTGGCCTGGCAGGGAGCTGGCCCCCAAATGTCACAGGGGCCTGGTCTGTCCTAGGCAGGTTCAGCTGCAGCCCTGCTTGGCATTCTGCCATATTCCAGAAGCACGGGCAGCAAGCTCTTCACCAGGGTTTGAGAGGACTCACCCCTTGTTGCCTTAGTTCAGAGGGTGAGCTCTCAGGACCACTGGGAAAGCTGGCTGCTCATTGGTCCCTGCTGCTTGAGTCGGCCGAGGCCTGTGGTGTGTGGGGGATAGAGCAGGAATAGATGTTGAGAGGCTGACCTTTAGGGAGGCTTTATGGCACCCGCTTCCCGTAAAATAACACCGGACAGCTCTGAGACCGCGAGCAAATGAGCGTCCTCTGCCCGACGGGCTGGCTCAGAGTTTAGATGTGTGTTTGTTGTTTGTGACAGGCTCTCAATGTGTAGTTCAGGCTGGTCTCAAACTCACAGTGATCCTCCTCCCTCAGCCCCTCAAATGCTTGGATTACAGGCCTGTGCCGTCACACCCAGCCTGGAGTCTGGTTTCTTAATCTGAGAGTCATTCAGGGATAATCTGTACTTTTTAAATTTTTTTTGGTACCAGGGATCGAACTCAGGTTCTTGCACTTGCAAGGGAGGCGGCGGCGGAACCACTGAACTAAATCCCTGGCCCTGATAATCTGTACTTTTAAGTTTTAAGTCCCTCTTGAGAGTTTATTTTTAGGTTTTAGACCATGGCGAGGTTGTCCCCAAGAGCAGGGTTTTAGGAGCTGATTTGAAATTATTCTAGGAGTGTGTAATGTATGGTAAATAATTTCAGTTTGACTGCATGGTGGGGTGCTTCCACTAGGAGCTGGGGACATTCTTTAGGATTTTTGAGATAAGGTCTGTGGTGGCCTTGAATTTAACTATGTCTCAGGTTGGCCTCAAATTCTCAGCAATCCTCCTGCCTCAGCCTCCCGAGTGTGCACCACCGTGTCTGATAAAGTCTTTGGTAATTTCAAGTACTTTTCTGAGAATATCGAACCTGCTTTTCCTCACTCTGACAGAGACCATGTACTGTCTGATTGGATCTTTTAACAGCTTTGGCAGCTCTCTGGCTCCATCTTTGGCAGTCACAGAAGCAAGATGTTTTCTTGCTGAACATGCGGTTCTATGATGCCATTGTTGGCCAGAAAATAATGACTTTTAAAGAACTTAAATTTAGACCTTTCTGAAGGACAGCGGGAGGGCGATGCGCTTAGTGGTTGGATAAAGCTAGCAAAACCACAGCTGAAGCAGGGTGTGGTGGCAAACTCACGTAGCTCAGTGTGAAGGCCCTGGGTTCTGTTCTCGGTACCTGCTCCCCCAGAAGTGATCTAGCCCCAGCTCCACACACTTCAGGCCAAATGATGTTAGGGAGATCAAACCAAGGGCGTCCCACTGGCTAATCTAGTGCTGTACCCCGGCTCAAAACCAGGTGACTAAGGCTGAAGTCTCTCCTTGAAGGAATAGTTAAATCAGTTCCAGTTAGAGAGATAAGGAGCTTAGAGAACTGTGGAAGTCTGTCCATACTAAGGTCAGGCAAGGATAGTACACGAACCAGACTAACCAGGTTGGCACTCGAGACTGCTCTTGGGAAGATAAAGAAAGCATAAATAAAACTTAATCCCAATCCAATAGTATATCAAAGGAAGTTTGCAATACATGACTAAGATAACTATATTTCAGGGACACAGACAGGATCCCAAATTGGAATTAAATAGAATAGTCATTGTAGTGTAGGATGATAATAGTAATAATGATTATGATTATATACGTGGCTTTTTTTTTTTTTTTCTGGCACCTTCCACTTGTGAGGCAGGCGTGGCACCACTGAGCTAAATCCCTGGCCTCTCTGTTTTGAATACTTATTCCTCATTTGGTTCTGAGCAAAAAGCATTTGATGATGTTCTGTTTTTTGTTTTGTTTTGTTTTGTTTTGTTTTTAAATCTGGGTATGGTGGTAGACACCTGTAATCCTAACAGTCAGGAACCTGAGGCAGGAAGCTAAAGGTTACCCTGGGCTACATAGTGACCTTGTATCAAAAGACTTTTTTTTTTTAAAGTCTTTAAAAGATTTCTTTTCTGCCCTGCATTCTCTTGTACCATTGTTGGTTTGCTTATAATTTTTATGACTTACTATAAGGACCTCTACAAAAAAAATCATGCCAGTGGCCCCTTATTCCAGAGTACATAAAAATTCAAAGCTGAGCATTTTTGACAGCCTTAGGGCAGCACTGTGCCGGCCTCCTTCCTGCAGCACAAGGTGGCATTTTGGACAAGGGGTGGGTAAGGATAAAAGCCACAAAGTGCTGAAGTAGGTGCCCTTTATCGGCAGTGTCACATGGGCTGTGCTATCTGGGAGCTTTTAACATCTTATCTGGGGTCTGACTCCCTTTGTAATCAAACAGTAGTGGCAGATGGGAGAAGTGGGAAGGCAGAGGAGAGGTCGCGGCAGTCGTTGCCAGGGTTTGTGTCAGAGGGTGTTGCCTGCGGACACAGGCCTCTGCCTGCCTGTCCCTGTTCACTCCCTCTCGAATGGTCCTGGAAAGTACCCGTGAAGCCCGCCTGCAGTGACCTTCCACATGGGTTTGTTTAGCTTGGGCCACTGTTGGCCGTGTCAGTAACGTGGAGTTTGGATTGTAGTTAGGATCGATAGGAAAGGCACAGACCTGGATGCTCATTGAAATGTTCTGAGGCCAGGAGAGTTGGAGGTGTGTGTAGAGGGCTCCCAGTGTGTGGATGGGCCGCTCCTTTCCTAAGGGACCTGCTTAGCCCTCGGGTGGGGAACCTGCATCTGATCCAGGCATGGAGGACCCGTGTCATCTTCCTTGTCTTTCCTCCAGTACCATGCAGAGACCATCAAGAATGTGCGTTCGGCCACCGAGAGCTTCGCTTCCGACCCCATTCTCTACCGGCCAGTGGCTGTGGCCCTGGACACCAAGGGACCTGAGATCCGAACTGGGCTCATCAAGGGCGTGAGTATCATGGAACTGAGGTCCGCTCTGTCTGGATTGCAGGTCTTAGACTTCTGGGCTGCAGATGAGGGGTTTTTTTGTACCGGGGATTGAACTCTTGCACTTGCGCTAGAACCACTGAGCTAAAAATCCCCAACCCCAGATGAGGGTTTTATATTCATCACTGAGCAGAAAAAGCTGATTTTGTGTACTGTGCTAGGAAATAGTACCCTTGTTACTCTAAATTCAGTAAGCTAGGGCCAAGAGATTTATTTAGCTCAGTGGTTCTACCGCCTGCTTTGCAAGTGCAAGGTCCTGAGTTCAATGCCAGAAACCAAAAACAAAACAAAAAACCCCATAAGCTAAATGTCACATGGTTTCTCTTGTGAAAAACTCGAAGCATAAATCTATCTTAAAATAAAAGATAAATAATAGGAAATGGAGAGCTGGATCTTTTGCAAATTGGAAGTGGACCAAGAGATGTAAGAAAGGAGTTGAAAAAGGGATGAAGGTATGTCATGTACCTGTACCAACTCACTTGAGGACTCGGTCATCAAGTACTAAGAGAAGTGAAAATTTTAAAAAAGACTAATACCTACCACCTTAAAAAAAAACGGAATTATTTTGGTAACTTTTTTTTTGGTACCAGGGATTGAGCTCGGGTCCTTGCGCTTGTGAGGCAGGCGGTGGAACCACTGAGCTAAATCCCCGGCCCTGTGGTAACCATTGTAAATGAAATTCTCTCCTTTTCTAAATAGAGGGGGACACCCCCCACCCCCGGGAAAAAAAAGAAATCTCCTTCCAAGTGTCTCATTTTGAGGAGGATTTCTGTCTTTTTCTCCTGTGGTTAGTAGCAAAGCTTGAAACAGTGTAGTTTTTTTCCTTGTTTTCTTTCTTTGAAAGATAGGGAAGTTTTCTGACTCTGGTCAGCTGAGATGAGAGCCCTGCTCCTGGGACAAAAGGCCTGGGTGGCACCAGCTTCCCAAGTCTGGACCTGGCCACCTCTCTGTTCACAGAGCGGCACTGCTGAGGTGGAACTCAAGAAGGGAGCCACACTCAAAATCACACTGGACAACGCCTACATGGAGAAGTGCGATGAGAACGTGCTGTGGCTGGACTATAAGAACATCTGCAAGGTGGTGGACATAGGCAGTAAGATCTACGTCGATGATGGCCTCATTTCCCTGCAAGTGAAGGAGAAAGGTTCGTATAGGAGTCGGGTCCTTCTAGAGACTGAGGAAGGGGAACAAAGAGAATTAAGAAACTGGGTGAGGTGGTGCACGCCTGTCATCCCAGCACTTGGGAAAGCTGAGGCAGGAGGATCCCAGCAAGTCTGAGGCCAGCCTGGGATATCTATCAATACTCTGGCTCAAAAAAACAGAAAAAGATGAGTATAAACATTGTATCTTGAAAACTTGTACTAAACTAATAGAAAATAAAGTTGGGTGACAGCAAGGTTGTGTCTCACTAAGCTGCCCAGGCTGGGCTCAGACTTGAGATGCTCAGTTATGCTCACCGTCCTCACGGTAAGGCTCTTGTGCTGAGACACCATGATTTACAAAGGAGGAGACAGGTGCAGCGCGTTGACCGGGTTGTGCAGTTAGCGGAGATGGGTTTACCCTTGCTCTTTTGGCACCAGGGTAGTGTGCTCTGTCCCACTTTACTGGCCCGTGACAGGGCCCGCTGCCTGTCCCTTCCGGTTGACGTGTGTGTTCACCACTCTGCCTTCCTTATCTCATGCAGGTCCTGACTTCCTGGTGACCGAGGTGGAAAATGGTGGCTCCTTGGGCAGCAAGAAGGGTGTGAACCTTCCAGGGGCCGCTGTGGACCTGCCTGCCGTGTCTGAGAAGGACATCCAGGACCTGAAGTTTGGGGTGGAGCAGGATGTAGACATGGTGTTCGCGTCCTTCATCCGCAAGGCTGCCGATGTCCACGCGGTGAGGCAGGTCCTGGGAGAGAAGGGGAAGAACATTAAGATCATCAGCAAGATCGAGAACCACGAAGGAGTGCGGAGGTAAGGCCCTGGCTCTTGGTCCCAGCCGAACTCATGAAGGGCATGGTGGAGCCTGGTAACGCCTGGTCCCCAGACCTGGGCCTTCCCCATCAGAGTGTAGCCTGTGTTAGGCCTGGCAGTGCATGTCTATAATGTCAGCAGTCAGAAGGCTGAGGCAGGAGGATCTTCATGGGTTCAAGGCCAGCCCGAGCTACATAAAGACTGGCCTGAACTACACAGTGAGAACTTGTCTCAAAAAAGCAAAACAACAACAACAAAAATGCAGTTTCAGAGACCTGGCTACACTGAACCAGAGACTCCTTAGGGGAGTGGGGGGGACATTTTAATGATGAAATCAAAGTTTCCTAGTTGATTGAGAAGCTTGACCTTATTCTGCAGACCTTGGGACCAACAGTGGAGAATAGGTTCACCGCCCCCAGGACCAGGACCATCCTACTGGACTCCTAGCAGGGACTCCAGCAGTGTTTGCTGGGGAGACCAAGGGGAAAGGCAGGTGGTGTGTTCTGGGCAGGGCCCTTTTAGGTCCCCTCTTGGCGGCCATGTGGAAGCCCAGTCCCCGTGTCCATGCTGAACCTTGGGCCTCCTGGTCTGTACTTAGAAAGTGCTGGCCCAGTGCTGAGGCCCATCTTGGTATGGCCCGTTCAGCTTCGCGTAGGAAAGTGTGAGATTCTCCAGGTTCACACGGCCCCAGCTCAGACAGCTATGTCCCTGTGCCCACAGCATAGAAGTACACAAGTGCAGCCAGCCTGGGGTGTCTGTTCTCTTGACTCCCTGTTAGTGACCTCATTCAGTGTTTAAAAAGACACTGTAGTACAGTGATCCATGCATACCCATGTTCATAGTAGCTAGATCTTGGAAGTGGCTTGTGTCCATCAGTAGGTGAACGGATAAAGAAAATGTATTTATGCACAGTGGAGTACTACTCTGCCACGAAGAAGGATAAACAGTCATTTGTAGAAAATGGATGTACCTCAGGACATTTGTTAAGTGATGTAAATTAAGGCGCACAGTGTAAATATGGTTTTTCTTAATATGAGAGATCCATAACGTAAAGAGCAAACTGAAAGAGATAATAGAATTTATTTTAGGAAGGTAGATCTTTCTCAAATGGGAAAGAGAACAAAGAGAGAAAGCAGGCTTAAGAGAGGGCAAGAAAGGAGATAAAAAGGAATGAGGATGTATTGGGTATATTTACCGACTCCACCCAAGGAATGTAATCATTACGTACTGCAAACATGTAATATTAAAAATTCTTGTTCACATTCCAATGGTGATGTGCACCTATCATCCCAGCACACAGGAAGCTGAGGCAGGAGGATTACTGTGAGTCTGAGGCCAGCCTGACCTAGACAGCAAGAGCCTGTCTCAAAAAAACCCAAGCAAATAAAATACACCCCCAGCCCCACCCCTGTGGTTAAGGGTGTGCTTGGCGAGGTAGAAGGAGCCCAAGCATCCAGCACTATGGCCTCTGTGGCCTCATTGTCCTCAGCTGGGTGGCGGTGTGCTGCGTACCAACCACTGGAAGCCTCCCCTCTTCCGTCTTGATAGAGCTGTGGGGGTCCCTGGATGGACCAGCCATGTCTGTGTCCTTGGGCAAGGTGGGCAGACAGCCCTCGAGTGTTCTTGTGAATGGTGTCACCACGCAGCAGTGGCCTCGGCTTCCGGGTTCACGACGTTAGCTGGAATCGCTGACAGGAGGCTTAGCCAGGCCTCGGGTGCGGCCTCCTGAGACGTAGTGGGCAGGATCCTGTGGGCTATGGAGGAGTTCTGTTCCCTCTCCTTCTAAGGTCTCCAAAGGCCCCACCGCGTCCTCACGCCCACTTCCCACGTGTCCCTGTCAGCGTAACTTAGCTTCCTCTCCCTGTTCCTGCCTTCCCTGCCAGGTTCGATGAGATCCTGGAGGCCAGCGATGGCATCATGGTGGCCCGTGGTGACCTCGGCATTGAGATTCCTGCAGAGAAGGTCTTCCTGGCTCAGAAGATGATGATTGGGCGCTGCAACCGTGCCGGGAAGCCCGTCATCTGTGCCACACAGGCATGTGTTTCCTCCAGGGCCACAGGCCATGTCTGTGTGTGTGTGTACAGACATCCTCTCCCCTCTGCGGGCACACAGTGCCCTGGGCGCCTACCCGCTCTCACCGTGCCCTGTCCTTCTGCAGATGCTGGAGAGCATGATCAAGAAGCCCCGGCCCACCAGGGCTGAGGGCAGCGACGTGGCCAATGCCGTCCTGGACGGGGCGGACTGCATCATGCTGTCTGGAGAGACGGCCAAGGGTGACTACCCGCTGGAGGCCGTGCGCATGCAGCACCTGGTGAGGACGGCTCCGGGCGGGTGTCTGCTTTGCCCCTCCTTCCCGCCTTATTGTCCTGAGTCACCGCCATGACAGGGAGGCAGTGGGCCTTGGGGTGCCTCCTGGTTTGTTTGTTTCTGTTCGGCTTCCTTGCCCACCCACCTCTCCTGTCCTTCATCACACATTGCACCGTTCCCTTTTGGCGTCACTGTGCGTCCTTCCCATGGCTGAAGTCACAGGACACCTTATACCCTTCCCTTGGACAGTGCAGAGGGCCTGGGTGCCTGTCCCCGTGTAAGTGAGGTCCCAGACCGTTGCTTCCAGTTGTCCCCTCTTCTGCCTTCCACCTTGCCTCCCCCTCCCACAGACAGGGTCTGCTCCTGGCCTGTGCCTAGGCTGCTGCTTGCTCAGAGCTGGCCCTGCACGGTGGCCGCAGCATGGACCTTCCTGGTGGGCTGAGTGACCAGCGCAGGGCTGTGGATGGAGCTGAGTGGAGCTGCAGGTCCCCTCCCTCCTGGTGGCTCCAGGTCCAGCCTGGTGCACCTGCCCTGGGTCCAGACATGGCTTTTCCCCTTCCACCTAACTACCAATTCCTGCCCTTCATGTGACCTCAATTCCCCTAAGCCCGCATTTAAAACACCACCACCACCCCCTCAAAGGAAAAAGAAGAAAAAAAAGCTAAGTGTTTTTTTTTTTTTTCCTTCACTGTCCTTGTGTCCCGTTGGGCTGAAGCGGGGAAAACAGTTTTCCTCATCTTACCTGCGTGCGTCCCCAGGGCTGTCATCATTGTCTCTGCTGGGTTTCCTTGAACTGAAATTGGCAGAGACCATTCCCTTCCCTGGGGACATTGGTGTGGCCCCCCGAGTTGCTCCAGGGCGTGAAGGCCCCTCTCCCCCAGCACAGTCACCTCAGCCAGTCACCTCTAGAGCATCTGCCCTCCGGTCTCCAGACTTCCCCCTTCTGTTGCTCTGCTCCGTTGACTGCCTGGCCCAGGTGGGGGTGGTGCTCACCTTGAGCCGATCATAGAACCATGAGCCACGTAGACTGTCTCTGGGAAGTCGTTTCAGTCTTGAGGGCCTTGTCCCAAGGTGGAGTAGGTGATACGTTTACTTACAGCCTTAGTACCACGTCCTTTCTTCTCCCGTCCGTTCTGTGCTCCGAACAGTCACCTTAGGAGTGCGAGGCTGGGATTGCATGTCGCTGCGCACAAGATAAGTCACAGGTCTGGCCGGGCTGTGGCTGCCCTGACAGTCAGGCCTGTCCTTTCTGTCACCCGTTAACACTGGCCACAGTCTCTGTCCCCTTAACTCTGGGCTGCTTTCTCCTGTGTCTAATGATAACCCAGAGCTGGGCAGTACCAGCTGTGGTTCTGTCCTGCTCCGTCCCACTCCGTGCTGGAGCTGTGCATGCACTTTGATCCCAGGAAGTCCCTCTACGGGCCTGCTTGGGACCCCTGACCTCCCCCACCAACATGCCAATCCCTGCTCCCTGGTTCTAATCTCTGAGGCTCTGTAGCTAATTCTAGGTCGTATCTGACCAGTTATCTGTGTGATTAACTCAGCGGCTGTCTCGTGCCTGTTTTAATCATGATCGCAATCAAATGTCTTCCTAAATTTAGCTCCTGCGGATGTCTGTCTCTTCCCATGGCTGTTTAGTGGACCCCTCGCAGCTCAGCCCTCTCCTGTCCTGCTGAGCACCCCTTGAGGCTGTGGAGCCCTGGCTTTGTATGATCCCGGCTTTGCAGTGCCACTGGGCCTGTTTCCATGGCTGGGCTCCTCCCCCTGCCTGCGGCCGTGCAGCACCCAGACAGCCGTGTGGCGGGGCAGGGCCTGCTCCTTCCTGTGAGCTGTGTGTCACAGGCAGCGTGGTCGAGTCCTCTGCTAGGGCGTGACGTGGGCCTGTCCTGGCGTGTCCCCATGCCGAGGTACCAGAGCCTGCCGCCTGTTGTCTCCTTCCACTCTCTGATCCAATCGGAAAAAGGTTTTCCAGCCATCCCAGCTACTTGGGAGGCTGAGGCAGCAGAATTGCAAGTGTAAGCCCAGCCTGGGCAACTAGCAAGACACTGCCTGTTCCTCTCTCAGAAAAATCCTTCCAGAATGGAAGACCCAGTTTCCCCCAAATTGCAGGGGAAAAAATAGTTGAAGCATGAGACAGACTATCCACCCCTCCCAGAGCAGATAACCTTCACCACCCTGCCTGTGTCTGCCTGAAGGACAAATTTAACCTACGATATGTTCCTCTCTGATTAATTCCCCATTCTGTCTTTCCATGTGTTGTGTCTCTTGTGTTTTTTTCCTCCTCTTCTCTCTTCCTTGTCCCCTTCCCCGCCTTCCCTAACCTTACAGATAGCTCGGGAGGCTGAGGCAGCCATGTTCCACCGCAAGCTGTTTGAAGAACTTGTGCGAGCCTCCGGTCACTCCCAGGACCCCATGGAGGCCATGGCCATGGGCAGCGTGCAGGCTTCTTATAAATGTTTAGCGGCAGCTTTGATAGTGCTCACGGAGTCTGGCAGGTAGGGCCCTAAGGGCAGGTGTCGCTGTAGGATGACCAGCTTCTTGCGCCAGCTGCTGCTAGGGAGGTCATGACAGGGTGGATGCAAGGTCCTGTGGCTCAGTAGGCTCAGCAGATATCACAGGCTCCTGGTAAGGCACTGGTCCCGTGGCGCTGCCACCTTTCTGTGCACGGACAGGTTCCTCACCAGCCACCTGTGACTCTTCCCCGCCCCTCCCGTGACAAGGCTCTGATAAGGCTCTGTCCCCCCTCGTCCCTGCGGACGGATGTTGCCCCCCTAGATTGCCCGAGAGGCAGAGGCTGCCATCTACCACTTGCAGTTATTTGAGGAGCTGCGCCGCCTGGCCCCTATTACCAGCGACCCCACAGAAGCCGCCGCCGTGGGCGCCGTGGAGGCCTCATTCAAGTGCTGCAGCGGGGCCATTATCGTGCTCACCAAGTCCGGCAGGTAGGAGGCGGCAGGGCTCCCTGGGGTCTGCGGAGCAGTGCTCAGTGGCGCCAAGCCGAGGTAAGACCGCACCAGCTGCCACTTGAGCCTGCAGGACACTGCGTGTGCACGAAAGCGTTAGGCCTCGCGGGTCCCAGCAAGTTCCCAGCCCCTCGTGATAGGCCTCCAGCTCCAGTGCACGTGTTACTCCATATTGAGGGGCAGAGGACACCGGGCATGGTGGTGCACGCCTGTCATCCCAGCCCTGAGGCAGGATCCTCACAAATTCAAGGCGAGCCTGTCACAAAACAGCAAAAGGTTACTCTAGTTACTAAGTGCTCTTTAACAGTTAGAGTATCAGTGTTCCTGGCGTGCCCCTGTGGCACACTGGCTCCAGCTGTCTGAGCTGTAAAGATGATGGTTCTGTCTGGCTGAAGAAATGAGGATGGCACAATGCTGCCGTCCTAGGGGTCATACGGCCAGGCCAAGGGCTGTGTGTCCAGTGACCTGGAGTTGAGGTCCCTTGCTAGCCTGGGACACGGACCTACCATCCCTCAGCTGTCTGGGAGTGCTCCTTACATGGCCTCAGAGGGCGTGAGGGCTCCTGGGAGACTGGGGGCAGGGGGCAGTGCCATGGGCCGAGTGGCAGGTGGGCTCCCCAGATTGGGGGGACCGAGGCCCATGCCCCCCCCCAGCAGTGGCCTCAGGCCTCCCACTCTGCCTGAAGAATGCCAGCCGCCAGGGTGACCTTTCTCCGGAGCTCCCACCCTTGCTCTTGGACTATTTTGAGCTCTGGACTTTTGGGATTTTGTTCAGCTGGTCCTGACTTCGGCAGCTGTGGCCTCCCTGAAGGCGGTGTATGGGGAGAATCCCGAGGTAGAGCCATCTCTGCTGTGCCGAGCTTAAGTTTCCCTGACACCTGTTGTGTGTCCTCAGAGTTTGTCTGTCTGCGTGGGCTTGGCTCCCCTGTAAGCCACCCCCGCAACTACTTCGACACATACGCAGCTGCAAGTGTACAGTGTCCCCGTTCTGCCAGGCCTGGATCTTCCTCCTGGGGAGCAGCTAGGACTCTTAAAACCTTAGAAGGGAAGTCATATTTTTTTTGATAAGTCAAGTGTGGTGGTGCACACGTGCAGTCCTCACACCTGGGAGGCCAAGGTGGGGTTGCTGCAGTTTTGAGGGCAACATAAACTAAAATAGTAAGATACCCCCCCTCTTCTCTTGATCCTTGGGTTAGACTGTCTCTACAGCTCAGCTGCAGGGACCATTTTAGGGGTCTGGGACCCATGTGAGTGTGCAGGGTGCACAGTCAAGCCCCACGTTGCTGATTCTCAGGGGCCATCGGCTCTCCTCTCTTCTGCAGACATCAGCTGCTGTTCATGTGCTGCTTGGCTTGTAGCTGTCATAGAGCCGGAGAGGCTGGGTTAGGGCTGCTGGTCTGTGCCAGAGCCTGACCACCCTGGGTCAAGGTGACCCACCTACTAGAGACAGCAGATGCTGGTGGGGATAGCACAAGGAGCGGGTGCTGCTGGCTGGAGCCTTCAGGGCAGCCTAGTGAGCTCATCTGAGGTTGGGCTACGGCCTGAGGCCCTGATGTGCTTCCTAAGAGATTCCTGGGGAGCCTTTTTACTTGTCTCTTCATCCTGTCCCCATTCCATCCCAGGTCTGCCCACCAGGTGGCGCGGTACCGTCCCCGTGCCCCCATCATCGCTGTGACCCGCAATCCCCAGACAGCGCGCCAGGCCCACCTGTACCGTGGCATCTTCCCAGTGCTGTGCAAGGACCCGGTGCAGCAGGCCTGGGCTGAGGATGTGGACCTGCGCGTGAACTTGGCCATGAATGTCGGTGCGTGGCTGGGGGCCTGCTAGAGGGGCTAGGTGGCAGGGAACTGGCCTTCCTGGGACCTAGAGTATGGGGAGGGGGAAGGGGACGTGCAAGGGACAGGAGCTGGGTGACCGCCCTCTTCTTGACATGGCCTTTCCCTGGGTAAGATAGACATCAAGGGGTGAGGCAGTAGCTAGCTCTGACCTTGGGCAAGGCTCCTGGCTCTCTAGGGTATAGCTGGAAGATGTCAAATCCATATCCCCCTTTGCCTGTGCTGGGAGTCTGGCGCCACCTTGCGGTTTGACTAAGTAATGCTCAGTCCGTCCACCCACTGCCTCTGCCCTGCCCAGCCCCGGCCTGGCTCATACTCATCGCCTCTCTTCGCCTCTCGTTTTTTCCAGGCAAGGCTCGGGGCTTCTTCAAGGCAGGAGATGTGGTCATTGTGCTGACCGGGTGGCGCCCTGGCTCCGGTTTCACCAACACCATGCGTGTTGTACCTGTGCCGTGATGGCCCTGGAGTCCTCCTCTGGCCCCTTTCCCATCCCCTTCCCCCACCCTTCTGTTAGGCCAGCGACGCTTGTAGTGCTCACTCCGGCTGTAGTGTGGCACTGGTGGGCTGGGACACCTGGGAAGATTGCATCTCTGATTGGCACCTTTTTGGGCACAGTGGCCCAGAGCTGGCAGCCCCCAGTGTGTCTCCACTCCAGCAAGGGATGAGGAGGGAGGCCCAGAGCTTGTTGCAGGACCTGTTCCGTTCCTGTAAAAAGAGGATGCCCAGAGAACCCAGCTGCGGCAGACAGCACGGGGCTGAGAATGTGGGACAGTGGATCCGCTGCGGCAGACTCTGGCCCTGGCCTCCCCGCTAGACCTGTGCACCAGTTCTCTGCACCCGCACTCCATGCACACACTCCACCTGCCTCCTCCAGACCTGTTGCTATAGAGCCCACCTGTGTGTCAATAAACAACAGCGAAGCTCCTGTTGCCTCTCTTCTGTGTTGTGGGGGGTTGAGCCCTGCCCTCTGGGCAGGTGAGGGAGCCGCCAGCCTGGCTCCTGCAGAAGGCTCTGTAGCCGTAGAATTGGCTCACTTGCTGACCATCTCAGCAGCTGGCTGCCTTGGGGGTGTAGTTTATCCCTTCGAACACCTTGGGGAGATAGGCAGGCAGGGCTGTAATCTCAGCAGTTGGGAGGCTGAAGCAGGAGGATAGATACATCAGCCTGGACTGTAGTTAAAAGACCAGCCTGAACTAATAGAGCAAGACTGGTCTCAAAAAAAGCTCCAGTGGCCGGGTATGGTGTATTGGCCTCAGATGGGACAGGGTGGGAATGGGAGTTCCTCCATAGAGGAACCCTGGTCCCAGCCAGTCTGCCACCCTTAGTTTCAGTACTGGGCTTGCAACTAGGTCCTCCTGACTGCCAGGGAAGAGCTCTGCCACTGAGCTACATCCTCAGCTCTTGTATTTTTGAGACTTGTGAAGTTTCTGGCTGGCCTCCGACTGGTTATCCTCCAGTCTCAGCACCCCTGTTGGGTCTCCCAGCAGCAGAGGCGCCTTGTGAGTTCTGTGGGATGTCTTGTGGCCCCGGTAAACTACCCCAAATCCCTGAACAGTAGTGGCAGAGGGTCCTTATCTGCTGAAGCCTCCTCCTCGATCCAGAATGGGGGTGGTGGGGACAGTGGGACCCGGCCCGGCCTGTGCCTCTCCCTCCTGACTACGTGTGAACTGGCGGGTGGGAGAGAAAGGACCTGCTTGGCTCCCGGGAAGCAGAAACTTAGGGGCCTGTGATACTCAGTTCCCAGTCTGGTCCTCCTCAGCCCCGACACGACCCCACCACAAGTCATCCCTGTGATGAGTGCTAACCAAATGATTCCGGGTCCCGTGTCTTGGCGACGCTGGTTTCTCACTACCACGTCGTAAAACCCCCTGCTGCTCTCGGGTGTCACGAACCCTGGAGCTCAGCGTTGGGCGGCGCTGAAGGAGAGCAGAGTTGGCTCCTGCAGAGGCCCGGAGCTCCGAGTCTAGGATGGAAGAGGAAGATCCCGGGGCGGGGTGGGGGGGACCCAGGCCCGCGGCGATCTGTTAGCTGGGGAGACTGTCTTTGGACTTGCAAGGAACTTGGGCCCCACCTGAGCGCTGCGGAGCCGGGAAGCATCGGCTAAAGAGCTGCGCGCGTCCCGCACGAGC